>NW_006921619.1:8864454-8869511 GCF_000298275.1 Orycteropus afer afer
TACTGGTGAAAGGTGTGTCTTCTGGACTCTCCATTTCTGGCTCTAGAGGTCTAATCTGATAAATCCATTCTAACAGGCCAATTTCCCTAAGCCTCTGGATACCTTCTTCTACATTATACCAAGGCAGGTCTGGTACTTCAACTTGACTAGGCCACCGCATACTGGTTGCCTCAGTAAGCCAACCAAATAAATAATTAGATCCTTTCCTAATCTCTTGAGCTGAAACACTGAATGAAGCATCCATACTTAGTGGGCCTAAATCAATAAACTCAGACTGATCTAATCTTACATTCCTTGCTCCATCATCCCACACCCTCAGTAGCCATTCCCATACATATTCTCCAGGTTTCTGTATATACATGTCAGCAAAATCTAGTAGGTCTTTTCTGGTGTAGCGTATCACCTCCTCAGTCACACTTTCTATTTCACCTTTGGGGCTCGCTTGGACTTAACTTTAGTTATAGGTCTAGCAGCAACAATGGGTAGCTGGGGCAGTTCCTGAGAACATTCAGCAATGTTTTCCATGGCACTGCCTCAGGCAATGACTCAGCAGGAACAGTTGGGCTACTCCCATCAAACTGAGGTGGAGGGGTTATGGTTTTACAGTAATCCCTTCAGATGGGAGGGATTCAACAGAATTTAAAGGCTCCATATCCTGATATTCCTGACTATCTTCTGCCCATATGTCACCATTCCAGGTTTCAGGATCCCATTTTTTCCCAATCAATGCCTTCACTTTAACTTCAGACACCATTCTGGGTTGGCAATTTAAGTGGCTTTGTAATTCAGCCACCCTTACAATAAGATTCTAGGTTTGGTTTTCAGCAATATCAGCTCTGTTACTAGAAGATATAAGGCAGTCTTTCAGAGCACACCTGGAAGCACTGAGGTCTCTTATGCGGCGCTTAAGCTGAGACTCAGCAGCTCTGAGCTCATCTCGCTCTTTCACCACTTTGTCTAGCATAAGTAGGACCAACCAACCTGCTTCCCTAATACTCCTCATGCTGACAAAATTGCAGAAAAGTATCAAATATCCGATCACCCAGAGTGTCACTTCTCACAAGAACTTGATCTATCGGTGGTGCTATTTTGCATATTAATGTTGCAACCTCATGCCATGGATTAGCAGGGCCCTCTTTACTAACAGAGGCAGGGCCACTAGTGTCTTTATCATTAATCAAATTGGAGAACAAATTTAGGAAGCCCATTCTTATGATTTTGTCTTTCTAGAAACACTCCCCCCGGTACCAAATGTGTTAGACTGGGTTCTCTAGAGAAACAGAACCAGTACAGCTTATATATGTATATGTATATGTATATGTATATGTATATGTATATGTATATATGTACGTATATGTATATATGTATATGTATGTATGTATATACATATCTTATATATATATATGTATATATGTGTATACATATAACCAGAAGGCTGGCGGTTCAAACCCACCAGCCACTCCTCAGAAGGAAGGTTGGGCAATCCTACTTCCGTAGTGATACTGCCTCGGAAACCTAAGAAGGGGTCACTATGAGTCGGGGCCGACTCAATGGCAAATAACAACAACATATACGTATATATGTTTATACATACACACACACACACACACACATATATATAAATTTATATTAGGAAAATGGCTCACACACTTATAGAAGCCAGCAATTCCAAAGTTCCTGGATCAAACATCAAGCTGGAGGCTTTTCCTGACTCTTGCAGTCGCAGGGGCTGAGGAGCTCAAGGCTGGCAGGCAGTACACTGGCTGTTGACTCCAACGAACGACAAATCCAAGATCTCCAGGCCGAATGGTGGATTGTTCACTCACAGACAATTGTAGGCTGCACAATAGAATCTCAATCCACAGAAGAATGTCTCCTCTCCCAGGATGTCCACAGATACACTGGAAGCAGGCCACACCCCTAGGGAAACTCCCTTTGAATAGACTGACCGCTCAAAACATAATCCTCTGATTCCATCATGGGAGCAACCACACCACAAGAGCTCAAACCACACAGAATTGTGGTCCAGCCAAGTTCACACACAGCTCCAACTATCACAGTTGGAAATTTTTTTCTTTCAGGGTTTCATATGTACCATCTCATTGACTTCTTGCCTGCATGGTTTCTGCTGAGATATCTGGGCTTAGTCTTATTGGTTGTCCTTTGTAGATTATTTTCATTTTTCCTGTGCTGCTTTCAGGATTCTTTGTCTTTGTTTTTAGTGAGTTTGATTATATGTATTGTTGATTTTTTAAATTTATTTATATTTATTGTGGTTTGGGTGAAAATTTACAGAGCAATTAATTTTACATACAACAGTCATATACATTTTGTTCCACGACAATGATTGCAATCTCCCTGTGCAAATGCTGCTCTTCTGTTCTCCCTTGACTGATTACTCTAAGGAGTATATCTACCTGATGTAAATGTTCACCCTTTATGCCTGTCTATTGTTTGGCTGGAGTGAGTTCAGTTCCAGACCTGAAGGGTAACTGGGGGCCATAATCTCATGGGTCTTATCAGGTTTTATCAGACCAATAAACCTGGTCTTTGTTTTTATGATTTTGGGTTTTGTTCCACATTCTTCTTCACTCTATCCAGGATCTTCTGCACTGATGCCTTTCTGAGTACTTGACAGTGGTAGCCAGTCACCATCTGGTTTTTCTAGTCTCATGGTCATACAGGCTGAGGAACACATGGTCTACTAGTCCCTTGCACTAATTATTTCCATGTGCTTTAGCTTTTCTTCATTCTACTTTGCTCTGTATGAGGAGAGATGTATTGTTGCATCTCGATGGCTGCCTGCAAGCTTTTAAGACCACAGTCGCTACTCACCGAAGTAGAATGTAGAACAATACTCTTGTGTATGTAGTATGTTATGCCAGTTGAGCTTGATGTCCCCTGAAACCACGGTCCTGAGGCCACAGGTCCAACTACTCTCCCTCAGTGAAGCTGGCTGTGGTCAAGATGTCATAATAATTTTGCCCCTTGTTAGCTATAGGAGCTGTGGTAGCATAGTGGCTAAGACACTTGCCTGCTAACCAGACAGCTGGCGGTTCAAACCCACCAGCCACTCCTCGGAAGGAAGGTTGGGCAATCCTACTTCCGTAGTGATACTGCCTCGGAAACCCAAGGAGGGGTCGCTATGAGTCGGGGCCGACTCGGCACATAACAACAACAACAACAACTAGCTCCATTATATAACTGGACATAGATACAACACACACAAATACTTATGTAGAAATACAGTCTGCCAACCTTATATATGGTCTTGGGTATATTCCCTTTTTGCCTGGACATATCTGATCATTCAGTCTGTCTATCCCATTTACGTACCCACAGACATGTTTGTTGTCACTGACAACGCAATATTGTATACGTGAAAGGGTTTATCTTTGTTGTCTGTACCTCTTACGTACTGCTCAGTGTCTTTTTCTTCCTTAATGCCAAAGTGTCGATCACTCATTTTTGGTATATTGCCCTTCTCTTCACCCAAATCAATAATTGTCTCTAGCTGTCTAGCAGTGTTTGCTCCTGTTCCCTCCCATCCCTGGTAACCAACAAAGTCACCTTCTATATTTAAACCTTTCCTTGACTTTTTACAATAGTGAATTAATATTTGTCCTTCTGTGATTGACTTATTTCACTCAGCATAATGTCCTCCAATTTCATCCACGTTACGTGATGTTTTGCAGAGTCTATGTTAGTGTTGCATAATATTCCATTGTGTGTATGTCCCATAGTTTGGTTATTCATTCTTCTGTTTATGGGCATTTAGGTTATTTCCTGAATACTACTGCAATGACCATGGGTGTGCATGTATGCTTGTGCCCTGGCTCTCACTTCTTTAGGATATATACCTTCTAACAGGATTGTGGGATCAAATGGTATTTCTATTTCCAACTTCTTAAGGAATTGTCATACTGATTTCCACAGTAGTTGGTTATTTTCTTTGGGGATGTATGGTGTTTGGGCTTCACTGAACTTTTTGAATGGATATATTCTCATCTTTCATCATATCAGGGAAATTCTCTCCCAACAAATCTTTGACAATTTTCTCTCTGGTTTTATGTCTCTTCCTGTTCAGGAATTCCAATTACACATCAGTTATTCCTCTTGATAGTATCCCACATGAATCTTAGGCTTTCTGCATTTTTTTTTTTTCAATCTCTTTTCTGATTGATCCCTTACCAAAGTAGTATTGAGGTATCTGTCTTCAATGCCATTAATTCTGTTTTCCATTGATTCAATTCTACTCCTTTGCCTGTTCAATGTGTTACATATTTCTGAAATTTCAGTATTAATCTTCTGGATTTCTATCTGTCAACTTTGTATCATATCAAATTTTTTCTTTTGTCATTTTGTGCTTATATTGTTTTCCCAACTTGTTTCAGGGTTTCGTTTGTATAGTCCTTAATTTTGTCAGTATTTTCCCTGATCTGTCTCTCAACCCACTTAATGTACCTAAATATAATTCTTTTTAATTCCTTATCAAGGAGTTCCAATTGATGCTTCTTCCTCAGGGATGTTTTCTGGATCTGTATCCTAGTTCCTTGTTTCTACCACTTTATCTTGCTTCTTTCTGTGGTCTGTGACAGTCTGTTGTTTCTAAGACATTGTGATGTCATTGTATTTATATTTAATTGGTGATTGCATGTTGGTGTGGTTTACCCAAGATTCTTCTTTGTTTTGATTTGATTATCTGAGTAATCAGGGTACTGTGCGCCTCTATTCACTAGTTGGCAGCACTCAGGCACTCACCACCTGTCTCCTGGTGGGTGTGGCAGAGAATGAGTGTGTGTGCAAAAGATCTCTGTTAGCTGTTGTGAAGAGCAGTTAAGGGTGAGTCAGGCTCATACTGGCTGTCTATCATTGCCCAGTTGGTGCAGAAGGAAGTGGTAGCCCTTACTCAGTAGGTGGGGTTGCATGAAATGTGGGTATGCTTGGGTTGTATGTGCACGGCTGCTATCTCCCACTCAGTTAGACAAAAACACCAATAAATAAATAAATAAATAAATAAAAACAAGAGGGCAAAAAATACAAATCACATAAACACA
>NW_006921619.1:8870568-8871904 GCF_000298275.1 Orycteropus afer afer
CTGTGTAGCTTGTCTGTCTATCCTATCGTCTTGGTTCTTAAAGTTCTTAACGTTCAAAACATCAGTCAAGAAAACGTATATGGCTTTTTTTTTTTTTTTTTTTGTAGAGCTGATAACCATCTGGAACCACCACAAACAAGGGAGCCAAATACAATCCTGAATTCCTAGACCCCCATAAGCCATTCTGTCATACCTTACCACAGAAGACTTGCTAACTTGTCCTCTCTCTCACATCACTATGTTGTTGTTGTTAGGTGCCATTGAGTCATCTCTGACTCATAGTGACCTCTGAACAGCAGAATGAAACACTGCCCAGCCCTATGCTATCCCCACGACCTTTGCTATACCTGAGCCCATCGTTGTAGCCACTGCGTCAATCCATGTTGTTGAGGGCCTTCCCCTTTTTCGTTGTCCCTCCACTTTGCCAAGCATGATATCCTTCTCCAGGGAATGGTCCCTTCTTATCACATGGCCAAAGTAGGTGAGAAAAAGTTTGGCCATTCTCGCTTTCAAGGAGCATTCCAGCTGCACCTCCTCCAGGACAGATCTATTAGTTCTTTTAGCAGTCCATGGTACTTTCAGCATTCTTCACTAAGATCACAACTCAAAAGCATCGACTCTTCTTCGGTCTTCCTTTTTCATTGTCCAGCTCTCACATGCATATGAGGTGACTGAAAATACCATGGTTTGTGTCAAGCACACCTTAGTCTTCAAGAAAGCATCTTTGGTCTTCAGCACTTGAAAGAGGTCCTTGCAGCAGACTTGCCCAATGCTAAATGACGTCTGATATCCTGACTGCTGCTTCCATTGGTGTTGATTGTAGAACCAAGTAAAATGAAGGTTTTGACAACTTCAATCTTTTCTCCATTTATCATAATGCTGCTTATTGGTCCCACTGTGAGGATTTTTGTTTTCTTTATATTGAGGTGTAATCCATATTGCAGACGGTAGTCTTCAATCTTCATCAGTAAGTGTTTCAAGTCATCCTCATTTTCAACGAGCAAAGTTGTGTCATCAGCATAACATATGTTGTTAATGAGTCTTCCTCCAATCCTGATGCCATGTTCTTCTTCATAAAGTCCAGCTTCTCTGATTATTTGTTCAGCATACAGATTGAATAAATATGGTAAAAGGATACAACCTTAACACACTCCCTTCTTGATTTTAAACCATGCAGTGTTTCCTTGTTTTGTTCGAATGACAGCCTCCTCATCTATGTACAAGTTCCTCATGTGGACAATTAAGTGTTCTGGAATTCCCATTCTTCTCAATGTTATCCATAATTTGTTATGATCCACACAATCAAATGGTTTTGCACAATCAATAAAACACAAGT
>NW_006921619.1:8872329-8874713 GCF_000298275.1 Orycteropus afer afer
CATCAACCAATTCTTTTTGGTACAGTGACTCTGTGTATTCTTTCCATCTTCTTTTGATGTTTCCTGCATCATTCATTATATTGCCCATAGAACCTTTCAATATTGCAACTCAAGGCTTAAATTTCCTCTTCAGTTCTTTCAACTTGAGAAATGCCAACTGTATTTTTCTCTTTTGGCTTTCCAACTTCAGGTCTTTGCACATTTCATGATAATATTTGACTTTGTCTTCTCGAGCTGTTCCTTGAAATCTTCTGTTTGGCTCTGTTATATTGTTATTTCTTCCATTTGCTTTCACTACTCTACGTTCAAGGTCAAGTTTCAGAGTCTCTTCTGACATCCATTTTGGTATTTTCTTCCTTTCCTGCCTTTTTAATGACCTCTTGCTTTCTTCATGGATGATGTTCCTGATGTCATCCCATAATTCCTCTGGTTTTGGTCACTGGTGTTCAATGTGTCAAATCTATTCTTTAAAAGGTCTCTAAATTCAGGAAGGATAAATCAAGGTCATATTTTGGCATGCTTATGGCACGCTTGGCCACTGCATGTAGCCGTGTCATTGTTCAGCAGCTTGCCATGCTCTGCCGACCTTGGGACTTACAACGGATTTAAATTAATGTCCTGCTGTGTGGTTTGGTAACATTGGGACTGTGTCTTTTTACTTGTCAATCTTGCTTGGGCTTGGCAATCGGCAGCCTCAGCAGCCAGAAGTTGTCTGAATGAAGAAAAGCCTCTAGCTTCTGTGGGCTGGGAGCTGGAGGCAGAGCTGAAGCCCAAGGTTGAGAGGCTTTCCCCAGCCCCTAGAGCTTGGCACTTTGAACTTGGACTTAAAGCTTCCAAATTGTAAGAATTAACTCCTGTTTGTTGAAGCCATCCCATTTGTGGTATATTCTTGTCAGAGCAGTACTAGGTAACCAGAACAGTGGTTGGTGCATAAATTTGAATAATAGTAGCATTAACTGGCTTTCCTTGTATGGAAATTATTCTATCACTGACAACATTGTACTTCAGAATAGATCTTGAAACATCCTTTGTGAAGATGAATGCCACACCATTCATCTTCAATTTTCATTTCCGGCATAATAGATCATATGGTTATCTGATTCAAAATGGACAAAACAAGTCATTTCAGCTCACTAATGTCTAGGATATCAATCTTTATGTGTCCCATTTCATTTTTGACAACTTCCAATTTTCCTAGATTCATACTTCCTACATTGCATGTTCTGGTTATCAATGGATGTTTGCAGCTGTTTCTTCTCATAGTGAGTCATGCCACTTCAGCAAATGGAGGCCCTGAAAGCTCTACTGTATCCCTATCATTAAGGTAGGCTCTACTCTGATGAGGCAGCTCTTTCCCAGTCATATTTTGAGTGCCATCTGACCTAAGGGGCTCATCTTCTGGCATTATATCAGACAATGTTTCAGGACTATTCATAAAATTTTCCAGTAATATATCACACAGTGTTTCACTGCTATTCATAAAGTTTTCACTGGCCAACTTTTTGAGAAGTGGATGGCCTCTTTCTTTTTCTAAGTCTGTCTCAGTCTGAAAGTTCCACCAAAACCAGTCCACCATGGGCATCCTGCTGGCACAGCCTCCAGCCTCACAGCAACATGCAAGTGACCCAGTACAACAAACCAACAGACAAGTTCATCTCCCTTAGCTGTTCCAACCACTTTGCTCACTTCCTGGGCTTCCCCCTACCTGTTCCTGCCAGCCCTATCTGCTGCTGTTCCCTGCCACCT
The DNA here is from genome assembly GCF_000298275.1 of Orycteropus afer afer. Taxonomy (NCBI): domain Eukaryota; kingdom Metazoa; phylum Chordata; class Mammalia; order Tubulidentata; family Orycteropodidae; genus Orycteropus; species Orycteropus afer. The sequence goes on from NW_006921619.1 coordinate 8,874,076, forward strand.
GGGAACTGTCCCCTGTCCTCCTTACCCAGTGGCATCAATAGGGGTGTGTAAAGGGTGCAAACCATAGCAGGTGACACTGTCAGAAGGTATGGCACCAAATTGACTGTCTATAAATTTTTCACATAATGTTTCAGTAGAAATTTATTGTTTTTTATAAAAATATCCCCACAGTTACAAAAGTGAGAGACCAACACAAAAACACTAAGGAAAAGGAAGACACAGAGGTACACAAGAGTTACAGACAACAGTTTTACATATACAATACTGCATTATCAGTAATAGTAAACATTAATCTATGGGTGGATACATACGTGGACAGGCTGAATGATCATGTATGTCTAGGCAAAAGAGAATATACACATGGCTATATATAAGTTTGGCAGACGATATTTCCACATATGTATTTGTGCTATAAGAGTGCCCATATAAATAGAAATAAAGGGAACAAAGTTAAGATAATTTTTTAGGCACAGCCAACTACCCTGTGGGAGCAAGTTATTGGGCCTGTGGGCTTGAAACTATGGTCACAAGGAACATCAAGCTCAAATGGCATAACATACTACACAAAAACACTGCTCTACATCCTACTTTGGTAAGTAGCACCTAGGATCTTAAATGCTTGCAAGTGGCCATATAGA
>NW_006921619.1:8889987-8914737 GCF_000298275.1 Orycteropus afer afer
GGTATTTTCATGCAAATTCTTCTGCTAGTTGGGGTTTAGTCCACTTTTGTATCCTTCCCTTCAAGGCTCAGGGGTCCAAGATTATCTTCTGTGTGTGTGTTAATTGGTTTCCCTTTTCTTTGTTGAAGAGCGTCTGTGCAGTCCTTGTGCCTAGTCCGCCATCTTGCCGGAACCTCTATATATATATTCTTGTATTTAGTTATAACAAAGAAATTTTTCTTAAACCCAACTTACATGCATCAGTATACCTACAATCCTAAAACTCTATGCTAATTTACTTTTTAACCTTCTAAGGCACTCCAGTCAAAGCTGTCATTATTACCCAATCACAGCAACACTTAAGAGTCATATGGCTTTGCCTGCTCTGCACTACAAACATGTGTTGTTGTTTTCATTGTTGCTGGTGTTTTTATATTCTCAGATTATGTCAAATTTCTAGTATTTTAGCTACAGTGTTGTGGTAATTAGTATTTGTGAACCTGTACCAATTTGAGAAAAGTAGTAATTAAAGGAAAAGAAGGAAAAAAAAAAAAGTCTTCTGCCCAGTTACTAATAATATTGTAAATAATAATGTTGTAACTCAATGCAGAATGATTTTCACAAAACAATTCTGTTGTTAGTATTCATATAATCTAAGAAATATTACATGTAAGCTATTTACAACTATATTTATTACATATTATTCTATGATTGGAGCTCTGGTAGTGTAGTGCCTAAGGCACCTGACTACTAACCAGAAAGCTGGCGGTTCAAACCCACCAGCCACTCCTTGGAAGGTAGGTTGGGCAATCTACTTCTGCAGTGATACCGCCTCGGAAGCCCAAGGAGGGGTTGCTATGGGTCAGGTCTGACTCGATGGCACATAACAACAACAAGGAGTCTGAATGGTCTGGTATGGGAGCAATCCATGGGGTGGGGGGTGAAAACATGATTTACTGTACCGGGTGACAACCCGAGTGACACCACTGTCCTCTAAGCATATGCCTTACCTCATATATTGATTATTAATGAACTATTTCATTATGCATGCAAGTCATAAAACAAAAAGACACACTTTTAAAATGCTAATTCCAATTGCCAGAGTAGTTTGTTGTTTTGTTTTGTTTTTTAAAAAGGTCTCTTAGGACACAGGCAGTTTTCATTTAGTTTGGCCTTAATGAGTATTTACTACACCCAGGGCCCAGAAGCAGAATCCATGAGGACTTTAATTTCCTTAACTTAAACAGAAGAAAGTACAACCCTAACTAAGACACTTTTCTAACATATTTAAAAACACCATTTTTCACCACTGAATTTTCCTATTGGGTACACTGTATGCTTTTAAATATACTCTTTTTGATATACTCTTGTATATCAGATGTTCAACAGGCAGCAGTACTCAGTTCTTAGTTTTAAAAAATGTTTCCCAGACATATAAGAATCCTATTTTCTTAGGGAATTATTTAAAACATTACCTATAGTTGGCCTAGTTTTAACAAGAGAGGATATATGTTAGTTAAATGGAAACAGGGGCTTAGTTTTCTCTCTTGAAAACATGTATTATAAAATACATAAACTTATAAGACCATCACATACTAAGTATATGTTTATTCTATATTTACTTACAAAAGGAATTTACATGGTTTAATATAATAGAAACAAAATAAGATTGTTACACAAAGATAAAAACATGGGGTACTAATAAAATAAGGGGGAGTTCTGGTAGCATAGTGGCTAAGACACTTGCCTGCTAACCAGACGGCTAGCAGTTCAAACCCACCAGCCACTCCTCGGAAGGAAGGTTGGGCAATCCTACTTCCGTAGTGATACTGCCTCGGAAACCCAAGGTGGGGTCGCTATGAGTCGGGTTTGACTCGACGGCACATAACAACAACAACAATAAAATAAGGAGCTCTGGTGGCATAGTGGGTAAGGCATTTGGTTGTTAACCAGAAGGCTAGTGGTTCAAACCTGTCAGCTCTTCCATGGGAAGAAGATGACACAATCTACTTCTGTAAAGATTTACTGCCTTAGAAATCTAATGGGGATTGCTATGAGTTGGAACTGACTCAATGGCAGTGGGTTTTTTTTGTTGCTGTTGTTTTTGTTTTCGTTTTGGATATCATGAATAAAATAATTATTCCAGAAAGCTAGAGTAAGAATGAATGGTTACTAAAACTGAGACCTAATTTTAATTTTGAATTTGCAAACAGCTATTATCGTTAGATAAGAGACTATTGTAATAGCTCATCCAGTTCATCAGGCAGTGACTTTTCCCTTCTGTCAGAGACAAGCTTTACATGTAGGAGACAATAAACATAATGTACAATGCCTGCATGCATCCCCATGATCAGCTGTGGACTGGATCACTCTGATCCATAAGGTTTTCACTGGCTGGTTTTCAGATGTACACCTCCAGGTATTTCTTCCCAGTCCATCTTTGGAAGCTCTACTAAAATCTGTTCAGAATCACAGGATGTGTGTTCTGATATAGCTGCACATGAGGTACACTGCCAGGAATTGAACCTGTGTCTCTTGCATGGAAGATGAGAATTCTACCACTGAATCACCATTGTCTTCCATAAGATATCAAGACTAGGCAAATATATAAAAGTTTATTAGTAGTTACCAGAGGTAGAAGAGAGGGTGTGTTATGGACTAAATTGTGTCCCCTAAAAATATGTATCAACTGGGCTCAGCCATGAATCTCAGTGGTTTGGTAGTTATGATGTAGTTTTGCAGTTACATAATGATTTAGTCCCCATTCTGTGATCTGACACAATGTAATCACCTTCATTATAGGATCTGATATAATGTAATCACCTCCATGATAAGATCTGATACAAACAACCAATCAGTCGAAAAGGAGCTTCCTAGGGACTGTGGCCTGCATCCAATATATAAGGGCATTCTGGCAAAGCTCTCTGCCTTTTTGCTCATTCTAGATCCTACATCGAGCTTCTCATCATGTGACCTCTGGTTCTTGAGATCTCTGCCAGCAGCCTGCCTTCCACTGCCATCAAGTTGATTCCAACTCATAGTGACTCTATAGGCCAAAGCAGAACTGCCCTCTATGGTTTCCAAGGTTGTAAATCTTTACAGATGCAAACTACCTCTTCTTTCTCCTACAAGCAGCTGGTGGGGTCAAACTGTCAACATACTTAGCAGCCAAATGCATTAACCACTGCACCACCACAGCAGCCTGCCAATACTGGATTTCTTAGCCTCTGCAGCCTGTGAGCCAGCAGCCTGTCATCTTATCTGCCAATTTTATAAGGCTTCAGCCTGATATGTGACCAATGGACTTGGGACTTGTCACCTTATACATCAGCATGAGCCAGTCCCATGAGACATATACATAAACACACACATATCCACCACTCATCTGTCAGTTTGTCATACTGTGGTGTGCTGTGTCATACTGTGTCTTGCTATGAGGCTGAAAGCTATAGCATCAGTATTTCAAATACCAGGAGGGTCACCCATGGTGGACAGGTTTCAGCAGAGCTCCAGACAAAGACAAGCTCAGAAGAAGGAAGGGCCATCCACTTCTCAAAGAATTGGCCAGCAAAAAACCTTATGAATAGCAGGAAAACACTATCTGATATATTACTGGAAAACTTTATGAATAGTCCTGAAACATTGTCTGATATAGTGGCAGAAGACGAGCCCTTCAGGTCAGAAGTCACTCAAAATACGACTAGGGAAGAGCTGCCACCCCAAAGTAGAGTCAACCTTAATGACATGGATGGAGTAAAGCTTTCCGGACCTCCATATGCTGATGTGGCATGACTCAAAATGGGAAGAAACAGCTGCAAACATCCATTAATAGTCAGAACATGGAATTTATGAAGTATGAATCTAGGAAAATTGGAAGTTGTCAAAAATTAAATGGAACACATGAAGATCAATATCCTAGGCATTAATGAGCTGAAATGGACTGGTCTGGGCCATTCTGAATCAGATAACCATATGATCTATTATGCCAGGAATGACAAATTGAAAAGGAATGGTGTGGTATTCATAATCACAAAGGATGTTTCAAGATCTGTCCTGAAGTGCAATGATAGGATGATATCCATATGCCTACAAGGAAGGCCAGTTAACACTACTATTATTCAAGTTTATGCATCAACCACCAAAGACAAAGATGAAGAAATTGAAGGTTTTTATCAACTTCTGCAGTCTGAAATTGACCAAACATGCAATCAAGATAAGTTGATTATTACTGGTGACTGGAATGCAAAAGTTGGAAACAAAGAAGAATCAATCACCAGTAGTTGGAAAATATGGCCTTGGTGATAAAAATAACACTGGAGATTGCATGACAGAATTTTACAAGACCAAAAACTTATTCACTGCAAATACCTTTTTTTCACCAATGCAAACAACAGCTATACATGTGGACTTCACCAGACGTAGTATACAGGAATCAGATTAACTACATCTGTGGAACAAGGCAATGAAGAAGCTCATTATCTGCAGCCAAAACAAGGCCAGGAGCTGACTGTGGAACAGACCACCAGTTGCTCATATGCAAGTTCAAGTTGAAGTTGAAGACAACAAAAACAAGTCCACAAGAGCCAAAGTATGACCTTGAATATATCCCTCCTCAATTTAGAGACCATCTAAAGAATAGATTTGATCCAATGAACATATGCCTTCCTTGTAGGCATATGGATATTATCCTATCATTGCACTTCAGGACAGATCTTGAAACATCCTTTGTGATTATGAATACCACACCATTCCTCTTCAATTTGTCATTCCTGGCATAATAGATCATATGGTTATCTGATTCAGAATGGCCCAGACCAGTCCATTTCAGCTCATTAATGCCTAGGATATTGATCTGGCTGAAAATCAGAGAAAGTGTAGGATGACATCAAGAACATCATTCATGAAGAAAGCAAAAGGTCATTAAAAAGACAGGAAAGGAAGAAAAGACCAAAAGGGATGTCAGAAAACACTCTGAAACTTGCCCTTGAATGCAGAGTAGCTAAAACAAATGGAAGAAATGACCAGATAAAAGAGCTGAATGGAAGATTTCAATGAGCATCTCAAGAAGACAAAGCCAATTACTATAATGAAATGTGCAAAGACCTGGAGTTAGAAAACCAAAAGGGAAGAACACGCTTGGCATTTCTCAAGCTGAAAGAACTAAAGGAAAAATTCAAGCCTCGAGTTGCAATACTGAAAGATTCTATAGGCAAAATGTTGAATAATGCAGAAAACATCAAAAGAAGATGGAAGGAATACACAGAGTCACTGTACCAAAAATACTGGTCCGTGTTCATGCATCTCAGGAGGTGGGATATGATCAAGAATCAATGGTATTGAAGGAAGAAGTCAAAGCTGCACTGAATTAACTGGCAAAGAACAAGGCTCCAAGAATTGACAGAATACTCATTGAGATGTTTCAACAAACAGATGCCACACTGGAGGCACTCACTTGTCTATGCCAAGAAATCTGGAACACAGCTACCTGGCCAACTGGAAAAGATACATATTTGTACCCACTCCAAAGAAAGGTGATCCCCCAGAATGTGGAAATTATTGAACAATATCATTAATATCACATGCAAGTAAAATATTGCTGAAGATAATTCAAAAATGGTTGCAGCATTATACTGACAGAGTTTCCAGAAATGCAGGCTGGATTATTCAGAAGAGGACATGGAACAAGGGATATCATTGCTGATGTCAGATGGATCTTGGCTCAATGCAAAGAATACTAGAAAGATGTTTACTTGTGTTTTATTGATTATGCACAAAAACGTATGTGTGGGGATCATAACAAACTATGCATAACATTGAGAGGAATGGAATTCCAGAATATTTGATTGTGCTCATAAGGAACCTGTACATAGACTTGTTCGAACAACAGGATACTTCAAGGTTTAAAATCAGGAAGGGAGTGCATCAGGGTTATATTGTTTCACCATTCAATCTGTATGCTGAACAATCAACGTCAATGGAAGCAGCAGTCAAGACATCAAAACACATATTACATTGGGCAAATCTGTGCAAAGGACCTCTTTCAAGTGCTGAAAAACAAAGATACCTCCTTGAAGATTAAGATGCACCTAACCCAAGCCATGCTATTTTCAATCACCTCATATACATGTGAGAGCTGGACAATGAATAAGGAAGACCGAAGAAGAGTTGATGCTTTTGAGTTGTGCTGGTGAAGAATGCTAAAAGAACCATGACTGCTAAAAGAACTAACAAATCTGTCCTGGAAGAAGTACAATGGGAATAATCCTTGAAAACAAGAATGGCCAGACTTCGTCTCATCTACTTTGGTGATGTTATCAGAAGGGACTACACTCTGGAGAAGGATATCATGCTTAGCAAAGTGGCGGGTCAACGAAAAAGTGGAAGGCCCTCAACAGGATGGACTGACACAGTGGCTACAGTGATGGGCTCAAGTATAGCAAGGATCGTGAGGCTGGCACGGGACTTGGCAGTGTTTCGTTCTGTTGTACATAAGGTCACTATGAGTCAGAGATAATTCAATGGCACATAACAACAACAAAAACATGCTGAACAAATAATACAAGAAGCAAGACTATATATAAAGAAGAATGTAGCATCAGGAAGGATAAGGGAAACTCTACTGGACAAAAGAAACAAAGAAAGGAAAAAAAATCTATTGAAAGAGACTTAATATAGTAAAACAACAACAAAAAAAAAACAAACTCACTGCCATGGAGTCAGATCCGACTCATAGCAACCCCTTGGGGTTTCCGAGGTGGTATCTCTACGGAAGGTGATTTCCCAACCTGCCTTCTGAGGAGTGGCTGGTGGGTTTGAACCACCAGCCTTCTGGTTAGCAGTCAAATGCCTTACGCACTATGCCACCAGAGCTCCTAGTTAATATGTTGTTGTTTTTATGTGCCATCAAGTCGGACCCGACTCATAGCGACCCCTCCTTGGGTTTCCGAAGCAGTATCACTACGGAAGTAGATTGCCCCATCTTCCTTCTGACTACTTAATATAGTACTAGTTCATTATTATAAAAAGTCAAGGAAAGGTTTACATATGGAAGACAATTTTCTCTGTTGGTTAGCAGGATGGGAGTGGGGAGGAAGAAACACTGCAAAAAAAAAGAAAAAGAAGTATTGACCCATGTCACCTCAGTTTTGTGTATTTCACCAAACACAAATTATATTTCAATAAAATACATTTTAAAAAAAGAAAGAACATGGCATCAGGATTGGAGGAAAACTCATTAATAATCTGTAATACACAGATGACACAACTCTGCTTGCTAAAAGTAGGGATGACTTGAAGCACTTACTGATGAAGGTTAAAGACTTCAGTCTGCAATATGAATCACATCTCAAGATTAAAAAAAACAAAAATGCTCATAATTGGACCAGTAAGCAGAAATACAATGAATGGAGAAAAGACTGAAGTTGTTAAGATTTCATATTACTTGGTTCCACAATCAACACTATAGGTAAGCAGCAGTCAAGACATCAGACAAGATACTGCACTGGGCAAATGTGCTGCAAAAGACCTCTTTCAGGTACGGAAGAGCAAAGATATCTCCTTGAAGACTAAAATGTGCTTAGCCCAGACCATGGCACTTTCAATCACTTCATAAGCATGTGCAACCTAGACAATGAACAAGGAAGACCAAAGAAGAGTTGACACTTTTGAGTTGTAGTGTTGGTGACGAATACTTAAAGTACCATGGACTGCTAAAAGAACTAACAAATCTGTCCTGGAAGAAGTGCAACTGGAATGCTCCTTGGATGCGAGAATTGCCAGACTTCGTCTCACCAACTTTGGTCATGTTTTCAGAAGAGACCATTCCCTAGAGAAGGCTATCATGCTTGGTAAAGTGGAGGGTCAGTGAAAAGGGGGAAGGCCCTCAATGAGATGGATTGACACAGTGGCTGCAATGATGGGCTCATGAATAGCAAGGACTGTGAGGCTGGCACAGGACCGGGCAGTGTTTTATTCTGTTGTGCACAGGGTTGCTATGAGTTAGAGCCAACTCAGTAGTACCTAACAACAACGACAACAACAACAATACACACACATATAAGATTCACTGATTTTGTTTCTGCAGTGAACCCAGCCTAAGACGAGGGAAATGGGAAATCACTGCTTAAGAGTGACTGAAACAGATAGTGATGATGGCTGTACATGATAAACATAATCAATATCGCTGAACTGTACATGTAAAAAATGTTGAATTGGCAAATGTTTTATGTATTTTTTTTCCACAATTAAAAAAAAAAGTTGGGCACATTATATAAAATTATTGTTCTTTGAAGATGTCTTTAGGAAGGTAGATTAATGGACCATGGAGGCAGGAAACAGAGCTCAGAGTAGGGTCTCTCACTCTGGTTGAGCATCAAAACGATCCATGGAGTGCTATAAAAACCACTGAAGCTGGCTCCTGGGTGGCACAAATGGTTATGTGTTCAGCTACTAACCAAAAAGTCGGTAATTCAAATCCACTAAAAAGTGCTTTAGAAGAAAACGTTGATGATCTACTTAGAAAAGCAGAGTCATTGGAAATCCTATGAAGGACAGTTCTACTCAGACACACATAGGGCTGCCATGCAATCACAATTGACTCAAGGGCAATGTTTTACTATGTACTTGACACATGGTACTATACTAGTGCCAGGTAAGGCAGCAAAGAAAATTACATTAAAAAAAAAAAAAAAAAATTAAATATTTATATACACACACACTGAAGCCAAAGGACTTCAAGGAACTTTAAAAGATCCTCCAAGAATTTTTGGCCACTGGGTAAAAAAGCACTGTGAAAACAGTACTTTTATTTTTTTTAAAGTAATATCCTGTTTTTGGACAAAAATCATGTATGCAGGACTTCTACTCAGCAAGTGCACACTAGCAGCGTATAATGGCTGATGCCCCTTCTGGAAGAGCAACCTGTGTTCACAGAGCCCCAATATATTTGGGATAAACATGAGGACTTCTCTGGTTGAAGAAAGGGAAAGAAAGTCAACCTGCTTGGGCTTCCTGAAGGAAAATCATGTTCCCAATGAATGAGTGGGTGCCGTGTCACTAGACTCAATCACTCTTAAAAGTCAGCTCATTCTGATGGGCTTTGCCAAGAGCACAATCATTGGCCTGTGAGCTCGCTGGAAAGTTTCTGAAGTGCAAACATTCTGTGTTGTTGATTATAGAGAAATACATAGATTTAATAGTGTGGCATACAGTTGGCAAAACAAGTATTTGTTACTAAAGCAAAAGTGACAAGCAATAGAAGCTCATGTCACAGGAAGTAGATGCAGAGTAATAAAGGCAAGGTCAAAATTTCCCTCAAGAACACATTTTTGGATCTGCTGGTTCACCGTATCAAGGAATGAACTCAAAATTCAGAATTATATACTACAGGATGGATACTTTTCTAACTTTTTCAAGGCATCAAGCCCCTTTTCCAAATGAAATTCTAGACAGAATGCCAATAAAATAAATTCAAAGTGATGGAAAGCCAGGCATCCCCAAACACCTTTGTCCATTCCTACTTCCCATAAAGTTGGCATCTCCTCAGAACCTTAAGACTGTAGAATACAGTGTTAAGAGCACTGCCATCAGGAATAAAAGACATAGTTTGACCTAGAAAATTTTAAGGGCAAATATTACCACCTTGACCACAAATCATTATATAAGAACTAAAGCCACATCATTTTCAATATCCACATTGTTGTTTTGAAACTATTTCTGAGATACACATATACCCACCAAACCATTAAAAAAAAAAAAAAAAAAATCAATGAATCAAAAAAACTAACTCCTTTCTGGTAAAACCCTTAAAATGTATAAGTAATAATACTGGAACCACCACCTGTTCCTGGTCCTTTACAACCCTTTAAAACAAAATCCCTTTCTAACCCACATAGTTCACAACCCTAAATTCCTGTCCTTTTTATTTCAAATTAATTGAGCAATGAACACTCTTGTCAACTCAAATCTTTTGTGAGTGAAAATATAAATAAATGTGTAAAATGTATAAAAAATATATTAAGTAGCTAAAAAGTTTAAAGCGAATGAAGCAACCAATATTTTGTTAATATTCCTTTAAAAGGAGGGTAAATTCTACATTTTCAGATATCAGAGCTTAAGATCTGATTTCTAAGATCCTTGATTCATCATCTTCAGCAGTGGCACAGCCCAGGGAGTTTTAAAATGCTTAGTTCACAAATCGAGTGTCCATAATTTGAAGACATCACTATCGTTTGAAGAGAAAAGGAAAAGCATCCAGCTAGATCCAGGAGAGAGGCCAGATTATTTATGCATCCACAAAACTTTTTTCCTATCCTTCAATGGTTTAAAGAAAGATATTTTCCTTTTACAAAGAATAAATACAATTGTACTTCAGAGGGGGAAAAAAAAATAGCCTAAACTTTCAACACTGGGAAATTCCTTCCCAAGTTTTCAACCACTTACAAAAGCCTACAATGTTTGACCCCTACAACCATTGAGGAGCCTGTGTCTGCTGCACATTCCAAGTACGCGTATGCCACAGAACCCATACATTCCAACACATTGAGCAAGCACACACATGCTCCCCGGCTTCCCCAAACCTCAGCCAGCAAGGGGGCACATGGGCTGGAGGCAGGCCTACACACTAAGCACTGCCCTTGCAGCCCTTTCCAACCATCCCCACGGAAATGCAAGGAGGAAGGAGAAGAGGAATGAGAGCAAGGGACCAGTGCAGAGCCTTACAGAAAGAAATGCAAAACCTTTTGTGGCACAGGCCAACCACACACTCCCAGGGTGTTTAAACTTCAAAGAAAAGAACAAACTGTATGAGACTCCCAGTCCTGCTGTCACCATTGGCATCACATACTGTCTTCTACACACTACCAGTGAGTACCAGTCTTGCTCACATGTTCTGAAATCAGAGAGAAAACGGCACTTCATGTCATGATTCAGTCAGTCACTTCTGCTTCTAGGAATGCCTGTCTTCCTTCCTTCCTAATTTAAGGTGCTAAACTCTGTGTGTATGTGTGTGTGTGTGTGTTTCCCAATGTTAAACTGATTTCATCATCTTCTTATAACATTCTCAATAGGGATGCACAAATATTTTACTTCAAAATCTCATCCATATAATGATGGAGAAAAACATCCACTTCTCAAAGTATGTATGCATTGTTAAAATTACAAAGATCAGGAGGGATTAAAGTTAAAGGTCTCCATGTGACACAAAAAAATTACTTAGCCTGTCCTGCAAGAGTCTGTACAAAAGGCCCCTACTCCATGAACTGGTTTGAGGTTGACCTGACCAGAAAATCACCATTCACTTACTTTTTATTCACTTCATTTTTCAAAGAGAAAGAGCAAACAGAAAATATGTTAACATAACAATAAAATATTTTCTCTGAGACTATTTCTATTTAAGCTCTATTAGAGGTTCTTGAGGAGCCCTAAGGCACGTGACTGCTAACCAGAAGGCTGGCTGTTCAAACCCACCAGCCACTCCTCAGAAGGAAGGTTGGGCAATCTACTTCTGCAGTGATACTGCCTCGGAAACCCGAGGAGGAGTCACTTTGAGTCAGGTCTGACTCGATGGCATATAACAACAACAGACGTTCTTGACTGAGAATACCCATTACTTTTTACCTCCTAATAAATTTCATAAAATTATGTTCTTATCAAAAAAGTACCATCTCTGTATGAAGAAGCAAAACACCTTCATATATTATTTCATTGACATTATAACTGATCTTATCTCTTTCTTTTGGGGGGAGGGTGGTATCAATCTTGCCAGAGATCTTTCCATCACGTTAATCTTTTAATATAATCTTTTGTTGTTGTTGTTGTTGTTCTATGGATTGTTGTTGGTGGTGCCATCGAATCGTTTTCAACTCACAACAACCCTATCTTATAGTGTAGAGCCACCTCAAAGGGTCGCCAAGGCTGATCTTTATGGGAGCAGATTGCCAGGTCTTTCTCTTGTGGAACTACTGGACAGTTTCAAACTGCTGACCCTTCAGTAAGTAGCCAAGCACTTAACCACGGTACCACCAAGGCTGCTAGATAATAGTATAACTTATCTTAAATCTTACGTTACTAAACAAAAATGATCACAAATGCATAATACATACTAAGAGCTGCCTCAAAAAGAACATGCAAAGCTTTCCATTTCCTCTAGTTTCACTTATTCATGTATTAAAAAGGCTCAAAATATTCTAATATTAATAAACCATCTCATAAAAAAAGTAATTTGTAAGAAGCCCATATTTTCCTTCTCTAGCTCATAGATATTTTTAATATACAGATAAAGACAGAAGCATGCCAAACTTTGTATAACATTCTAAGTCCTTAACAAAACAATCTGAGTTCTTTTCAGGATTTTTAAAGAGTACACACTCTCCTTGCACAATGCATACATATTTTTTTTTTACACTTAACTTTCAACCACCATGATTTTTTAAAACACCTTCATATCTTTACATAATTACAAATGCCTCTACTGTAGGATGGCTTCAAGAAAGTCTCAAATTATGACCAACATCTTAAGTTCTTTTCAGTTACATTAAAGTAAAAATATACTAAACTTTAGCCTCTTCCTCAGCATATCTGTTTTGGACATGCACATTTTGTCTCCAATTCTGACCAAGGAGAAATATACAAAGTTACTCTATAACCTGTGTACATATTACTGCAATTTCCTACTTCACTGCAAGGGTGTTGTTATTGTATTTATAGTAAATGTACAGGAAGGATAATAAGACCACTGCTTCTTTGGGAGCAGCTCTGGTCAGGTGAAAGCAGGAGTTGCTCTGCAGTCTGAAGCTTACAATCCTATCTGTAGGAGGGATTAAATAGGGACCTTGCCGGGCTGTAACTGATAGAATTAACTAAGATATGTAGAAGGCCTCCCAGTCCAGTGCCTGACACATAGTAACTGTTCAGTAAGCATTAGGTACTTTTTTTCATTTTCCCTATCTTGTGAGTCAGAATTTCATGGAAAATACAACACCCTGCTCTGGTGTGTACTAACTTAAAGAAGTACGTGGGGAGTTGGAAAGAACTTTCTTTCACCTAAATTTTTTCTTGATAATTCCTTCTGCCCTCCCACTACCACCATAAATATGATGCTCCATAAATGTTAAAGGAAGCAAGAAAATAAATGTAGGAAAAGTTAACCATTAAGAGGAAAATGGAAAGTACATCACATGCAGTCATGTCAAGGATGTTTTTGAGTGATTATATCATTAATCAAGAACTCTTAAGAAACTCATGGACAGTGTCCTATTAATACTCATACTGTAACTACAAGAGAAGCCAAGGGCCATATTCTATACAGAAAATGATGAAGCAAGAGATACCACTTCTGGGGAAAATCTGGGGAGAGACCTGGCGTCTCCTGCCAGGAAAACACTTCAACCAAAACATAGTCTTGACCTTCTGCAATGGGTTGGCTCAAATCTGTGAAGAACCCACCAAATGATTCTTGAGCTAGACAGACTTTCAGTTACCATATTATACACAGTCTTGACAAAAGTTACAGCTTACTGCCTAAACTGTGCAGCTCAGGTGTTGAGAGAGATATCTGCCTTTGCAATGTCCTACTTCAATTGATAAGAATGCAACCTCTAAGACACAGGGATGTACATGGCTTCAAGAGATGAACCCTTTTGCACATACAGTACTGCGTTGTCAGTGCATGCAAACATTGATCTACAGGTGGATAGATGGGTGAACAGGCTGAACTATTGTTGTTATGGCTGAACTATTAGGTATGTCTATACAGGGGGAAGTGTGCCCAAGACCATGTACAGGGTTGGCAGACAACGTTTCTACAAGTATATTGCTATGTTCTATAGGAATATCCAGTATATAGTACAGCTAACTTCTTGGCCACAGGCAGCTACCCAGAGGGAGTGAGTAATTGGACCTGAGTGCTCAGGACCATAGTCACAGGCGACATCAAGCTCAATTGGCATAACATACTACACAAAACATTGTTCCACATGCTACTTTGGTGAGTAGTGACTGGGATCTTAAAAGCTTGCAAGCAGCCATCTAGATGCAACGATAGGTCTCGTCCAGAGCAAAGAAGAATGAAGAAAACCAAAGATTCATGGAAACAATTAATCTGAGGACTGGTACACCATTCAATCCTCAGCCTATACGACTATGAGACCAGAAGAATTAGATGGTGCCAGACTACCACTGTCAACCACTTGGAGGGGGATTTATGTAGGAGATCGTGGATAGAGTGAGAGAACAATGTGGAACAAATCTCAAAATCATTTAGGAAAAAAAAAAAAAAAAAAAGGGGACCAGATATTTGCTGGTCTGATGGAGCCTGATGGAACCACTGGGACTATGGCCCCTAGCTGCCCTTCAGATCTGGAATTGAACCCATTCCTGTGACTTCCAGCCAAACAAAATACAGGTATATGAGCTGAACATTTACTCTAGGCAGATATACTCCTTGGAGAGAACAATCATGGGAGAATAGAAGGGCTGTGTATGCACAGGGAGACAGCTCAAGGAGCAGGAGTGCATGGAGGGATGGACACAGGGAAGAGGTGACTATGGGGAGGAAGTGGGAGGGGAGCTGTTGCATTGTGGTAAATTGTAGTCAATGTCATGAGACAAAGTGTATGTGAACTGCTGTATGGAAAGTGAATTTGCTCTGTAAACTTTCACCCAAATCACAATTGGGGGAGAAAAAAAAAAAAAGCAACCTTTGAAAGAGGCAATGTAAACAAACAAATAAATTTCTTAGGTACACATGTCTATGGGCAAGTGTGGTGATAGAAGGTGGTCATGCTTTTTAAAATTACTTGCTTGTTTCTATTTATTTTTTTTCTAAAACACTATTAACAAACTGCAGCTCACTCAGACTGAAGTAAGAATAAGATCATCGCAAAGGTCAATTCATAAACAGATCTATTTTCCTATATTTCCATCACACTCGAATGACACCCTTTGAACATTATGACACTTCCAGTTGACTTCTTTAGTAAAATGAAATAAACTTAGGTAAAGCACACTGGACTGAGAATCAGAAGACCTGGGTTTAGCTCTAGCTAAAACTTAAGCTATGTCATCTTAAGCAAATTGTTAAACCTCTCTGAGACTGAGTTTCCTCATCTGGAAAAACTGTCCTACCTTTTTCACATAACGATTATTTGGAGTAAATGAAATGTGTGAAAGAGGTCAGAACACAACCAGTGCTATATGAATATAAGATATAGGCACATAAAAATAACATCTATCTTCCTGGGATAATGCTACAAGTATTATTTATCAGTCAACACACAGTATCGTGAAACCACCTTTCCACTCATATTCAAAGCAAAATGAAAAGCCATGCTTCCCCCTACAGTAAATTCACAATTTATCATTTTCATAATATGACAATAAGAAAAAGTGAAAATACCATTTCTCATTGCAATGATCCATACAATATTTTCCGGTCATTAGGTACAACATTTCTTATGCTGTAGGTAAATATTAAAAAGTCTAAAATATGCAATAGACTCTTCATTTTCATATACACATACTCCTTACTTATCAACTATCTTGTTATCTAACATATCACATTTAAGACAATAAAAAATCAACTATGGGACTATTCTGTGCATTGACCAGCTTTCCTTCTGGCACCCATCTCCCAGCTGGTACAGCCACCCATTTCTGTCAGGCTTGCAGCTTCTGAAGCAGTCAGCTCTCCAGAAGGGCCCTGGTTGGTCCCATCCGCAATGCCAGAGCTACCATAGCAACACACTGCAGCTCTTCCAGGGACAGAGGTGACTGAGGTAGATTTTGAGGAACTCTTCCAAGGAGAGCCCATGAGCAGCCAGAGAAGCCTAAGACACAGCAACAGTGGGTGAGGTTGTTACTGTTGCTCCCCTCTACTCAAGCACCCTGGAGGAACCAAGCCCTGTAGCTGGAAGGGAATGGGGGGTAATTCCAGGCCTGGGGGCTACAGCTGAAGCTGGCTGCTCCTACCCCACCCCCAAACACACACACACAGCCCTGGTGGCTGAGCTCTTCTTCCAAGTAGCTATTAGCCTTTAGGATCTAGACCTCCAATTCCAAGCCCTCCCAGAGCAGCAGCACATCATTTGTTTCCATGGGGTCTTCCCAGACCTGCAGGGTGACAGTAGGTGGCTGAGGCCATGGAGGGAGCAGCTAGTGGGGGAAGGCATGGGCACAGGCAGTAACCTGTGCCAAACATCTTGACCTCTGGCTCTGCTGGTAGTCCAAGCCCCAGAACCACTAACTGTGCCTCTAGTCCAGCCACCGGACCCTAGTCTGCCGGTGTGCTATCCCCCATGGCAGGGCCTTAGGGTCCAGAGCACAGCAGCAGGGGACAGTGCACAGCATCTCTGAGGGTTGTGCCCTGGGGCCACCTCACGTCCTCCACCTCCTTACCTAATACCAATTTGGCACAACTTGGTCTTTGGAACATAACCATGTTATATGTAAGTTATATGTAAGTGAGAAGTGTATATTGGACTTAGTAAAATAACTTGTTTTATTTATGAAATATCTATTTTACTCTGATAGTAAACAGAATGGGAAAATACAAATGCTCACATTTTAAGAAATAAAATGTGGAACAGATAAATGACCAGAAGAGCTAGAAATAAACAAACAAAATCTATCTAGAAATGTAAACTTATGTTTTGAGGAGGAGGCATATAAATATTAAGTGACAGACACAGGGTTAAGCTCTCAGTCTTGACTGGCATCTAATAATGCAAACGCATCCATTTCTACTGGATACCTCCATGTTATTTTATCTCAATGTGCCATCAAATTCTAAAGCAAATTAAAGGAACAGTTATTTCCCCTCCCCTTTGGAAACCAAAGCAACAGAATCTAAAGTTTTTTGCAAAAGAAAATATTTTTCCCTATTTTATGGACAGATCAGACGAAAGTTTATGATCAAAACAGGAAAAGTAAAACCTTAAAAATAATGCTCTGAGCACTCTGCAATTTTCTGCCCAAAATAGAACCCATATCCCATATAGTCCATGCCACCAAATGAAAATTACAAGTTTGTAAGTATAAAGTCAAAATACAACGTAAAAGATTTTTTTAAAACATTTTAATGGTGATATATGAGAGGAAAGACTGTTTACTGATAGGCGTTTGTTGTTAATCTGCTATTATGTTTTGTTCAATGATACTGCTTTGAACGAGTACTCAAAAAACTAATTTGAACTTGAATTTGAATGTAGAAAGGCCAAACCTTGACTAATAAATTATTTGAGCAAGCTGTGTTAAACAGAACTCTCCTACCTTTCAAATTAGAAGTTAATCATAGCCTTTGAGCTATTATGCTTTTGACTAAGTTTTAGAGCATAAACTCACCATTCTCCTCTTTAACGAACAATGAAGACCACTTTTCTGTTATTTAAATGTAATTTATTAGAATATAAATTTTTGAAATGTATATTTCAATCTTAACAGCCTCTAAAGAGATAATTTCAATACTACACTTCTTCTAATGAAACCAATTCACTTGTTATGAAAAATAATATATCCCCTTCCAAAGTATAGATTTATAAATAAAAATATATATTCAAATCTTGAATTTTCTAACATTTAAACAAATAACTTATCAACCACCAAAGCCTTCAAAGTATCACTTGAGTAACTCTATTAGAGCAAGGGGGCATCCAAAGCAAAAGGATGATCCTTTCAGTCGCATAAGAAACTATGGTGGCATAGAGTTAAACCATTCGACTGCTAACCAAAAAGGTAGGTGGTTTGAAGCCACCAGCCATTCCATGGGAGAAAGATAAGGCAGTCTGCTTCCATAAAGATTTACAGCCTTGGAAATCCGATGGAGGCAGTTCCATTATATCCTATAGGGTCACTAAGAGTCAGAATCAACTCATTGGCAGTGGGTTTCTTTAGTTTACAGAAGCATCACAGAAAAACCCACTACAGATGCCTATGACTTGGCTTCAAAACAAAGTTAAACAGCTACAAGAGTTATGAAATCACTCAAGGCAAGTATCATTGCACTTGATCCTGTTTGCTACAAGGTTGAATCTCCTAGGGATTTTCATTTGCCTTGTGAGGATTCAAGTCCAGAGCAACTGTTCCTCAATTAAGTGTCCTCCTCTTCCCTCTTGATACCATCTGTCTTTCAAACTACTGTCCTCCGCAAGATACAAACACACGCACACATGTATACACACCCCACTGAATCACAGAAATGACACACTTAGCTCAAAAAATATCCTCTAACAACTCTGGCCAATTGCTCATCCACTTTTGAGGATTTCATTAGCAGACTAGGAAGAGTGATTCAGCATCAGACAGCAAATATTTAGAAAGTTTAAAAGTATCAAGTATATATAAATACTGCCTGTAGAAATCTGGTTTTCATAGGTTTTTTTTTTTTTCACTTCTAATAAATGTGGCCAAGTTACTATCCTTATATGCACATTTCAACATCATTTACATTCTCCTCTCCACTACTTCACAAATTAGAGCAACCTTCACAAAATAGAAACATTGGCTTACTCAAAATAACAGTAAAATGATAATTTTGATAAGCAATTAGTTCTCAATTGTCCAATGTCCTTTAAAAAAATATTTTAAAAGCTTAAAAGAATTTCTTCCTAAAGAATGTATTTTAGATCATGTATAAATGTCTCTGTACAAATATTACAAATCTTCCTTTTTCTTTACTAAATGATAATCTCAAGTCAACAAAATAAAAAACAAAAGCCTTAGACTATCTCTTACTCATCATCTTATACCTTATACAAGAAATTTGATCGTTATTAAGGAAAAGCACAATTTGACAAATGTATTATTAAATATCATCAAATCACCTTTCAGAATTAAGAATTAGGTATTTAAATGGCTATTAAAGATCTTAATAAATTGATACAATTTAAAAGTAATATGGATCTGACAAAATGGAGAACGAAACAGTATATGAAATCTATATTGATTTATAGATGTCACTGGTTTTTAATATTTAACTAAGTAATGTGAAAATCTGATAACTAGTCTTTTAAAAATATAAACTAAAATTTAGAATCCACATCATCAACTGAATTATCAAGTAATTTGTTTCTTTATTGCTTCTATTTTATTTCTAATATCTTTAAAGCTAAAAATATGTGTGTGTGTATACATACATACATATATAAAATTTTCTATGGCATTACCTAGAATCATATTAAACACTACTACCTTTTTGAAAATGAGAAAGTAAATGGCCAACTCCAAAGCCAAATCAAAAGTTAACTTACAGTTTGAGATCATATATTTTATATTAAAAATAGATTCTATATGACTAAACTCAGGTATTAATTTGTAATTCAACAAATTCTTGAAAGAGGAGGTTACAGTATGATTTTTTTAACCTAAGGAAGTATTTTCTATTTCTAGAAAATTAAAAATTGATGTAGCAAAAGCTTCTGTTGCAGAGAGGGTTTGGGGTTGGGTAGGCTCCCCCCCCTTTTTGATATTTAATTCAACTTACACAATGTAGTACATACAAGCAAAATACAATTGAGATACTGTTTTCTTTAACATTCCTATAGGAGACCCAATTCATTTGCATTGGAGAGAACACAATTACTGATTTTTAACTCATGAAAGACAAATTCATAGCTTTTTCCTACACTACCTCATAGTATTCACACCATCTCAGTGGAACCATGTCCAGCACTACTTAGTTACTTCCTAGAGGTGGGGAGAAACTGCACTTTCCAAAGTTTTGTTTTCCACAGAATCATTCAACTTTAATTACAAAAGCACATACAAGTTAACATATGTCTTAGGTCAAAACAATTTATGTCATATACGTATTATATGTGTGTATGTTTTAAGACAAAACTTTCATTAATATCAAAAATAAAATTTCTATCAAAGAAGTTTCCACAGCTTTTAACAGCATTTCAGTTTACAATTTTTCCTCTTTAAGAAACCTTTGATCCATATATACTACCATTGCTAAAATGTATTAAACAAAGTATTAAGAAACATGAATAGAGGAAAAAGATCCAAAGATTTTTATTCAGTAGAGCCTGAAACCAACTTAGAAAAAATAGATGCTTTGGACATGGCTTCCATTACAATAATTTGCATTTAAGAATGAAATTCATGTGGCAAAAAAGAAAAAAGTTTTCTACTTCTGAGTGATCCTGAGAAAATAATGGTATCTAGCCCTTCTACTATAAAATAATATTAGGATGATATTGAACAAAAAAAATCCAATTGGTAAGCAAATGGCATGCCAATAGTTTCAAAACTGAAGATAAATACATCTCCCCCCCCCCAAGTATCATTAGCTTAATGAAATCTATTTGAGGATATATGTGTTAAAATTCATTCTTCAGAGCATTAAACAATCAGTACAAAATAAGGAAAATTAACACTCAATTGTTGAATGATTTTTTTTAAGTAAGCAAGCAATGAGGATGAACAGTTTTCATCACATTTTCACTTCAACTAACACAAAAACCACATATAGAAGTGACTTCACACTGACAAATTTACTTCTAATTTGTTAATTTTCACAGAAATGCAATAAAAGAACACCAAAATAGTCACCACATAACATAAAAGCTTTGGTTTCAAATGTCAGAGTACCCTGCTTTTTGAAAGCCACCACCGTGGTAGTGCCCTGCACATGAGAAGATACAGCTGCCTCATCCCAGGAGTCTGAGCTCAGTACACAATACCAGTCATTAGCCATCTCTGCCTTTCCCCACAGTACAAGTAGCTAATTTCTGCATTTTAAACTAATAACAGAAAGGGGGAAAAAAGAAAGATTAAAACCATCCAATCAGAAATGATGCAACCCCTCTACAGCAGCAGCTTATGCATATATTTGGTATGTTAGAAGTCTTTAGTGCAGTGAATCACACACAGCAAATTTTAATCTACCTCCTGGGTATTTCATATCACCCACATGTTCAAAGGAATAATGCACTAATAGGGCTGTATAACTTTTAGATTACTCTTATTTCTTTTATACTAAAATTTGGGGACATGCTTTTAATTCTGAACTCTAATACAAACACAACAAAATTATTTTAATGATACTCTAGCTAACAGCAAATAACCTTTGCATTTTGAAAGAAAAAAGATAAAAGGAGGAAAGGACGCTGAAAGAAAAAAGTAGTATATTTATGAGAAGTTTTAGGAGTTGTTAATAACATTAGATAAACTATTATCTCATTTATAGTGCCACATTAAATAACTTATGTTGTAACATTAAATAATGAGACACTAACTCACCAAAGTTAAAATTCTAGTGATTTTTACTGATCATAAGCTGAAGGAAAAGACTCATAGCAGCTCTACAGCCAACAGAATAAGACATCTGTAAATACATAGTCCATCAAATATTTTGAGTGGTTCTTCCAAACTTTGTTCAATATATTCATCAAAATATAAAGTGTTGTGAGACCAGGATTGTAAACTTGCAATAAATACTTAGCATATCAGAAAGCTTCAACAAAATTGGATTTTTCAACAAAAGAAATATTATTTTAAAGATAACTATACAAATTTAGAATACTTTACTGAAAAACTAATCAGTTACACACTACATCTTTTCCTAGAGGAAAGAACTAAATGTTACACATGAAACTGCAAATCTTTCATCTTTTTTTCTTTTTTTAAAAAAGGGGGGGATATTAAGTAGCTTTCTGATATGCCACAGAAACATTTATAAGCAAAAGCTACTTTACTGCTTAAACTAAAATATCTAGAAATGTACACAAATTTTTAAAAACTCCTTAAACAAAATAACTAAGTCCATAGTTATAAAATTAAAGGAGTTTGTTTTAAAATCTATTCAGTCCTCGCAAAAAACAAGTGGGTACGCTATTGACTCACAAATTATAAAGGTGGTAAAGTCACAGGCTTCATTTAGAGGCTCCAATTCAGCTACTTAATGACTAATAAAGAAATGTTTGTGAGTGAGATACTAAATAAGTTACAGCACAAACCAGGAGAAAAAAAAAATAGAATCAATAACAAAGGGCACAAATCTAAAGTGGCATTTATTGTGATAAACTTTAAACAATGATTTCTTCCTCGTTCTCGCCTCATAGACAGGTAATCTCCCTTGTAAGCAAATCACTGCGGAAAAATTCAACCTTCACAAAACTTTTTACTCCTTCATTAACAACAGAACACTTAAATATAACTATAGATTTCACAGTGAAATCTACAGTTTGCTTCAAACATTTCTTTAAAACAACAACAAAATACTCAAAAGCAATATTCTGCAGTTCCAGTGACAAAAAAAAATATCTGCCTTTAAACTGCCATCCAAGCCAAACAACCTACTATGCAATACAATACTGCAAAATATTGACCCTTTTACTGGATTATTTTACCATTCAACATTAAGCTATCTAAAAAAGAAAACTAATTAATCGAGAAATTTTGTTAAGCAATTTAGCTGACACAGTAAATATTTACTCTTTTAACATCTCACAGGAAGTCTTGACAAGCATATACCATTGTGCTGAGGGTAGGGTTGGGAGTGGGGGGTGGAGGACAACTTTTGATAAACAAGTTAAAAGGTCTCAGAGAATTTAACATAACTAGTGTTCCCACACCCCCACTAATAAGGCACCAGATACTTTCCAAGTACAGCAAACACCTCATATAATGAAAGTAAAAATGTAACTGTCGAAACTATATATTTCCACTAACAACACAAACAAAAGCCTTTCTAAAATCTATGAGCACATTTTTTAAATCTGAGTGGTTTTTTTTTAACTTATACGTAAGCCTAGTCACAAAATAACTAAGCAAAATATATTTACCTTAGCTTTTTAGAGACTGAGTAATCAACTTCCATGATTTTCCCATGCAATTCCACTTTACCTTTAAAACAGAAATTAAAACACTCAAAACCTTGCTTAGATCAAACCGGCGGGGGTCTAGGAGGGGCACGCACGGCACTCCACGCTCGGGCTCCGCCTTCGGGCGGCCTCCAGGGGTCTCCCACCCGCCTAGAACTGGACAAACTTGGTTCTCAGTGTGAGGAAAGGTGGGCGCCCCAAGTCTCGGGACAAGGTAGGGAAGAGTGCGAGCCCAGATCCGACCCCAGGTATAGCTGTGGGTGGCATTACCGGAAAAACAAATGTAATAAAGAGCGGCGCCAATTAGAAAGGATGAGCTCATTTGAAACTCAAGCTGCAGAGCTGGCGCGGCCCGGCTCCGCTCTCGTACCCCACCTCCCCATTGCGATAACCCAGGACCCGAAGGCTCCACTGAGCTCCCTTCTTGCCCCCTTTCTGTTATTGCCCCCCGGGTAGAGGCTCCGAAGCCCTCCGGGGTCCGCCGCTGGAGAGCCCAGTCCCTGCCCGCGTTTGGGTGTCACCTTGGCCTCACCGCCGCCCCACCCCCACCCCGCGTGCCGGTGGGGAAGGGGCTCCCGCCGCGCCCCGGCGCGGGGAACCCAGGCTCGTGGCCGGGGGGCGAGCGCGGCTCCGAGCGGTGCGTGTGCGAGAGGGAGAGTTGGTGAGTGCGCGCGCGCGCGCGAGTTGTGTGTGTCGCTCTCCGTCTCCCGTCTGGGCTCCAGCGCGCTCGCGGGCCCCCCGGTCGCCTCTTTCCCGGCTCTCAGCCCGGGCCCCCACCGAGTTGAGACAGGGCACCTCGTAAAAAGGTGCTCCTGGCCGAGCGGGAGGCGGGGGGACGGGCGGCGGATAGCCCCCAGCCCGGAGTTCTTCTCAATAAAATCAGACAAAAAATTCAGAGAAAAATAGGAGCGCTTGAGAAACGAGCGAGAGGGGACTGAGGTTCGGTAGAGGACGGAGGAAGATGTGCTGTCGTTCATGAGCTGGAGTTGGGGGAGCAAAGACTTCCGATAGGATCATTAAGGGGGCACCGAAAGTGGGGGGCTGTGGGGCGGGATGGGAGGGGGCTCAAAAGGCGAGTGCGGCTAGGGGGACGGAGGAGGACGAGAGGTCCTGGGCACGAGGCAAGGGAAGGTGGAAGGTCCCATTAGGAGAGGAGGAAGGAGATGCAAGACTTCAGGGGTGTCTCTGACAAAGGAGGTGACGGGAAGGTCAGGGAAGAGGGGGGACAAGAGGCTCTCTAAGGAGTGGGGGTGGGGGAACTCCAAAGAACAGCTCGGGACACCGGGGAAACGAGAGTGCCCCGAGAGAGCAAGCGAACCTCGGGGACCCTCGGAGCAGCACGGTGGGCGTCCCTGGGCTGTGGCCCAGAAGGCAAGGGACAAGCCCGGAGGTGTGGGGGGAGGGGAGCGGGCCGTCCCAGGAGCGGGCGGGCTGCAAGAGTTGAGGATCTGGTGCGTGGAAGTGAGCGTGCGTGCGGAGCGGTAGTCCCGGCCGGGCGCCGCCCGCCGCGCTCGGCCTCCCTAGGGGCGCCGTCCGGGCCTGAGCGGGGCGAGGCGGAGGGACGGGGACATTGTCGA
Source organism: Orycteropus afer afer (assembly GCF_000298275.1). Classification (NCBI taxonomy): domain Eukaryota; kingdom Metazoa; phylum Chordata; class Mammalia; order Tubulidentata; family Orycteropodidae; genus Orycteropus; species Orycteropus afer. The sequence continues at coordinate 8,914,364 of NW_006921619.1, forward strand.
CTGCTCACCCGAGAGGGTCTCTATGGCGCGGATGGCCCAGTTCTGGTCAGGGTAGTCCACGAAGGCGTAGCCGGACTTGAGGAGGACCTGTCCCGCCAGAGGCAGCTTCCTGTCCCCGAAGAGCTGCCGGAGGTCGTCGGCGGTGACGGCGGGGCTCAGGTTCCCGATGTAAAGCTTGTTCATCATCCGTCTCTTCCCCGAGAGCCCGTGGCTCCCCCGGCCCGGTACCCGGCGCTCCTCGCCTCCTCCGCTGCCCTCGTATCTCCTCCTCCTCCTCCGCCCCCCCTCCCCGCCCTCCGCGCCCCTCCCCGGAGGGGGGGAACGGGAGGGGGGGAGAGGAGAGCCGCGCGGGGTGGGGCGAGGGGGACCGCGGG
>NW_006921619.1:8914847-8920210 GCF_000298275.1 Orycteropus afer afer
CGGACAAAGCGCTCTCTCTGCCTTCCTCTCTCTCCTTCTCAAGGCGGTGGCGGGAGGAGGAGCAGCAGCGGGCGGCGGCAGCTCACCCCGCGTGTGTCTGTGTGAGAGTTTCTACGGGCGTGTGCGCAGCCGAGAGTGAGCGAGCGAGCGCCCCCTCCCCGCCCCCCGCCGCTGCGCCCCTCGCCTCGCGCCTGCCGCGCTCCGAGCGCTCCGCGCGGCTACCCCAGCTGCTGCCCCTCGCCGGGCAGGCGGAAGCGAGTTGCGGTCCCAGCCTAGGGCTCCCGAGCGCCAGAACCCTGGGGCGGCCTCGCCGCTGAGGCCCGGTAAACGGCAGGGTGGGGAAGGGCTCGAGTGGGAGTGCGCAAGGGGGCGCGGGGAAGCGGCTGGGAGCCGCGGGCGTGGGAGGGAAAAGAACTGCTAGTGAGAGTGGAGAAGGGGTGTGCGCAAGGTGGACCGGATGTAAGTGCGCGGCTGCCAAGGAGAGCGGGGAAGGTGTGTCTACGAGGTGAGAGAAGAGGGCAGACTGGGGGACAACAACTTTGGCGGCGAGTTGGTCAGGTCTAGCTCCCTGAGCGTTCCCGGGAGCAGCGCTTGCCCCAAGACCCGCTCCCCCCTGGCTCTCCGTGGCAAACACGCGGCGAATCAGGATGCCTGTGTCCCGGGGCAGGCCTGGCCATCACAGGCTGTGCACGCCTGAGAAGCTGCACCGGGTCCTGGGCCACAGTTTCCCGACTCGTAAGGGGAAGCCAAAGGACAGAGCAGAGTCACGTCTTCTCTGCCCGAACCCCACGCGCCCGGAATCCCGCGGCGGGCAGCAGCTGGTAGTTGGCAGTTGCTCTCTATTCTGGGAAGTGCCGAAGGCGTCCCAGGCGGCCGCTGAGAAGCAAGGTGGCGGGAGAGGAGGCGACCGAGGAGCGGCAAAGGCTGCGTCTCAGGGGGACCGACGCTCGCTGCAAGGCTGCGCGGCCGGGCCAGTCTCAGAACCTGGGTGATGGGAGGCGAGGGTGTCTGGGAGCGAAGGCGCGCAGCCTGTAGAATAGTTCCCCGGGCAATTGGGAAGGGCCGGGAGAGGAAAGAGGTCCTTGCAGGCAGAGGAAACGACGTGACCGACGGAAGAAGCCGGGTTGGGGTGAGCGCAGCCTGACCTGAGGGGGTCGGGAAGGAGGCAGACCGGCTAGAGGGTGGCTTCAAGTTCCAAGGCCCGGCTGGAAGAATGGTGGGTAGGGACTGATGCCAGCCAGGAAATGAAATTACCACAGTAAAGTAAAATGTAAGAATTCAGAGGTGAAGGGGACGAAGATAACAGGCCCTGGACCTCTGGGGCCTTGAGAAAAGTGATGGCTTGGGGAAAATGTTGGGGTTTGTGAGGGCTTTGGGCCTTATGTGGGGAAGCCTCAAATGTAGGAATGGAACAGGTTCTGGCCTCCTGGCTAGGTCCTTAATCTACGTTTCTCAGCCCTTTCCTTGGACACTCGACCTGGATTTTGTGTTTCTTTGCAGGGTTTACACCTCCTTCATTCATAAGAATCACCTAGGTATCTTGCTTGTTAAAATGTAGATTCTGATTCTGTATATCTAGGGTAGAATCAAATTCTCAGAAGGGGGTTGAACCTGAATGAACCAGGTGGAAGCCCTGGTTTTTTGCAAGTACTCTCACAATCTTTATTCAAGGTTTGTAAAACATTGCTGTGTTCTACTTAGTTCTCACACGTTCCTCCCCCTCTAGCTGGGATGTTCAGCATTTCTGACCCTAAGTTTCTTCATCTATGAAAAGAAAGTAAAACAGTAATACTTCTAGGGTTGTAGTAAGAGCTACTTAAAGGATAAATGAACACTTGTGTTGAGACACCGTGGACACACACTTAATGCTTGTTTCCTCCCTCCCTCCTTGGCCCCAGAAACTCATTTTTCAGAAATGAAACTCATTTTCAGTTTTAAAATTCTTTTGAGGAAGGAGATCTCTTTAAATAATCAGTTGTCCTGAGGAAAAAATAGTATGTCCATTGTCGTTTAGATATTTGAAGTTATTTGAATTCTGACTTTTGTCTTAAATATTTACATATTTCCTCATCTCTAAAAAATGAATTAGATTTTACTGCTCTTGGGGTTGGGAATGGACTTTGCCATTATTCTCCAAGCTAATGGATAAACTGGATGTGGATGCTTCCCAACTAAACTGTAGTGGAGAAACACAAATGCTTGTGGATGAACCTCAGCAGTCTGGCAGGCAACTATCAGAATATTTATGCAAACATTCATAATGGGTATGGTCACCTTCACAGAATACTGTCCTATGTCTGTTTATTTTATTTACAGTAATACAAAGTTACATGTTCTAGAAGAGAACCAAGAGAGTGACAGGGATCATTGATCTCATTTTACTCCAGGAGTTTTGTATAACCTTTGGTTGTATAATAATTTTGTACAAGTTGAATCTTTGGTCTTACTATAAGACCTCAAACATAATATTGTTGCTGTAATGGGCGGCAAACATAATCTAAGAATTCTTGGCAGAGATGATTTCACGTGAACTCTCTTTGCCTACCTCACCAGGTCATTTTCAAACTCTTATCTGAGAAATAACTGCTATTTTACTGTAATTTGTGTCTGTCCTTCTGGTGGTTTGTAAACAGTGCTCCTGCAGAAAAAGGGTTTGAGAACATAGAAGAAAGAGCATCTATGTCATTCAGCCTAGGGTGGGAGAGGAGAGCATGATGGAAGAGGTGATGCTGGGACTGGATTTTGAAGGCTAACTAGGAATTTGTCAGGATAGCAGAAAGAACGGGAGAAGGTGTAGCATGTGCAGAAGCACAGAGACATTAAAAAAAAAAAAATGAGTTTCACGCCTGAAATCAAGTCCAAACATTGATTCAGAAATAAGTTGGAGATAGAACAGAGTAGATAATACCCATACAAAAAAAGTTTCCAGAATCAGACGTGGATCTCCAGATTGAAGAGTTTCGCTGAAGGCTCTCTGTACAATGAATAACAAAAGATCCCAGAGCAAAAGCACATCATTGTGGAATTTGGAACTCAATCAAGTTCTCAAATGTCTAAGGGGGAAAACAGGTCATATACAAAGGATTTGAAGAAAAATTGGCAATGTATTTTTCTGAAACATAAATCTAGAAGACAATAGAGCAATGCCTTCAAAACTGAGTGAAAATTGTCAGTCTAGAATTCTAAATCTTGTTAGATTATCAATTAAACAGACATGCAAGGATTCAAACATGCACCTGCTGGAAGAAAGTGCTCAGAACTTATTTGTCAAAAATATGGAAGAGGAAAACATGGGATTTGAGAAATACAGTATACAACCCAGGAGAGTATGAATAGAAGACTCAGGATACCAGCAATGCAGCCATCCCAGAAAGTGACTAGTACAGATAAGAATAAAAGGATAGATGGCTCGGGGGGGGGGGGTAGTTCAAGGGGAAAAAATTGAATTGATGCCTAGTAATTATGTTGGAGCATTTGGGAAAATATTAATTACAGGTATATGCAAAACCAGGCAAATGGAAATACAAGGAAATCATTAACTCTAGGAAAAACACATGGTCTTACAATAAAGGAGCAATGGTCATAGAGTCAACAGTGAAAATATTTGTACAGTCATAATGTACACATTGATGTACTATCCAGGTTACAGAAAGAGAACTTACAAATCAATCAGGAAAAGACAATCATTAGAACAATGGACAAAGTATATGAATAGGACACTTCACAGAAGATGAGACTCAAATAGACAACAAACTCAAATCATGAGTAACTGGGTAAATGAAATTAAAACCATTTACAATCGTGAAATTGGCAAATATTAAAAATTCTTCTGATACAAGGTATTGGCGTATGGAGCATCAGAAGCAGTCATCCACTGCTGGCAGGAGTGTACATCTGTACAATTACACTGAAAGGCAATTTGTCAATATCTAGTAAAGCTGAAGACGAACACATAGGCCCTTTGAGGTACCTGGCACTCTCCCATTCTCCTAGATATTTATTTCTTACCATCTCATCTCCATCCTCCATCCCTCTTCCTCACCCTTAGTCTCAGCTGATGATCTTGCTTTCCCTTTCACTGAGAAAACAGAAGCAATCAGAAGAGAACAGCAACAGATTCTCACCTTATCTGCCTACTTAGCTGCTTCTGTGCCCATAAATTCTGCTTTCTGTCCTATTGCTATGGGAGACTGTATGATCCCCAAGAGAGGGAAAACTGATGATCCCAGAGAAAATGAATAAATATGCATACACTTTGAGCCCCTGTAGCACAGTGGTTAAGTGCTCCACTGCTAAATGAAATGTTGATAGTTCAAACCCACCAGCTTCTCTGTGAGGGAAAAAAAATGTAACAATCTGACTGCTAAATGAAATGTTGATAGTTCAAACCCACCAGCTTCTCTGTGAGGGAAAAAAAATGTAACAATCTGCTTCGGTAAAGATGACAGCTTTGGAAACTGTATGGAGCAGTTCTACTCTGCCCTGTAAGTTTGTTATGAGTCACAATCGAGATGGCAGTGGGTTTTGGTGTTTTGGGTTTTTACCCTTTGACCTAGCAATTTCTCCTCCAAAGAAATTCTACATTTGCACAAGGAGACATGCACAAGATTATTCATTGCAGCACTATGATAGTGAAAAATTGGAAGGAACCTTTAAACATCCATAAGGAAGAAAATGGATTTTAAAGACTGTGATACACTCATACATTGAGTACTATACATCAGGTCAAAAGATATGCATGTTTATTCATTTTCTCCAAAATTATCACTTTTTCCTCTCTCTTCTGATGGAATAAATGAAATTGGTTATATGTATCAACATTAAAAACCGAAATATAATGGTTGAGTGAAAAGTTACTTTGTAGAAGGATGTATTTGTTACAATGCCTTTTATATAAAGTTTGAAGGCAAGCAAAACAATTCTTTGTGCTGATTATGGACATGTGTATGGCGTAATGGTATAAAAACATTCATGGGAATGACAAGCTCCAAATATAGGAAAATGATTACCTCTGGAGAGGGAGAAAAAAGAAAGGAGAAGGAAGGGTGCAGGTGGAATTTCAGTTCTATCTGTTTTTCTTAAACTGCCTAATAGGTATGTGGGTAATACCTTTTTTACCTCTTCAGTAACAAAATTTTTGTTACACTATTGGGAAGGGGATGATTCTCAAACCAAATGATATATCATAATCACCAGGAGAACTTTAAAAGTATAGATTACCAAAATCTACTCACTAGAATTTCCGAATCAAAATTTCCAGAGCTGAGACTCAGGAATCTACTTATTTTTAGAAAACTTTAAAAAAGAGTATTTCGAGAGTTCCGGCAAGATGGCGGATTAGGCAGAAGGAATGCACAGACCCT
>NW_006921619.1:8938781-8947433 GCF_000298275.1 Orycteropus afer afer
TCAGGGGTCCAAGATTATCTTCCGTGTCTGTGTTAATTGGTTTCCCTTTTCTTTGTTGAAGAGGGTCTGTGCAATCCTTCTGCCTAGTCTGCCATCTTGCCCCGCCTCCTACTACAGACACTCTTGTACTTTGCTTTCGTCATTTAACATATATCCTGGAAATCACTCCATGTTATTCATTGAGATCTTTCTAATTTGTTTTTAACAGTTGCATATATTCATTTGTCATATGCATGGGCATATAAGTGTTTCTAGTATTTTGTAATTTTTCAGTGTTTACATATTTTTGTGTTGTTAGAGCTTTATCTTCAGGGTAATTTCCTAGAAGTGGTATGGCTAGGTCAAAAGATAATGTATGTGTGTGCACTTGTATGAGTATTTTTAAGTATGTAATTTTAAATACATATGAAATTTCGCTCCATAAAATGTATACCAATGTGAATTCCTACCAGCAGTATATGAGTGCCTGTTTCCCTACAGCCTGCCAACAAGTGTGTGATCATACTTTTCAATTTTTGCCTGAAAAATGGTATTTCAGTGTAGTTTTAATTTTTATTTCTCTTATTATGAGTGAGGTAGAACATCTTTTCATATTTTTAAGGATCATCTTTAGATCTTTTTTTTAAATATAATTTCTCCTCATGTATTTACTCATTTCACTGTATTTTGATCTGTTTTTTCCCCCTCAATTTTTAAAAGTTGTTTAATATTGGGGATATTAATTCTTTTTCTGATACTTGTTGCACATATTTTCTCCCAGGTTTTAATTAGTCTTTTGACTTGGTTTATGCTGTTTTCTCCCAAGCAAAAGTTTTTACTTATATATAGTCAATATTATGAATCTTTTATTACATTTGATTTTGAGTCATTGTTAGCACACATTCCCCTCCAAACAAAAACTCATTGTCATCAAGTTGAATGCCAACATAGCGACCCTGTAGAACAGAATAGGACGGCCCTGTATAATTTCCAAAGCTGTAATCTTTACAGAAGCAAACTGCCACATCTTTTTCCCAAGGAGCAGCTGGTGGGTTTGAACTGACATCCTTTTAGTTAGCAGCCAATTGCTTAACTATTGCACCACCAGGCCTTGTACATACATTCCCCTACATCCAGGTTAAAGAGGAATTCACTCATTTTGAAAGCATATATATGATTTGTATGGTTTCATTTTTACATTTAGATTCCTGATCCATCTGGAATCTGTGCTTGTATATAGTGTGAGATATGGATCTAATTTTATCTATTTTTTTTAAAAAATGGTTAACTAGTCCAACACCACTTAATGAAAAGTCCTTTGTTCCCCAGATGTTTTGAGATGCTACCCTTATCATTTAAATTCATATGTACTTGGTTCTATTCCTGGACTTTTCTTTTCCATTCCACTGGTCTGTCCATGTGCTTATACCTTGCAGTTTAATTATAAAGGCTTTATACCCACTGCCATTGAGTTGATTCCAACTCAGTGATCCCCATAGGGCTTCTAAGGCTATAGAACCACCAACCTTCTGGTTAGCAGCCCAATGCCTTAGCCAAAGCACCAACAGAGCTCCCTATAAAGGCTTTATAGCATGTTTTAATATCTGGTAGGCCTAGACACCCTTGTAGATTTTTACTTCTTTCAGTATTTTCTTGATATACTTGCATGTTTGTTTTTCCATGTGAAATTTAGTATCAGCTTGTCAAGCTCCAGAAAAAAGTTTATGGTATTTTATTGAAATTACATTGCATTATAAATTAATTGAGGGATAATGTATATCTTTACGATTTTGAATATTCCTATCTAGGAACAAAAGCTATATTTCTATTCACTAGTACCATTTAGGAGCTCTGGTAGTGTAGTGCCTAAGGCACTTGACTGCCAACCAGAAGGCTGGCAGTTCAAACCCACCAGCCATTCCTTGGAAGGAAGGTTGGGCAATCTACTTCTGTAGTGATACTGCCTCAAAAACCCAACGAGGGGTTGCTATGAGTTGGGTCTGACTGATTCTACAGCACAAAACAACAACAATAGTTACCATTTAACAAAAACACTGGTTTGCAGCTATGTTGGGAAGAGAAAGATGTGAGAATATTAAGTATCACTGGCCTCAATGGGAAGTCCATAGATATAACTAAAATTGATTAAAATGGTATAGCAAATTAGTTACAAATACATAGCGTGGTGGTTAAGTTTGTATGTCAACTTGGCTAGGCCTGGTTGAGTGGCTGGACAGCTAGATGTAGTATTTCCCATGATGAGACTGGTAATCAACTCCATGGTGGAATCTACTGGGAGCAGCTGAGTAGCTGGCTTTGGGTATGTGATCTGCTTCCCATATATAAGAAACAGCTTTGGGAATGGTCTCTAGCTTATGGCATGCTTAAACCCTGCATGTAGCCATGTTGTTGTTCAGCAGCAGACTATGCTCTGCCAATCTTAGGACTTTCAGTGGATTTGAATTAATGGCCTGCCATGTGGTTTGGTAACATTGGAACTGTGCCATTTTATTTATTGACCTTGGGCTTGTTAGCCTCAGCAGCCAGTAGCTACCTGAGTGAAGAGATCCCTCTAGCTTCAATGGGCTAGGAGCAAGAGGCAGAGCTGAAGCCCAAGGTCAAGGGGTTTTCATACAGCCCCTAGAGCCTGGAACTTTGAACTTGAACTTCTAGCCTCCTGAATTGAAAGAGAATAATCTCCTGTTTGTTCAGCCATCACATTTGTGGTATATTCTTATCAGAATGGCACTTTGCAACTGAAACACATATATAAATAACAAGGAAAAGAGCTACAAGAGTGAGGAGACTTAAAAAAAAAATGGAGGGATGTTTAGTACATGTATTAGTCAGTGTCCTGTTAAGAAATAGATGGCACACTTAATTAGAGTGATTGCAAATTTGATACAAGAACTGTTTAGAGGTATGGATAGGGTTAAAGCACAAAAACAAGGGCTGGTGAAGCACCCAGCCAGCAGCAGCAACAGGGAGCTACTACTTAATGGAACCAAGAGAGCTATAAGAGGGAATTCCCTGATAAAAAAAAAAAAAACTTTGGACTTCAGTAGAACACAGTCACTACTCACAGCAGCATGATGGAGAGTGAGCTGCGTGAATGCATATGCTCACTTTACTCTCCTCTCACTCTTATCCCTGCCTCCTAACGGCTGAACCAAAGCAGAGGGGAAGGGAGGCCATTAGTACCAAGCATTAGTAACTGTTAGCCTCCAGCTAATAGGGATTTGGAGGCCCATGTGGAAGGTATTCAAACAGTACTGTGATAAATTTCATATGTAAATGTACAACATGATAATACAAAATTATAACAAAAACAACTTCGGTAAACATATCTATTTATGGCCGAAGAGTACATGAGCCAAAAAATTATAATAAAGATTAAAAAGTGATAAATGTCAGAATAGAGATTAGGGATATCCTCAGTGAGGGGATTCTAGTGGATTTTATGGATGCAGCGACCATTGAGCTGTCCATCTAACATACACAATCATAAGTGGTTGGATGGGTGGACACTGGTCCATTCTTCTGTAATAAAACATCCTTGAGTCTGAGAGTTCACTTAAACCTTATGAGTTCCATTGTTCTTCCTGTGGTTACTTGCCTTACTTATAAAGATTTTTTAATTAGAATTTTCCAGTTTTTGTTTTATATTGATGTGTGAATAATATCTTTTAGAAGGATCACCAGAAGGCTGGTCCCTCCAGAAGGCTTGTCCCTATGAGGCAGAGGTTCAAGACGTCCCAAATGTCCAATCTTTCTAAACTGTTACACCACTCCATCATCCCTAACATCAACTACTCCTCCTTCCCTCAGTTCTCTCCCTCCCATTTTGTTGTTGTGTGCCGTCTAGTCGGACCCGACTCATAGCGACCCCTGCTTGGGTTTCCGAGGCAGTATCACTATGGAAGTAGATTGCCCCATCTTCCTTCCGAGGAGTGGCTGGTGGGTTTGAACCGCCAGCCTTCTCTTTAGCAGTCAAGTGCCTTAGCCACTATGCTACCAGAGCTCCTCCCATTTTAGGGTTCCATAAATCACTGTAACATTTCACAGAACTCACAAACCATCAAGAAAATGGCTCACACAGTTGTGTAGGCTGGCAAGTCCCAAATCCATGGGTCAGGCATTGGTCTGGAGGGTTCCTTCACTCATGTAGTCGAAGGGGCTGACGAACCCAAATCGGCAGATCATGTGACAGGCTGCTGGCTCACAAAGCTGCAGAATCTGGTCAATCAGATCAGATGATAGACTACTGACTCAAGTACCAAGAACTAGAGGTCAGATAATGACAAACCAGATACAGGATCCAAAGCAAGAGAAACAATTTTGCCAGAGCATTAATGTATATTGGATGCAGGCCATACGCTCAAGGAAATTAAAGTTGGTGACTTGAGTCACACTTTAGTAGGGTAATGACTCAAGATAAAACCCACCCTAATCCTTCCTCATTAACACAAAGCACAATTCATTCCAAAATGGGACCATAACCACAGGTATAGAAGCCAGAATTTACAATGCATCACAAAATGGAGAACTATGGCTAGAAGGAACATATTAAGTAACTCACTACACAATTGGTGGAATGACTCAAGATGGAATGGATGAACCTATATTCTTCCCCTAGCATAATGCCATGTAAGACCTCATTTAGTCTTTGACCAAGGTAAATGATGACACTAGCCTTAAAATGAGTCATCCCAGAGGTGGAAAAGGGGTTCTCACTGCCATTAAGAGGGAAGAACTAGTAGTGGAGTGCATCCTTGGACCTGAGATCCCTGCGCTGGACCTCCTTGGCAGAGAGACAGCACAGAGATGGCAATAGTAGAGTAGCAGAGATATGAGACAGAGCAATTGGATTGCTGGCCCACAGAGCAAGAAAGCTTGAGTGCCTTCAGGCAGGAGGCTTGCTAACAGAGTGGGGTGTACCTGTTGGCAGAGTTAAAAGAGTTTTGTAACACTTGCCTGAGTAGAACAGAGGCCAGCTGAGAGGCCAAGGGCCAAAGACAGGTGTGTCTAAGGGCATGGCTAAAGGGAGGCTATCCTGATTGAAGAATTGTATCCTGAGTGCTCCTGAACCTGAATTGTAACCTGTTACTTCCCTAATAAACCCCATAATCATGAGTATTGTCTGTGAGTTCTGTGTGGCCACTGCATGAATTATGGAACCCAGCAGAGAAGTAGAAAATGCTGTTGGGACAATTGGTGTCAGAATTGGCAAAAAGGTTGGAAAGAGGCAGCATATCTGACCTCCATCTCATGTGAACCAGCCTTGGGCTGATGCTAGTGATGGTGATTCTGTCACCCCCTCATGAAGTTAGAGGGGGTTAGATGATGCCTTCCCCACACCTTTTTTTTTTTTTTTGCATAATCACTACTACATATTGTTTCTAAATACAAGGATTGTGGATGCAATTTCCAGGTTGCCTTTCCAAGGGAAAAAATGAGTCCGTTTCTTCCTATTCAGTTTTTCACTCTTCTTCCTTTCAGGGAATGGCTTAGTTAACACATCGACAGCTTGGCTGTGTGTTGTCTAGTTAGATTCCCTGGCCTTTAGCTAACAACCACAGCCAAGAAAAAGGAAGTGGTTTCGAAACAACAGTGTGCATATGAATACCTGGTGCATTTGTTAAAAATCCTTAATCCAAGTAGATACTTGTTATTTTGGTGATGGGAAAGGCAGTATGGGTGAAGTTTGCACAATTTGACCAAGGTAAATGATGACACTAAATAGTACACAAGAAGGGATAATTTTGATAGATGCTATAACATATACAATTTTGCAACAACAGTAATAACAACCAAAAATACATATGTGGGTACATAGGTAGTGTAAAGGAGCTCTGGTAGCACAGTGCCTGAAGCACTTGACTGCTAACCAGAAGGCTGGCGGTTCAAACCCACCGGCCACTCCGCAGAAGGAAGGTTGGGCAATCTACTTCTGTAGTGGTACTGCCTCGGAAACCCAAGGAGGGGTCGCTATGAGTCAGGTCCAACTCGACAGCACATAACAACAAACAATAACAACAGGTAGTGTAAAAATGCCATGTGGGTGGTGGCATCTGATATCCTCTAACTTTACAAGGAGAGGAGGAAGATCAAGATCAACAGTGCAAGGCTGATTCCTATGAGGCAGAAGTCAGACATGCTTCCACCCTCCAACCTTTTTATTAATTCTGACACCAATTGTCCCTCCCAGAGCATGCCCTACTTCTCTGCTGGGTTTGATAATTCGTTGCAATGGCTACACAGAACTCACAGACAATACTGATGATTATGGGATTTATTGGAGAAGTAACAAGTTGCAATTCAGGATCAAAAATGACAGGATATAGTTCTTTAGTCAGGACAGCCTCTTCTTAGCCATATAGGCAGGCTTCTCTTTGGTCCTTGGCCCCTTGACCCTGCAGCCCCTTTACCTCTGCCTTACTTGGGCAAGTGTTACAAAGCTCTTTTAGCTCTGCTGGTAAATACCCAAAGATACCTCACTCTGTCAGCAAGCATCCTGCCCAAAGGTGCTCAGCTTTCTCACTCCGTGGGTCCAGAAGCCCACTGCACTGTCTCCTGCTGGGTCTCCTGGTTCTGCTGCCTCTATTTCTCTGCCACTGTTTCTCATAGTCTCTCGCCGTCTCAGCAAAGTGTTACAGTTCTCTCTGTCTCCTAGTTTGAGGAGGGTCAGCACAGGAATCTTGAGTCCAAAGGACACGCTTCACTCCTGGCTCTTGTTTCTTGATGGTAATGAGAGTCCCCACATGCTTCCCATCTCTAGGAGGGCTCATTTTAAGTCTAGCTGGATGGCAAAACGACCAATCCCCACATTAGGGTTCCATACACTTTATTTGCATGGTTCCACCCACAAGGGAGCTCTGGTAGCATAGTGCCTGAAGCACTTGACTGCTGACCAGAAGGCTGGTGGTTCAAACCCACCAGCCACTCCTTGGAAGGAAGATAGGGCAATCTACTTCCATAGTGATACTGCCTCGGAAACTCAAGGAGGGGTCACTATGAGTCGGGTCCAACTTGACGGCACAACAACAACAACAAACCCACAAGTGTGCCATGCACCTAGTTTACATTACTGATAAGCTATCCAATCCCCTTGGTAGGCCACAAGCACCTTACTGGTGCATTGTCTCACCCAGTGGGCTGGTGGTAGTCACAAAGACCATGGCTAGAAGGGCCATACCAAGCAATTCAGTGCACTGCAGGTAGATATGTAGGAATATGTGTAGAGGAAGGTGACTGTGAGTATATGGATGTGTGCATATAGATATATCTGTAGGAATGTGTATATACATGCTAGTGTATGCTACACATATATTCATAAATATGATAAAACACATAAGGGACACAGTTGCAGATGCTTTGTAGACATAACCAAACACCTTGTGGGTTTGGTTTACTGAGTTTTAAGGTTTAGGACCATAGTCTCAGGAGACAACTTTTTGTCAATTGGCATAATATAGTTCACAAAGATAATGTTTTATATCCTAGTTTGGTGAGTAGCATCTGGGGTCTTTAAAGCTTGCAAGTGGCCACGTCAGATACAACTATTGATCTGTATTCATCTGGAGCAAAAGAGAAAGAAGGAAACCAAAGACTCAAAGAAGAAATTAGTCTACGGGACTAATAAGCTCACATGAACTATGGTCTCATCTGTCCTGAGACCAGAAGAACGAGATGGTGCCGAGGTACCACTAAAAACTTCTGACCATGGACATAATAGATGGTTCCAGATAGAATGGGAAAAAAAATGCAACAAACTTCAAATTCCTAAAAACAGCCAGACTTAATTGGACTGGTAGAGACTCGAGTATCCCCCAATACTGCTGCGCTGAGATACCGTTTAAACTTGGATCTGACCCCACTCTGGAAGTTACCTGTCCGTCAAATAATAGATTGACTCATAAAATAGTATCAGCTGTGAGTACAGTGCTTCTTTAAATAATCATCTATTGTCCCTAAAGCAAAGATGAGAACTTTGGGGGGGTAGGGAAGCTAGATTAATGGAAGCAGAACAACCAGAATGGAAATAATAAGAATGCTGATACATTGTGAAAAATGTAACCAGTGTCACTGGACAATATGCATAGAAATTGTTAAGTGAGAACCTAATATGCTATGTAAACTTTCACCAAAAACACAAATAAAATAATAAATAAAAAAGACTTATGGAGGGGAATTTATAATTGAGGGTTGCACCCTAGAGATCAGTGCTGTAGGTTTAGTAGGGCCTAGAAATCTTCTCCCAAGTGATCCTGGCAGGTTATTCACATATTGTGAAAGTCATTGTAGAATCAATTGTACCAGACTTGTCAAATGTCTAATACGCCTTAATGGAGTGGGGACAGAGAGGGCACTTGAGTTTACACTGAATATTTTAACGTTGAATTTTGGATATAGAATCTATGACCTATCCTTCCCTGGTGGATATTCTGGATTTAAACTGCAAGGGATTGCAGTATCTCAGACCATTGGCTTCTTTGTGGTGGGCCTTGGAGAGTGGTAAGGGCAATGTGTTCTGAAATTGTTGTTGTTGTTGTTATGTGCCGTCGAGTCGGCCCCGACCCCCTCCTTGGGTTTCCGAGGCAGTATCACTACGGAAGTAGGATTGCCCAACCTTCCTTCCGAGGAGTGGCTGGTGGGTTTGAACCACCAGCCTTC
>NW_006921619.1:8947643-8960731 GCF_000298275.1 Orycteropus afer afer
CTAAATTGTGTTGCTCTTGGCTCCCCTGATTTTCTGTTCCTTTTCTATGCTCTTTGCCACCACCCATTGCACACAGCTCCTCTGAGACAGGAAAGCATAGTGTGAAGTGCTGAATTGGAGTCAACAGACCTTGAAGTAAAATCCTGAACTTTCACTTACTAGCTGTGTGGCTTTGGCAAAGTTATTTAGCCTCTCTGAGCCTCAGTTCCATTTCCTGAAAGAAGAAGAATACCAACCTAATGGAACTGCTATAAAAGGTAGAGATCCTTTATGTCAAGTACCTGGTACCAGGCCTATCACTTAGTGGATAGTAGATGAGGATGATGCTGCCCTATTGGAGGTAACCATTGGGATTCTGTTGAGATTCTTGACTTGGAGAACTTTAGCATCTTTACAGTGCAGATCACTCAGTTGTTGTTGTTGTTATGTGCCATCGAGTCAGACCTGACTCATAGCAACCCCTCCTTGGGTTTCCGAGGCAGTATCACCAAGGAAGTAGATTGCCCAACCTTCCTTTCAAGGAGTGGCTGGTGGGTTTGAACCACCAGCCTTCTGCTTAGCAGTCAGATGCCTTAGGCACTACGCTACTTGGAAAAGGAAAAGTTTATAGACAGACTTGAAAAGGACCTTAGCAGTAATCTGGTCCATCTACTCAGTGGATCCAGAAGATCCTGTCACAGCTTTCCTGACAGATGGTCACTTCAACTTTCCCCATACCAATGGAGAGCCTACTATCTCCTGAAACTGCCTATTATTGGAAGACTGGTTGACTGGAAGAAATCTTTTCCTTGAATTGAGCTGATATATGTTTCCCTGTTAGTTAGAGATTTGTAAAACCATTTAGGACTCAACCAGTGGAACAGAATTGAGAACCCAGAAATAGTTCTACCTACCTATGGTCAGCTAATCTTTGACAAAAGGCCAAAATCCATTTAATAGGGAAGAGATGGTTTCTTTAACAAAGGGTACTGGCAAAACTGGATATCCATTTGCTGAAAAATGAAACAAGATCCTTACCTCAAGCCATGCACAAAAACTAACTCCAGATGGATCAAAGATTTAAATGTAAAACCTAAAACTATAAAATCCATCAAAGAAAATAGAGGGGCAAACTTAGGGACCTTAATATATGGCATTAACAGACTACCAAACATAAGTAAGAATGCACAAACAGCAATGATAAACTAGATGAGTGGGACCTTCTAAAAATTAAATTCTAATGTACATGAAAAGACTTCTCCAAAAGAGTACAAAGAGAACGTACAGAATGAGAAATAATATCCAGCAATGACATACCTGACAGGGAACTTATTTCTAAAATTTATAGAAAACACCAACACTTCAACATCAAAAAGACAAATAATCCAATTTAAAAATGAGTAGAAGACATTAACAGATACTTCACCAAAGAAGATATTCAGGTGGCCAACAAACATAAAGAAATGTTCACAATCACTAGCCATTAGAGAGATGCAAATCAAAACAACGATGTACCATCTCACCCCAACAATAATAACAAAGTTTGGCAAGATAGAAAATGACATGCTGTTGAGGATGTGGAAGATTGGGACTGTCATACACTGCTGGTGGGACTGTAAAATGATACAGCCATTGTGGAAAATGGTATGGTGATTCCTTAAAAAGTTGGAAATAGAAATACCATTTGTTCCAGCAGTCTCTTTACTAGGTATATATCCTAAATAAGTGAGAGCCAGGACACTAATAGATATATACACACCCATATTCATCACAACACTATTCACAACAGCAAAGAGAACAAAACAACCTAAGTGTCCATCCACAGTGGAATGGATAACCGAACTATGGTACATGCACACAATGGAATACTGTGTAACACTAAAGAATAATGTAGAATCTGTGAAACATCTCATAACGAGGATGAACTTGAAGGACTTATACTGAGTGAAATAAGTCAGTCACAGGACAAATACTGTATTAGTCCACTGTTGTAAAAAGTTAAGGAAAAGTTTACATACTGAAGGACACTTGGTTGGTTGCTTACCAGGGATGGGAGGAGAAGGGAGTGAAAATTGCTAGATAGGTAAAAGAAAAGTATTAATTTGGGTGAAGGGAAAGGCAATATACTAAAAGCAAGTGACCAACAGAATAGCATTAAGGAAAAGGAAGATACAGAGAGGTGCACAAGAGGTACAGACAACAAAGATAAACACTTTTACATACACAATATTGCATTATCAGTAATAACAAACATTAATGTACATGTGGATACATAGGGAGACAGGCTAAACGATCAGGTATGTCTAAGCAAAAGGGAACATACCCAAGACCATATATAACTTTGGCAGACATATTTCTACATGCACATTTGCATGTGCTGTAAAAATGTCCATATATATAATAAAGGTAACAGGGCAAAGTTATGATAACTTCTTAGCCATAGCCAAACACCCTGAGGGAGTGAGTCACTGGGTGCATGGGCACAGGACCATGGTCATGGGGGACATCAAGCTCAATTGGCATAACATATAACTCAAAAACATTGTTCTACATCCTACTTTGGTGAATAGTGACTGGGGTGATGCAAGAGGCCATCTAAGATGCAAGAACTGGTCTCTCTTTGTCTGGAGCAATGAAGAATGAAGAAAATCAAAGACATGGAAACAATTAGTCCAAGGGAGTAGTGGACAATATGGTTCAACTGACATGACCCTGACCTCAGAAGAACTAGAAAGTGACCGGCTACCACTGTCAACCACTCAGAAAGGAATCAGAACATCCTGGATGGATAGACTGGGAGAAAAATGTGGAACAAAGCTTGAAATCATAAAAAAGACCATGCTTACTGGTATAATAGAGACTGGTGAAACCCCTGAGACTATGGCCCTATTCACCTTTCAGGCCTGGAATTTAACTCACTCCCATGGCTTCCGGCCAAACAATAGACAGGCGTATAAGGTGAACATTTACACCAGGTAGGTATACTCCTTCCATCACTTGTCTGTCAGTTTGTCATACTGAGGTGGCTTGCATGTTGCTGTGAGGCTAGAGCCTATGCCATCAGTATTTCAAGTAACAACAGCATCACCCAAGGTGGACAGGTTTCAGCAGAGCTTCCAGACTAAGAAAGACTAAGAAGAAGGAAGGGACCATCCACTCCTCAATGAATCGGCTAGTGAAAACCTTATGAATAGCAGTGAAACACTATCTGATATATTACTGGAAAAGTTTATGGATAGCTCTGAAACATTGTCTAATACAGTGCCAAAAGATAAGTCCCTCAGGTCGGAAGGCACTCAGACTATGACTGTGAAGAGCTGCCTCCTCAAAGTAGAGTCAACCTTCATGATGTGGATGGAGTAAAGCTTTCAAAACCTCCATTTGCTGATGGGACATGACTCAAAATGGGAAGAAACAGCTGCAAACATCCTTTAGTAATCAGAAAGTGGAATGTACAAAGTGTGAATGCAGGAAAGCGGGAAGTTGTAAAAATAATTAAATAGAATGCATGAAGATCGCTTTCCTAGGCATTAGTGAGCTGGAATGGACTGGTTTTGGCCATTTTGAATCAGACAATCATATGATCTACTATGCTGGGAATGACAAATTGAAAGGGAATGGCATGGCATTCATCATCACAAAGAATGTTTCAAGATCTATCCTGAAGTTCAGTGCTGTCAGTGATAGGATAATACCCATATGCCTACAAGGAAGATTGATTAATACTACTATTATTCAAATTTACACACTAAAGCCAAAGAGGAGGAAATTGAAGATTTTTATCAACTTCTGCAGTCTGAAATTGACCGACTAGACAATCAAGATGTATTGATTATTACTGGTGATAGGAATGTGAAAGTTGAAAACAAAGAAGAATCAATCATTGGTAGTTGGAAAATACAGCCTTGGTGATAGGAATGATGACAGATCGCTAGTTAGCGTTTTGCAGGAACAACGACTGATTCATTCATTTTTCAACAACTTAAATGGCAGCTATATACATGGACCTCACCAGATGGAATACACAGGAATCAGATTGACTTCATTTGTGGAAAGAAGCAATGGAGAAACTCAAATATCTTTAGCCAAAACAAGACCAGGAGCTGACTGTGGAACAGACCATCAACTGCTCATATGCAAGTTTAAGTTAAAGCTGAAGACAAGTAAAACAAGTCCACGAGAGCCAAAATATGACCTTAATCATATCCACCCAGAATTATAGATTTGATGCATTGAACACCAATGACCAAAAATGAGACAAACTGGGATGACATCAGGAACATCATACATGAAGAAAGTAAAAGGTTATTAAAAAGAGAAGAAAGGAAGAAAAGACAAAAATTGATGTCAGAAGAGACTCTGAAAACTGCTTTTGAATGAAGAGTACGTATCATAAATGGAAGAAATGACAAGATAAAAGAGCTGAATAGAAGATTTCAAAGAGCAGCTCAAGAAGGCAAAGTCAATTATTATAATGAAAAATGCAAAGACCTGGAGTTAGAAACCAAAAGGAAAAGACATGCTCAGCATTTCTTAAGGTGAAAGAACTGAAGAAAAAATTCAACACTCGAGTTGCAATATTGAAAGATTCTATGAGCAAAATATTGAATAATGCAGGGAGCATAAAAGGAAGATAGAAGGAATACACAGAGTCACTGTGCAAAAAAAGAATTGCTAACTGTTCAGCTATTTCAGGAAGTGGCATATGATCAAGAACCAGTGGTATTGAAGGAAGAAGACCAAGCTGCACTGAAGGAGTTGGTGAAGTCCCCAGGAATTGATAGAATACTCATTGGAATGTTTCAACAAATGGATGCCTCACTGAAGGCACTCACTCATCTATGCCATCATCTTGGAAGAGAGCTACCTGGCCAACTGACTGGAAGAGATCCATATTTGTACCCATTCCAGATAAAGGTGATCGAACAGAATGTAGAAATTATCTAACAATATAATTAATATCACACACAAATAAACTTTTGCTGAAGATGATTCAAAACATGGTTGCAGTAGTATATTGATAGGGAATTCCAGAAATGCAAGCTGAATCCAGAAGAGGATATGGAATGAGGAATATCATTGCTGATGTCAAATGAATCTTGGCTGAAAGCAAAGAATGCCAGAAAGATGTTTGCTTTTGTTTTATTGACTATACAAAAGCATTTGACTGTGTGGATCATAACAAATTATGGATAACATTGAGAAGAATGGGAATTCCAGAACATGTCATTGTACTCATGAGGAATGTGTACATACCAGGAGGCTGTCATTCAAACAGAACAAGGGGATACTGCATGGTTTAAAACCAGGAAGTGGGTGTGTCAGGGTTGTATTCTTTCACCATATTCATTCAATCTATATGATGAGCAAATAATCTGAGAAGCTGGACTATATGAAGAAGAACATGGCATCAGGATTGGAGGAAGACTCATTAACAACCTGTCATAGGTAGATGACACAGCCTTGCTTGCTGAAAGAGAAAATGACTTGAGACACTTAATGATGAAGATAAAAGACTACAGCCTGCAATATGGATTACACCTGGGCAAAAGAAAATGAAAATCCGCACAATTGGACCAATAAGCAGCATCACAATAAATGGAGAAAAAAAAAAAAATGAAGTTGTCAAAAATATCATATTACTTGGATCCAGAATCAACACTTATGGAAGCAGCAGTCAAGAAATCACATATCATATTGCTCTGGGCAAATCTGTTGCAAAAGACCTCTTTAAAGTGCTGAAGAGCAAAGATGTCCCTTTGGAGACTTAGGTGCACCTAACTCAAGTCATGACATTTTCAATCATTGCATGTGCATATGAAAGCTGGGCAATAAATAAGGAAGACCAAAGAAGAGTTGATGCCTTTGAGTTGTGCTGTTGGCGAAGACTACTGAAAGTACCATGGACTGCCAAAAGAATGAACAAATCTGTCCTGGACAAAGTGCTGCCAGAATGCTCCTTGGAAGCAAGAATGCTAAACTTCGTCTCACCTCTTTGGTCAAGTTTTCCCTGAAGGGACCTTTACATGCTTAGTAAAGTGGAGGATCAGGAAAAAAGGGGAAGACCCTCAACGAAATGGGTTGACACAGCCCTGCAATGATGAGCTCAAGTATAGCAAGGATGTGAGGATGGTGCATGACCGGGCAGAGTTTCATTCTGTTGTACATAGGGTCACTATGAGTCACAGCTGACTTGACAGCACCTAACAACAACAACAACAGGTACACTCCCTGGAACAATCAACCATGGGAGACCAGAAGGGCAGTATTTGCATAGGGAGATAGCTCAGAGGGCAGGAATGCCTAGGAAAGAAGGACACAAGAAAAAGGTAACCAGAAGGAGGAAGTGGGAAGAGAGTTGTTATGTTATGGGGATTGTAGTCAATGTTATAAAACAAAATGTGTAAGAGCTGTTGTATGGAAAATGAATTTGCTCTGTAAACTTTTACCCAAGTCACAGTTGAACCAAAAAGACCAAACTCACTGCCATCGAGTCAGTTCCAACTGATAGGGACTGACCCCTCTTTGGGTTGCAAGGTGGTATCACTATGGAAGTAGATCACCCAATCTTCCTTCGAGGAGTGGCTGGTGGGTTTGAACTGCCAGCCTCTGGTTAGCAGTCAAATGCCTTAGGCACTACAGTCCCAAAGGTACAATTTAAAAAAAAAAAGATTTAGAGCTCATGATAATTTTCAAGATCAATTCTATCAGCTTATTTTATAGATGAAAAATCTGAGAGATCCAGGAAGTTAAGGTGAGGCACTGTTCTTTGCAATGCTTTTTGGAGCTTGTGGTAGTGAAGGTTATGTATCAACTTGCCTGGGCCTGGTTTTGAGTGGCAGGGCAACTGGATGTAGTTATTCCCTATGATGAGACTGGTAATCAACTTCATAGTGAAATATATTATGAGCAACTGGGTAGCTGCATTAGGCATGTGATCTGCTTCCACTATATAAGAAGAAGCCTTGAGAAAGATCTCTTGAGGTTTTTGGCATATCTGGATTTTGCATTTGGCCATCTTTATCTCAGTGGCCTGCCATGCCATCTGCTGCTCTTGAGACTGTTTTTGGATTTGAACTAGTGGCCTGCTGTGTTGCTTGATAATCTTGGGACTATGCCATTTTACTTGCCGATGTTGGGTTTGTCAGCCTCAGCAGCCAGCAGTTGCCTGAGTTAAGCGATGCCTCCAGCTCCAGTGGGCCTTGAGCAAGAGTCAGAGCTGAAACCCAGCAGGATAGTCAGCTTGACCTCCCAGTTTTTACAATATCCCTACTCTCAACTTTTCACCCATGGAAGTTAGGGTCCACTCTAACTCTGATCACTCACCTTTGCATGTGCCCGAGGTTTGTGATGCCTAAAACTAAACACAATTCTTATTGTGATCTTGTCACAGCAGAGTGAAATGAAATATAGACAGAATCAGGGAAAGATATGACCACTGGATCTGGAAAAACCAAGAACTTGAGCTTGACAGAACCGGCAGTTCAGCTACAGAAAGGGCAGTGGTAACAACCACTGTCGTGGTTGTTATAACTCTCATGCAGTTATATCCAGGTCCTTTTCACTGAGTCCTGAAGTTTGTCTTACACACTTTAGAATCATCTGTGCAAGGCACTAAGAAGGTGTTGAGTAATATTTGTTAAATGAATATGGATTTTAACTTATTTTTTTTTTCTAACAAATACAAAAGAAGTTGGGAGGAAGAGGTAGAGGAAAAGTGTCAAAGGAAGAAATAGACCTGTTGTCTTGAAACAAGAGTTGTTAATTAGCAGTTTTGCCCCCTAAAAGAATTGGAGTTATGACATGACTTTAAATGAAACCCAAGTCACTCCTGTAGTGTTCTCTTTCTGGAAGTCCAGCATTGTTGGCATTTTCTGGAAATGCTGATAGAGAAGGCATAATAAAGAGCTGTCTGGTACAGGGTACAATAAAAACGGTGTGACTTTTTGTTCAAAGCCATTCAGAGAAATTATCTTAGCTGCTCTCACAGCATTTCTGAGAAGAGGAAGGAGGAGGTATGGATGAAAATGTTACTATATTACTCAACTGAATATTTCTCAGAGAAGTTGTATGTTTTCATGAAATTGGTAGAGTCATCAACATATTTAATAAGATGACATTTGCCTCAGTAATTTTTTTTTTTTTAATTGTGATTTGGGTGAAGATTTACAGAGCAAATTCACTTTCCATACAGCAGTTCACATATACTTTGTCTCATGTCATTGACCACAGTTTACCACAATGCAACCGCTCCCCTCCCGCTTCCTCCCCATAGTTACCTCTTCCCAGTGTCCATCCCTCCATACACACTCCTGCCCCCTGAGCTGTCTCCCTGTGCATAAGCAGCCCTTCTTTCTCCCATGATTGTTCTCTCCAAAGAGTGTATCTACTTGAGGTAAATGTTCAACTCATATGCCTGTATTTTGTTTGGCTGTAAACCACAGGTGTGGGTTCAATTCCAGACCTGAAGGGCAGCTAGGGGCCATAGTCTCAGTGGTTCCACCAGGCTCTATCAGACCAGCAAACCTGGTCCCCATCTTTTTTTTTTTTTCCTCCAAATGATTTTGAGTTTTGTTCCACATTGTTCTCCCTCTCTATCAAGGATCTCCTACATAGATCCCCTTCCAAGTGGATGACAGTGGTAGCCAGCCACCGTCTAGTTCTTCTGGTCTCATAGTTGTATAGGCTGCAGATCAGATGATGTACCAGTCTCTAGGACTAACTGTTTCCATGAATTTTGGTTTTCTTCAAGTAATTTGTTTTAATATCATTACCACACTTAGCTATTAGTTTTTGACATTTTCTTTTCTGAATCTTAAGGACCAGCAACCAACCCCTCAAGCCTGGAACTGAACTCATACCCATGGTTCAACTCTCAGCCAAACAATAGACAGGACTACAATGTGAACAGTAACACCAGGGAGGTATGCACTCCTTAGAACAATCAACCATACCAGATCAAAACGAAGGCAGGAAGACATAGGAAAGAAGGACAGATGGAAACAGTAAATACAAGGAGGAAGTGGGAACAGTGCTGTTGTTCCATTGTGAAGATTGCAATCAATGTTACAAAGCAAAATATGTAAGAATTGTTGAATGGAAAACCAATTTGCTCTGTAAACTTTCACTCAAATCACACACACACACACCAGTATCCATTTCCATTATCAGAGTGGGTAGAAATTGTCATAAATAGATAGAAGTCTAGTCTTAATGGGAATTATCAATGTTTATATTCTAGGTACCTCTGCCTTTTTTAAAAAATTATCTTTGTAATTTAAAAAAAATTTTTACACAAATTGGATATATATGCTCCTAGATGATGTTTTAAATCACCCTCCTTTATATTGAAGAAGGAGCTCTGATGGTGCTGTGGTTAAGGCATTCGGTGGCTAATCAAAAGTTTAGCAGTTTGAAATCATCAGCCGCTCCATGGGAGAAAGATGAGGCAGTCTGATTCCATAAAGATTTACAGCCTTAGAAACCTTATGGGGGTCGCTATGAGTTGGAATCAACTTGAGGCAGTTTTTTTTTTTTTGAAGAGAGACTTGTAGTGGCACAGTGATTAAGCACTAACCAAGAGGTTAGAGGTTTGAACCCACCAGCCACTCTGAGGGAGAAAGATATAGCAGTCTGCTTCCTTAAAAGATAAAAACTAAAAACCAAACCCACTGCCATCAAATTAATTCTGACTCATAGTGACCCTATAGGACAGAGTAGAACTGCCCCATAGGGGTTTCAAGGTTGTAAATCTTTAAGGACACAGTCTGCCTCATCTTTCTTCCATGGAGTGGCTCATGGGTTTGAGCCACTGACCTTTCGGTTAGCAACTGAATGTTTTAACCACTGCACCACCAGAGCTCCTTTCCTAAAGGATACACCATTGGAAACCCTATGGGGCAGTTCTACTCTGTCCTAAAGTGTCACTATGAGTCAGAATTGACTTGACAGCAACAGGTTTGGTTTGGTATGTGGAAGACAATTTTAGCAATTACACACCAGAAGTGGTCTTCAGAAGCAGCTGATCTGATTAGCTAATTACCGGTTAAATAAGTACCATGTCAAACTAAAATTGTTTTTGTCAGAAGTTTGCCATTATTCAAATGGGCAATGTAAACTAACATGCATGCTGCTGCTTTCAGGCACTTTTTTGTGGCTGTTGCTATTTTCAAAAGAAAAACTAACAGAGCTATTGGTAACCCTCTCCAGGTCAATGAAATAAACAGTTTGCTAAGTCACTCCTGTTGTACTCCCTGAAAGGAGAATTTGTCCTGGGCTTAAGCCAGACTGCAAGACTACATATAGAAGTCAGGCAGTGCCCCAGTGCTCCAGTCTGAGGAGATGGAGTTTCTGCAGCTTCATAAAACATCAATTTGGCTTCAGTTCAGTAGAGTAACTGTACTTTGTGGCTTACCTTGAAATATTTTTTAAAAGACTAGTTCCTAAAATCTTGTTGCTGTCTTAAATTATTTATTTTACAGACAAAACATTTTTTTCTGTGACAAGGCATCATCAAATTGATAATAAAGTCAGTGGGAGATACAATTAAATTTTTAAATCAGTGATATTTCCAACTCCACTTAAAATTTTCATCTGAGAAGATTTCTGAGAAGAGGAGGAGGTAATGTAGAGGTGGGTAGTTGTATCTACAAGGTCTATGATACTATTCAGGTTAGTAGTTTCCTTTCTGAAGCCAGCAGTAAAGAATTTTGCATTGTCTAAATCAGTTACTGCTAAAAAAAACTGTTGCCCAAAACAAAAGGTACAAAGAAATGGTGACAAAGATGCTGCTTATGATAAGAGACCAAATCAGCTTCTCTGAAGTGAGCTATTAACTCATGTCAGAAACAAAAAAAATAGCTACAATCACATGTTGTTGTTGTTAGGTGCCGTCAAGTTGTCCCCGACTCATAGTGACCCTATGCATAGCAGAATGAAACACTACCCGGTCTTGCATGATCCTTGCCATACCTGAGCCCGTTGTTGCAGTCACTATGTCTATTCATCTTGTTGAGGGCTTTCCCCTTCTTCGTTGACCTTCCACTTTACCAAGCATGATATCCTTCTCCAGGGAATGGTTCCTTCTGACAACATGACCAAAGTAGGTGAGATGAAGTCTGGCCATTCTTGCTTCCAAGGAGTATTCTGACTATACTTCTTCCAGGACAGATTTGTTAGTCCTTTTAGCAGACCATGGGTACTCTTAGCATTCTTCTCCAATACCACAACTCAAAAGCATCAACTCTTCTTCATATTCTTCAGCAAAATTTCTTCCTTATTCATTGTCCAGCTCTCACATGCATAAGAGGCAATTGAAAATACCATGGCTTGGGTTAGGCAGACCTTAGTCTTCAAGGAGACATCTTTACTCTTCATTACTTGAAAGAGGTCTTTTGCAGCAGATTTGCTCAATGCATAAAACATCTGATGTCTTGACTGCTGCTTCCATTAGTGTTGATTGTAGAACCACGTAATATGAAATCCTTGACAACTTCAATCCTGTCTCCACAATTACATGGTAAACATAAATTTTGTTGGAAAAGGCACAGCTTTAGAAATAGAAAACTGAAGGAAAAAATCAAAGCTTTGCAATATTGAAAGATTCTATGGAAAAAATATTTAATGACTCAAGAAGCAAAAGAAAATGAAAGAAAAACACAGACTGTACTGAATATAAT
This sequence comes from Orycteropus afer afer, assembly GCF_000298275.1. Lineage (NCBI taxonomy): Eukaryota > Metazoa > Chordata > Mammalia > Tubulidentata > Orycteropodidae > Orycteropus > Orycteropus afer. Next base: position 8,959,301 of record NW_006921619.1, read on the forward strand.
TGGTGAACCTTCAGCCATTTCAGGAGGTAGCATAGAACCAATAGTATTGAAGGAAAAAGTCCAAACTGCACTGATGGCATTGGTGAAAAACCAGCCTCCAGGAATTGACAGAATACCAATTGAGATGTTTCAACAAACTAATGCAATGCTGGAAGCACTCACTGGTCTATACGAGAAATTTAGAAGAAAGCTACGGTAAACTGACTGGAAGAGATCCATATTTGTGTTTTTTCCAAAGAAAGGTGATCCAACAGAATGCAGAAATTATCAAACAATATAATTAATATCACATGCAATTAAATTTTGCTGAAGATAATTCAAAAATGATTGCAGAAGTACATCAACAGAGAACACCAGAAATTCAAGCCAGATTAAGAAGAGGATGTGGCACTACAGGTATCATTGCTAATGTCAGCTGGATCAAGGCTGAAAGAATACCAGAAAGATGTTTACTTGTGTTTTATTGACTATGTAAAGGCAATCAACTATGTAGATCATAAAAAATTATGGATAATATTGAGAAGAATGAGAGTTCAAGAACACCTAATTGTACTCATACAGAACCTGTACATAGACCAAGAGACAGTGGTTCAAACAGCAGAAGGGTATACTGCATGGTTTAAATCAGGAGAAGTGTGTGTCAGGGTTGTAGCCTTTCACCATACTTATTCAATCTGTATGCTGAGCAAATAATCTAAGAAGCTGGACTATATGAAGAAGAATATGGTGTTAGGATTGGAGCAAGACTCATTAACAACATGCAATAAGATGATGCAGCCTTGCTTGCTGAAAGTGAAGCTGACTTGAAGCATTTACTGATGAAGATTAAAGACTACAGCCTTCAGTGTGGATTACACCTCAACATAAAGCAAAAGTCCTTACAACTGAACCAATGAGAAACATCATGATAAACAGAGAAAATATTAACGTTGTCAAGAATTTCACTTTACTTGGATCCACAGTCAACACCCATAGAAGCACCAGTCAAGAAATCAAGCAACATATTTCATTGGGCAAATCTGTAAAAGACTTCTTTAAAGTGTTAAAATGCTAAATCTTAAAATGTTAAATGTTAAAATGTTCTTTAAAGTGTTAAGATGTCACCTTGAGGACTAAGGTGTGCCTGACCAAAACCATGGTATTTTCAAGCACTTCATATGCACGTGAGAGCTGCACAGTGAATAAGGAAGACTGAAAAACAACTGATGCTTTTGAATTATGGTGTTGGCAAAGAATATTGAATATACTGTGGACTGCCAGAAGAACAAACAGTCTGTCTCAGAAGAAGCATAGTCAGAATGTTCCTTAGAAATGAGGATGGTGAGACTTTGTCACAGGTATTTTGTTTTTTTCTTGTTGTTTTGTTTTTTTATTATTATTATTATTATTACATTTTGGGGAGCTCTGGTAGTGTAGTGGCTAAGACACTTG
>NW_006921619.1:8963833-8983777 GCF_000298275.1 Orycteropus afer afer
GTCCCTCTGGGTAGCTGGCTGTGACCAAGCAGTGACCACAACCTTGCCCCTTGTCAGCTCTACTATACGCCTGGGAATTCTGATCATTCACATAAACTTATAGGACCATTGTCTGCCAACCCTATATATGTTCTTGGATACCCTCCCCATTTCATAGACATGACAAAGGCATCTTTTGAGAAGCCGCAGCTGGGAGGCAGAGAGGCACTCTGAAATGGACACCCTTAGGAATCAGCAGCAGCTTTGGTGGGGCTTTGGACCATACTGGCACAATGGGGCTCAAGCCCACTGATCTTGATATGAAGGGACCAGGAAAGCCTAGCTGACACTTAGGTTATATGTGACCTTTGATGGTGTAGGTTCCACTGACTGCCCCTGAGCACCACCACAGCTTCATCCTCAGTGTTTTTGTCATTCTTACATCAGTTTCAGCTTAAAGGGTGAGTGCAGTCTCCATTTCCCCTATTCATATTAGGCATTTACCCTAATAACACTTTTCCCCGCCATATTTCCTTAAAACCTTGCATAGTTCTGAAGAAGCCCCAGTGGGGCAGTGTTTAAGTGTTGGGCTGCAAACCCCAAGTTTGGTAGTAACCCACCAGCTGCTGTACAGGAGAAAGATGTGGCAGTCCACTTCTGTAAAGATTTCTTGGAAACCCCATGGGGTAGTTCTACTCTGTTCTATAGGATTGCTATGAGTTGAAATTGACTCAGTGGCAATGGGTTTGTATTGTTTTAAAATCATTTTCTACCATTGGCTCATTTTGTCTTTTTGCTTCTTTTCCTAGAAGTGAATTGAAAGAGATTCTGGTTTGTTTCCCCTTCTTTTTTTCATATGTCGTTCAGATTTTTCTTTACCTAGAAATCTCTGAAGATTACTTGTGAGCTTTCCTTAGCAACCATTAGTAATTTGACTTCTATAAGCAATATACTATAGGATATCCATTTTAGCATATTTAATAAAAATTAGATCATCTTTCATCCCAAATTTTATTGCTTCTTTCAGTGTTTTCTCTTTTTTAAAATCACATGTAAGTGTTCCTTCCCCCATTTATTTCTATTCTATGAAAGTTTTACATTCGTATCCTTAGTGAAAGCAAAGTGACAACTATGGAGTTCCAGATAAAATCAGCAACAATGCCTTCTAAAGAATATTATGCTGGTAGGAGAATAAATTATAACCTCTCTGGCAAGCATATTGATGATATAGTACTTACATAAAATGTTTATACCCTTGACCCAGTGATCACACTTCTAGGAATCTTTCCACTGGAAATAATCAGAAATGTAGCCAAAGATTTATGTACAAGTATATTCATAACAGGAGCCCAGGTTAAAGCACTCAGCTGCTAACCAAAAAGTCAGTGGTTCAAAACCACCAGCTGCTCTGCAGGAAAAAGATGAAGTGGTCTGCTTCTATAGAGATTTGCAGCCTAGGAAACTCTATGGGGTGGTTCTACTCTGTCCTATAGGGTTGTTATGAGTTGGAATTGACTTGATGGCAGTGGGTTTGGTTTTTCTTGAATTTTATGTTTTGCAAGTCCCTGGGTGGTGCAAATGGTTAATGTGCCAGCTGCTAACCAAAAGATTGGAGGTTTGAGTCCACCTCAGAAGAAAGGCCTGGCAATCTATTTCTGAAAAGTCAGCTACTGAAAACCTTATGGCGCACAATTCTACTCTGATACACAGAGGGTTGCCTTGAGTCAGAATCAACTCATTGGTAACTTGTTAGTTTTTGTTTTTGTTTATTGCACGTTATTTGTAACAGTGACAAATTGGAAACAATCTGACTCCCAGCATTGTTACATTGATATGATAAGAATTATGCTTTTCCTTGAATTTGGTAGTCTGTTAAAAAATATTTGTATAACCACTCTGAGTGTCCTGAATTTCTGGAATGGAAAGCAGGAATGGCTTGGGTCCCATTAAGGATTTAGCTTCCACCCTCAGTGAATGCAAAAAAAAAAAAAAAATAGCCCATGGTAAAGGAGCTCTGGTGGCATAGTGCCTAAGGCACTTGACTGCTAACCCCAAGTCTGGCAGTTCAAACCCACCAGCCACTCCTCGGAAGGAAGACTGGACAATCTATTTCCATAGTGATACCTCCTTGGAAAGCCAGGGAAGGATCGGTATGAGTCGGATCCTATTCAATGGTAATGAGTTTGGTTTTTATGGTTTTGGAAAGGTGGGGAGGAAGTTCTCACCCTAGAGAACCAGCCCCATATTTTTACCAAAAGTTCTAGGTAATTTTGCCATAAACACAGCCGGAGACCCCTCAGAGACTGAACTCTGACAAGAATAGGAAAAGGGGACAGAAAACAAATTGTTCTTTCAAACATTATTTACGATCTAGAGAAATGCTATTTTGGAGTCAGATTTTTATTATTTTTTAAACTTTTTGTTGTGATTTGGATGAACATATACAGAGCAGAAGTCAGAAGTTTAAAGAAGCCATATTATTTTAAATTTATAGGAGAAATTAAAATTAAAATATGCTGAGGCAAAACCCCAAAATATGTACATGGTTTATGTTTTAAGCATATTGCCTTGTGTGAGGTATGGTAAGTCCAGATGCAGAACAAAAAAGAGAGACCATAAAAGTTTTATTGGTTTTCTCATATTCACAGTCCCCTAGAGGAGAACACAGGCCTAATCTGTGGATTGTACCTGGCCTGTGAAAAGATTGTACAGGGTGAAAACAAGCTGGAATTATAAGAAACAGCTTATGTATGGCAAGCAGGTTAGCTAGGTTTCTTGGGCTTCCTGGGATCTGGGAAGTGTGAGCAATTCTGCAGGGTTTGGGGCAAAGGGGCTGTCCCTAGTTACTAGGTTCCTAGTCCAGGGGCTATTAGAGCAGGTGCATAGTGACCCAGGAGTGTGAGAGCTGAATAAAGGGAGTGGTTGGAGAGCGGACTTAATCAGCAGTGCAAGAAGGGCAAGCAACCTAAATGTCCATCAAATCCTGAATGGATAAACAACTTGTGGTACATACATACAATGGAATACTATGCAACAACAAAGATTGATGAGGAGTCTGCAAGTCATAACATGGATGAATCTGGAAAACATTATGCTGAGTGAAATAAGTCAATCACAAAAGAACAAATATTGAATGAGACCACTATTATAAAAAGTCAAGAATAGGTTTATACACAGGAAGAAATATTCTTTGATGGTTACCGGGGATGGCAGAGGGATGGAAGAAGAATCACTAACTAGATAGTACACAAGTGTAATTATGGTGAAGGGAAAGACAATATGCAGTGTGGGGGAAGTCACCACAATGTGACCAAGGTGAAGGAAGACAATAAGAAATATTCGAGGACAACTATGGGAAATGCTATAATATAAATAATCTTGCAGCAATGGTAATAACAAACAATAATTTGTGAGTACCAAAACCAAAAACCAAACTCACTGCCGTCTAGTCAGATCTGACTCATAGCGACCCCTTGGGTTTCTGAGGCAGTATCACTACGGAAGTAGATTGCCCAACCTTCCTTCCAAGGAGTGGCTGGTGGGTTTGAACTGCCAGCCTTCTGGTTAGCAATCAAATGCCTTAGGCACTATGCCACCAGATCTCCTAATTTGTGAGTAGATACATAGTTAAATATGTATACTACATAGGTAAAGGAGGTCATATCAGAGTATATCCATGTACACATATATGTATGGTTAAGGATATTTCTACATACATATTTGGAAATGCTGCATATATACTCACATATATAATAGATAGCACATATAGAGAACACAGTTAAAGAAACTACTTAGACCTCGAGACTAAATTACATGGTCACAGCCAGCTACCCAGAGGGACCAAGTAGTTGAACTTGTGGGGTAGGGACCATAGTCACAGGGGACATCAAGCTCAATTGGCATAACATATTACACAAAACATTGTTCCACCTCCTACTTTGGCGAATAACGACTGGGATCGAAAAAGCTTGCAAGCAGCCATCTGCATGCAACGATGGGTCTCCCCTCATCCAGAGCAAAGAAGATTGAAGAAAACAAAAGACTCATTGAAATAATTAGTCCTAGGGACTGGTACACCATGTAATCTGCAGCCTATACAACAATGAGACCAGAACTAGATGGTGCCCACCTACCACTGTGAACCACTCGGAGGGGGAATCTATGTAGGAGATCCTGGATAGAGAGGGGGGAGAACAATGTGGAACAAAACTCAAAATCGTTTGAGGAAAAAAAGGGGGCAGGAACAAGTTTGCTAGACTGACAGAGCCTGGTAGAACCACTGAGACTATGGTCCCTAGCTGCCCTTCAGGTCTGGAATTGAACCCACACCTGTGGCTTCCAGCCAAACAAAAGACAGGCATAGGAGTTGAATATATACCTAAGGTAGATACACTCCTTGGAGAGAAAAATCATGGCAGAATAGAAGAACTGGGAGACAGCTTGCGGGGGGGGGGGGGCAGGGATGCATGGAAGGATGGATACAGAGAAAAGGTGACTGTCGGGAGGAAGTAGGAGGTGAGCTATTGCATTGTGGTGAATTGTGGTCAATGTCATGAGACAAAGTGTATGTGAACTGCTGTATGGAAAGTGAATTTGCTCTGTAAATTCTAAGTCACAATAAAAAAAAAAAAAGACTAAACTACAGGATTTGAAGGCTAAGGACAATAGTCTCACGGGACATCTAGGTTAATTGGCAAAACATAGTTCGTAAGCATAATGTTCCACATCCTAGTCTGGTGAGGAGCCTCTGGGGTCTTAGAGGCTTGTGTCTAAGAAGCAACAATTGGTCTTTTCCTGCCTGGAGCAAAGGAGAATGAATAAAACAGAAGACTCAAGGAGGTAATTAATCCAAAGAACTAAAGGCTCATATGAACATAATCTCCTCTAACCAGAAAACTAGATGGTGCCCAGGCACCACTACAGTCCATACTTACCAGGACTATATAGTAGAAGGTCCCAGTTAGAATGAGTAGAAATATAGAAAGAAAATTCAAATTAAAAAAAATATAAAAAGACCAGATTTAATGGTCAGAAAGACACTGGAGGAACCCCTGAGACTTTTGCCCTAACACAGCCTTCTAACTTGAAACTCAAGACACTCCCAGAGACCACCTCCCACCCAAATAATAGACAGCCCTATAAAATGAACCATGACAGCTGTGAAGAATGTGCTTCTTACAGTAATCAACTATACAACACCAAAAGGGCAAAATTTACCCAAAAACAGATGAGACGGGCAGGGAAACCAGATGAATAGAAATGAGGAAATGGGGAGAGTGCTGACATATTGTGGGGATTGCAGATACAGTAGGAATCGTGAGGCTGGCACATGTCACAGAACAATGTGGGTATGAACTATTGACTGGAAAACTAATTTACTACGTAAACTTTCACTGAAAACACAATAAAATGTTCAAAAAAAAAAAAAAAAGGAGAACTGACTGGACTACAGTCAAGGCTTCAAAACTGGCTCAAGACAACATTTCAAGAAAAAAACGATATATAGGTTTATATCTGGGTGATGGAATTATGGATGATTTGTACTTAAAATAAAAAACCATGGTTCACAGAGGTGAATGAATCTTCCTATGTTCTCATAGTCAGCAAGTTTTGGCATAAAGGAGTAAAGTCAGGTCTACTTGACTATAAGCCTATTTTCTACCAGCTGCTGAAATATTCTTGTTATGTGTCGTTGACTCATAGCAACCTTATGTACAACAGAATGAAACTCTGCCTGGTCCTGTGCCAACCTCATGATCCCTACTATACCTGAGCCCATCGCTGCAGCCACCATGTCAATCCATCTTGTCAAGGGCCTTCCCCTCTTTTGTTAACCCTCCACTTTACCAAGCATGACATTTTTCTTTCTCCAGAGAATGGTCTCTTCTGACAACATGACCAAAGTAGGTGAGATGAAGTCTGGTCATTCTCGCTTCTAAGGAGCATTCTGGATGCACTTCTTCCAGGACAGATTTGCTAGTTCTTTTAGCAGTCTATGGTACTTTCAGCATTCTTCACCAACACTACAAATCAAAAGCATCAACTCTTCTTCAGTCTGCCTTGTTCATTGTCCAGCTCTCACATGCATATAAGGCAATTGAAAATACCAGGGCTTGGGTTAGGTGCATCTTAGTTTTCAAGGAGATATCTTTGCTCTTCACCACTAGAAAGAGGACTTTTGCAATAGATTTGCCCAGTGCAATACATTGTCTGATGTCTTGACTGCTGCTTCCATTGGTGTTGATCGTAGAACCAAGTAATATGAAATCTTTGACAACTTCAGTTTTTTCTCCATGTATTGTGATGCTGCTTATTGCCCCAGTTGTGAGGATTTTCATTTCTTTATGTTGAATTATACATGTAGAAATTGTTGATTGGTGTATGTTTTGTTATGTGTATTTTCACCACAATAAAACAATAATAATACAAGATGTCACCAATGCAGAAACTGATACATTATTGAAACAGATCAAAGATGGGAAACCATCTGACATCTGAACAAAGAGGTGGTTAAGAACCACATGATAGAGCTACATGATGAAACATCATATCACTATGACAAATTATATTCATGTGAAAAAACGTGCTCATGGCTCAGAAAAGACAGCTCACAAATATCCTATTCAAATCCTTGTTTTATATATGTACTATATTTTTACACATGGGAGCTCTGGTAGCATAGTGCCTATGGCGCTTGACTGCTAACCAGAAGGCTGGAGGTTCAACCCCACTAGCCATTGCTTGGAAGGAAGGTTGGGCAATCTACTTCCATAGTGATACTGCCTCAGAAACCCAAGGAGGGGTCACTATGAGTCGGGTCTGACTCGACGGTACACAACAACAACATACTTTTATACAAATAATGTGCAAACTATACAGTTTTTTTCTGCAAATTGCACAACCCCTCACATATTCTATGTGTGGAAAAAATACCATGTATATTTATGCATACACCTGTACAAATGATAGACTAGAAGACTGTCTGAGTGACAACATCATGACTGATTAATACTTCCTCCTTGTTTATTTATATGTCCTATAATGCTCATGAGTCAGATCCAACTCATAGCGACCCCACTTGGGTTTCTGAGGTGGTCTCACTAAGGAAGTAGATTGCCCAAACTTCCAGCCACTCCTACCTAGTAAGGAAAGTTGGGCAATCTGCTTCCATAGTGATACTGCCTTGGAAACCCAAGGAGGGGTCACTATGATTTGGATCTGACTTGACTTCAGGGAGGTTTTTTTGTTTTGTTTTTTATAATGAACATACATGACTTTTGTAAAGAGAAAAGCAATAAGGATTATTTTTTAAATGAGAAAAAAAAAAGCAAGAAAACCTTGAAACCAATGAATTTGTGATGGTTTTGGGATTTTTACCATCAGAATTGTCAATTACCTGGATATATGGTCTATACCAGAGCAATACAATTTATTTATTTATTTAAATATTGCAAGAAATAGGGTTAAAAAAAATAGATGAATTCAAAAGTGTTTAAATAATCCAAAAGACAGAAAAAGAGGAACGACAACTGGAAGGAATTAACAAAAAACAAACCTTTCAATGGTTTCCCACTGCAGCCAAGACAAAATCCATGTGGTGTCCATGGCCTGACCCCTACCATCTTTCCAGCCTCATTTCACTAGCCCACTAAGCTTCCTCCATATTAAACTCTCTATTTCCTTCCATAATTCCTCCCTTGTTGTTTCTCAATCTTGTCATCTCCTGCCAGAAATGATCTTCCCAGAGTCTTTTCACCTAGCTAACTTCTCCTTATGTCAGATCTCAAGTGAAGTGACACTTCCTTCAGAAAAACTTTCTGGACCAGGTACCCTCTCCCTCGTGTGATCCACCACACCACACACATCCTCCATCACTTCACTCACTTGGCCCCTCTGCAATTTCCGGTTGCCCTAGATTGAGCTCCATAAGGGCAAAGATAAGGCTTATTTTGCTCACCAATCTATGCCATGGCCACCACTCATCTGTCAGTTTGTTGTACTGTGGTAGCTTCCACGCTGCTGCAAGCTGGAAGCTGTGCACCAATATTTCAAACACCAGCATGGTCACCCATGGTGGACAGGTTTCAACGGAGCCTCCAGACTAAAACAGACTAGGAAGAAGGACATGGCAGACTACTTCTGAAAACACTGGCCACTGAAAACCTTAGAAATAGCGAAGAAACACTGATGTAGTGTCAGAAAATGAGCCCCTCAGGTACAGCTGGGGAAGAGCTGCCTCCTGAAAGTACAGTTGACATTCATGTGGATGGAGTAAAGCTTTTGTGACCTTCATTTACTGATGGGACATGACTCAAAATGAGAAGAAACAGCTGCAAACTTCCATTAATCATTGGAATGTTGAATGTACAAAGTATGAATCTAGGAAAATTGAGTGGTCACAAATGAAATGGAATTCATACAGCTTGATACACAAACCAAAAAAAAAAAACACTGCCATCGAGTTGGACCCGACTCATAGCGACTCTTCCTTGAGTTTCTGAGGCAGTATCACTGCGAAAGAGATTGCCCAACCTTCCTTCTGAGGAGTGGCTGATGGGTTTGAACCAACAGCCTTCTGGTTAGCAGTCAAATACCTTAGGCACTGTGATGGTTATGTTTGTATGCCAACTTGGCTGGGCCTGGCTGAGTGGCTGGGCAGCTGGTGGGAGTTGTTCCTCATGATGAGACTGGCAATCAACTCCATGGTGGGATCTTCCTCAAGCAGCTGAGTAGCTGCCTTTGGGTATGTGGTCTGTTTCCTGTATATAAGAAGAATGATCTCTAGCCTATGGCACGCTTGGACCCTGCATGTAGCCGTATTGTTGCTCAGCAGCCTGCTATGCTCTGCCAACCTTGGGACTTAACAATGGACTTAAGTTAATGGCCTGCCATGTGGTTTGGTAACATCGGGACTGTGCCTTTTGACTTGTCAAGCTTGGGGCTTCTCAGCCTCAAAAGCCAGCTGCGGTTTGAGTGAAGAAATGCTTCTAGCTCCAGTGGGCCAGGAGCAGGAGGCAGCGCTGGATCCCAAGGTTGAAATCGGACTTAAAGCACTTTGAAATCTGACTTAAAGCCTCCAAATTGTAAGAATAAACTGTTTGTTAAGGCCATCCCATTTGTAGTATATTTCTTGTCAGAGTGGCACTAGGTAACCAGAATAGGCACTATGCCACCATAGTTCCTATAGAGCTTGATATCCTAAGCCTTAGTGAGCTGAAATGTACTGTTGTTGTTATTAGGTGCCGTCCAGTCATTTCCGACTCGTAGTGACCCTATGTACAGCAGAACAAAACATCGCCTGATCATGCGCCAGCTCCATGATCCTTGCTATATTTGAGCCCATCATTGCACCCATGTCAATCCATCTCGTTGAAGGCCTTCTCCTCTTTTGTTGACCCTCCACCTTACCAAGCATTACATCCTTCTCCAGACAACATAACCAAAGTAGGTGAGATGAAGTCCGGCCATTCTCACTTGCATTTTGCCTGCATTTCCTCCAGGACAGATCTGTTAGTTCTTTTAGCAGTCCATGGTACTTCCAGCATTCTTCACCAGCACCACAACTCAAAAGCATCAGCTCTTCTTCTGTCTTCCTTATTCATTGCCAGCTCTCATATGCATATGAGGTGATTGAAAATACCATGGCTTGTATCAGGTGCACCTTAGTCTTCAAGGAGACATCCTTGCTCCTCAGCACTTGAAAGAGTTCCTTTGCAGCCGACTTGCCCAGTGCTGTATGTTGTCTAATGTCCTCACTGCTGCTTCCGTTGGTGTCGATTGTAAAACCAAGCAATGTGAATTCTCTGACAACTTCAATCTTTTCTCCATTTATCATGATGCTGCTTATTGGTCCAGTTGTGAGGATTTTTGTTTTGTTTATATTGAGATGTAATCCATACTGCAGATTGTATCCTTCAGTCTTCATCAGTAAGTGCTTCAAGTCATCTTCACTTTCAGCAAGCAGAGTTGTGTTGTCAGCGTATCGCAGGTTGTTAATGATTCTTCCTCCAATCCCGATGCCACGTTTTTCTTCATGTAGTCCAGCTTCTTGGATTATTTGCTCAGCATATAGATTGAATAACTGTGGGAAAAGGATATAACCCTGACACACTCCCTTCTTGATTTTAAAACATGCAGTGTCTCCTGTTCTGTTTGAACGACAGCCTCCTGGTCATTGTACAGGTTCCTCATGAGTACAATCAAGTGTTTAGGAATTCCCATTCTTCTCAATGTTATTCACAATTTGTCATGATCCATGCTATCAAATGTTTTTGCATAGTCAATAAAAAACAAGTAAACATCTCTCTGGTATTCTTTGCCTTGAGCCAAGATCCATCTGACAGCAACTATGATATCCCTTGTTCCACGTCCTCTTCTGAATCCAGCTTGCACCTCTGGAAGTTCTCTGTCAATAAACTGCTGCAACCATTTTTAAATTATCTTCAGTAAGATCTTACTTGCGTGTGATATTAATGATATTGTTCAATAATTTCCACATTCTGTGGGATCACCTTTCTCTGGCAAGGGTACAAATATGGATCTCTTCCAGTCAGTTGGTCAGGTAGCTGTTTTCCAAATCTCTTGGCATAACCGAGTGAGTGCCTCCAGTGGGGCATTCATTTATTGAAATATCTCAATGAGTATTCCACCAATTCCTGGAGCCTTGTTCTTCACCAGTTCCTTCATTACAGCTTTGACTTCCTCCTTCAGTACCATTGGTTATAGATCATATGCCACCTCCTGTAATGGATGAAGATTGACCAGTTCTTTTTGGTACAGTGATTCTGGGCACTCTTTCCATCTTCTTTTGATGTTTCCTGCATCATCCAATATTTTGCCCATAGAATCTTTCAGTATTGCAACTCAAGGCTTAAAAATTTTCCTCAGTTCTTTTAGATTGAGAAATGCCGAGTGTGTTCTTCCCTTTTAGTTTTCTAACTCCAAGTCTTTGTTCATTTCATTATAGTAATTGACTTTGCCTTCTTGAGCTGCTCTTTGAAAGCTTCATTTTAGCTATTTTATCTTGTCATTTCTTCCATTTGCTTTAGCTACTCTCCACTCAAGGGCAAGTTTTAGAGTCTCTTCTGTCATCCATTTTAGTCTTCTCTTCCTTTCTCATCTTTTTAGTGACCTCTTGCTTTCTTCATGGATGATGTTCTTGATGTCATCTCACAATTCTTCTGGTTTTCAGTCGTTTGTGTTCAATGCATCAAATCTATTCTTTAGATGGTCTCTAAATTCAGAAGGGATATATTCAAGATCATATTTTGACTCTTGTGGGCTTGTTTTAATTGTCTTTAACTTCAAGTTGAACTTGTATATGAGTAATTGATGGTTTGTTCCACAATCAGCTCCTGGCCTGGTTTTGGCTGAAGATATTGAGCTTTTCCATTGCGCTTTCCACAGATGTAGTCAATCTTATTCCTGTGTGTTCCATCTGGCAAAGTCCATGTGTACAGCTTCCCTTTGTGTTGTTGAGAAAAGGTGTGTGCAATGAATAAGTCATTGGTCTTGCAAAATTCTACCATGCAGTTCCCAGCATTATTTCTGTCGCCAAGGCCAAATTTTCCAACTACTGGTGATTCTTCTTTGTTTCCAACTTTTGCATTCCAGTCACCAGTGATAATTAACACATCCTGATTGAATGTTCAGTCAATTTCAGACTGCAGAAATTGGTAAGAATCTTCAATTTCATCTTCTTTGGCTTTGGTGGTTGGTGCATAAATTTGAATAATAGTAGCATTAATGGGTCTTCCTTGTAGGCGTACAGATATTTTCCTATCACTGATAGCATTGTACTTCAGGACAGATCTTGAAACATCCTTTGTGATGATGAATGACACACCATTCCTCTTCAAATTATCATTCTCAGTATAGTAGATCATATAGTTGTCTGATTTAAAATGGCCAAAACCAGTCCATTTCAGCTGACTAATGCCTAGGATATCAATCTTTATGCATTCCATTTCATTTTTGACAACTTCCAATTTTCCTAGATTCATACTTTATGCATTCCATGTTCTGATTATTAATGGATGTTTGCAGCTACTTCTCCTCAATTTAAGTGGTGCCATGTCAGCAAATGGAGGTCTGAAAAACTTTACCTTATCCATATCAGTAAGGCTGGTTTTACTCTGATGATACAGCTTTTTCACAGTCCTATTTTGAGAGCCTTCTAACCTACACGACTCATCCTCCTCCTCTGTATTGGACAATGTTTCTGGACTACTCATAAAGTTGTGCAGTAATGTATCAGACAGTGTTTCTCTGCTGTTCATAAGGTTTTCCCTGACCAATTCTTTGAGAAGTGATGGCCTCTTCCTTCTTCCTAGTCTGTCTCCATCTGCAAGCCGATACCTGTGCACCGTGCGCACCCCACTGGGTTTGAAACACTGGTGGCACAGCCTCAAGACTCACAGCTACACATTTCCACAGTAGGACAAACCAACAGACAAGTTTGTCTCCCTTAGCTGTTTAAAACCTCTCCAACCTCCCCTTACCTGGATCCCTACTGCTAACTCCCAGCTCTGTCCCAGTCCCCCTGGCCTTTTCCTCTCCTTTCCCGCCTTGCCACTTTGGGGCATGGCCTGGGTTCTCTCCCCTCACCTGGATCCCCATGGCTGACTCCTCACTCTGTCCCTGTCCCCCTCACCTTTTTCTGTCCTTTCTCCTGCTTCCCCATCTTGCCGCTTGTGGAGTGTGGCCTGGGTTCCCTCCCCTCACCTGAATCCCTGTGGCTGACTCCTCACTCTGTCCTGGCCAATTTCAACCAGACAATCATTTGTTCTACTATGCTGGGAATTAAAATATTAAGAGAAATAGCATAGCATTCATCATCAAAAAGAACATTAGAAGATTTATCCTGGAGTACAATGATGTCAGTGATAGGATACTATCCATATGCCTATAAGGAAAACCAGTTAATACTACTACCATTCAAATTTATATACAAACCTAAAGTCCAAGATGAAGAAATTGAAGATTTTTACCATCTACTGTAGTCTGAAATTGAACAAACATGCAATCAAGTTGCATTGTAAATCAATGATGATTGGAATGTGGAAGTTAGAAACAAAGAAGAAGCATTAGTAGCTGTAAAATATGCCCTTGGTGATAGAAATGACACTGGAGATCACATGATAGAATTTTCAAAGACCAACAAATTATTCATTGCAAATACCTTTTTCAACAACGTAAATGGTGACTATACATGGGAACCTCACCAGATGGAATACACAGGAACCAAATTGACTACATCTGTGGAAAGAGACAACAAAGAAGATCAATATCATCAGACAGAACAAGGCCAGTGGCCAACTGTGGAACAGACCATCGATTGCTCATACACAAGTTGAAGTTGAAGCTGAAGAAAATTAAAACAACTCCATGAGAGCCAAAATATGGCCTTGAGTATTATCTCACCTGAATTCAGAGCCCATCTCAAGAATAGATTTGATGCATAACACCAATGTTATGCATTGGGTGAGTTGTGGGATGACATCAAGGACATCATATATGAAGAAAGCAAAAGGTCATTAAAAAGACAAGAAAGAAAGAAAAGATCAAAATGAATGTCAGAAAAGACTCTGAAACTTGTTCTTAAACAGAGAATAGCCAAAGCAAATGGAAGAAATGAAGTAAAAGATGTAAACAGATTTCAAAGGTGAACTGGAAAGACAAAGTAAAGTATTATAATGGAATGTAAAAAGAGTTGGAATTAGACAATAAAAAGGGAAGAACAAGCTTGGTATTCCTCAAACTGATAGAACTGAAAAAAAAAAAAAAATTCAAGCCTAGAGTTACAATATTGAAGGATTCTGTGGGTAAAATATTGAATGATGCAGTAGCATCAAAAGAAGATATAAGGAATACACAGAGTCACTGTACCAAAAGGTATTGGTTGATATTCAACCTATTCAGGAGGTAGCATATGAACAAGAACCAATGGTTTTGAAGGAAGAAGGCCAAGCAGCACTGAAGGAATTGGAAAAAACAAGCCTCCATGAATTGATGAAATATTCATTGAGATGTTTCAGCAAATGAATGCAATGCTGGAAGTACTCACTCATTTATGCCAAGAAATTTGGAAGCCAGCAACCTGGCCAACTAACTGGAAGAGATCCATATTTGTGCCCATTCCAAAAAAATGTAATCTAACAGAATGTGCAAATTATTTAACAGTATCATTTATATCATATGTAAGAAAAATTTTTCGGAAGATAATTAAAAAATAGTTGCAGCAGTTTATTGACAGCGAGCTGCCAGAAATTCAGCTGGATTCAGAAAATGATGTGGTAGTAAGGATATCACTGCTGATGTCAGATGGAGCTTGGCTGAAAAAAGAATAACAGAAAGATATTTACCTGTGTTTTATTGATTACACAAAGGCATTCGACTGTGTGGATCATAATGAATTATGACCAGCAAAGCAAAGAATGGAAAGTATAGAAAGTGCTCATAAGGAACCTGTACGTAGACCAAGAGGCTGTTGTTCGAAGAGAACAAGGGGATGCCACTTTCACCATACTTTTTCAATTTTTATGTTTAGCAAATAATACAAGAAGTTGGACTATATGAATAAGAAGGTGGCATCAGGATTGTAGAAAGATTTATTAACAATCTGTGATATGCAGATGACACAACTTTGCTTGCTGAAAGTAAAGAGGTCTTGAAGCACGTATTGATGAAGATCAAAGACTACAGCTTCAGAATAGATTACTCCTCAACATAAAGAAAACAAAAATCATCACAACTGGACCAATAAGTAACATTATGAAAATAGAGAAAAGTTTGAAGCTGTCAGTGGTTTCATTTTACTTAGATCCACAATCAATGCCAGTAGAAGCAGCATCAAGAAATCAAATGACTGCATTGGGCAAATCTGCTGCAAAGAACTCTTTGTTTTATTTTATTAACTTTTTATTGTGATTTGTGTGAAATTTTACAAAACAGATATGTTTTACATTCAACAATTCATATACATTTTGATTTGTGACACTGATTACATTCCTCACAATGTAACAGCTCTCCTCCCACTTCCTCTCTATGGTCACCTTTACTCTGTGTCCTTCCTGCCTATGCACTCCTGCTTCCCTAAATTTCTCCCTATGCAAATGTTAACCTTCTGATCTCCTGTGGTTGATTGTTCTAAGGAGTGCATCTCCCTCCTGTAGTTGTTCACCTCCTAGGCCTGTCTATTGTTTGGTTGAAAGTTAACCATGGGAATGAGGTGTTTTTTTTTTTTTTTTTTTAATTCTGTTCCACATTTTCCTCCCACTTTATCCAGGATCTCTAATTTTGATCCCTCCCAGAGTGTTTCACAGTGGTAGCTGGGCACCATCAAGTTCTTCTGGTCTCAGGGTCATATAGGCTGAGATTCTCATGGTCCATTAATCCTTTGTCCCCAAGTTTGGAATAGTCCATTCTATCTTGCAACTCTCTTGACTTCCTCACCATTTAGAAGTTCTGTAACTACACAGTATTTTCCCTCTTTTTGGCTTGTAGTTGTCCTAATTTGCCAATTGAAGTCTCTGGTTCCCTGTTTTCAATCTTGTAAGCTCATTTACTTTGGATATTTCCATAGCTGTGGTTTCTGCATTATGTAATCTTGTGTATTAAAGGTCAGTTATTGTTTGCTATTTTTGGTTCTCTGTTCAAAGGACTCCCTTTAGCATCTCTTGTAAGGTTAGTCTGGTTTTAACAAATTCCCTTAGTTTCTGCTTGTCAGGAAATCTCCTAATTTCACCATCATATTTGAGGGACAATTTTGCTGGTATATAATTCTTGGTTGAAAATTTTTCTCTTTCAGTGTTTTAATCTATAGCATTCCATTGCCTTCTCACTTGCATGGTTTCTGCTGAGAAATCAGAGCTTATTCTTACTGGTTGTCCTTTGTAAGTAGCTTTTTGTTTTTCCTGTGCTGCTTTTAGGATTTTGTCTTTGTCTTTGGTTTTCATGAGTTTGATGATGATATGCCTTGGTGATTTTCTTTTGGGGTCTATCCTGTTTGGGGTTCATTGGACTTATTCCTTTTGATGGTATCCCACATGATCCTTAGGCTTTCTTCATTTTGTTTTGATCTATTTTCTGATTGATCTCTTTCCATAGAAGTATTCAGGTATTTGCCTTCAATCTCATTAATTCTGTCTTCCATCACATCAATTCTACTCCTCTGCCTTTTCAATGTGTTATCTATTTCTGACAATTTAGTATTAATCTGGATTTCTATCTGTAGATTTAGAATAATTTCTAATTTTTTATTTATTTTGTCATTTTGTTCTTGTATTTTCTTCCAGAATTCTTCTAGGGATTTGTCTGTGTTTTCCTTGTTCTGTCTCTAAATCCTTTGAAGGTACCTAAATATAATTCTTTTGAATTCCTTATCAGAGAGTTCCAGTGCTGCTTCTTCCTCAGGAATGTGTTCTGGGTCTGTATCCTGCTCTTGTTTCTGCCATTAAATCTTTGTTCTTTGTGTGGACTGTGATGGTCTGTTGTCTCCAAGACATTGTAACCTTGTTGTATTTAGATCTCTGTTAATTGTTTGTGAAGAGCAGCTAAGGGTGAGTCAGGCCCTTCTTGGTGGTTTTTTATCATAGGCCTGTTGGTGGAGAAGGATGTGGTGACTCTCACTCAGTAAGTGAAGCTGCAGGAGGTGTGCGTGTAGTTATGTCATATGGGGATTTTTGCTGTCTCACACTCAATTAGACAAAAATAACAATTGAATAATCATCAAAAAAGTAAAAGCAAATGGACAAAAAACACACTGTGTAATCACAGAGGAACAGTAACCAAAAAAGAAAAAAGTGTAAAAAACAAAAACAAAACAAAACAAAAAACACCACAATATCTGGGGAGAGGACAATAAGAGAAAAAAGTAGAGAGGGAGAATAATGAAGAAAAAAAAAAATGGGAAAAATGCAAAAAGAAAAACAAGGAATGGGGTTACCCACAAGAAAGAAAGGGAAAAAAAAAAAATGGAATCAGGAACTAAGAATGAAAAAAAACTGAAAACCTTTTCAGTAGTCCATTCATCCAGCATGTCTTTGAGGTTCTCCGCAAGTGGAGCCTGTTCTTAAGTCCCTGGAACCTGGGAGAATGCTGCCACTTTAAATATCCAAAATGGACAAGCCACTTGTAAACATTCAAAATGGCTGTGCCCTCCGGACAGGCAAAAGTCCACAGCTCAGCCCATCTTCCTCTTCTCTGCTTCCCCTTTTATTCCCCAGCCACCAGAACAGTCCTCTGTGCAGTCCCTGGCTAGCATGGCTGATTTTTAGATTAATTCTTAGATCCTACCACCACTTGGCAATATCCAAGCTGTCTGTGCTGTCAGGATTGCTGCCAGACTGCAGCTCCATATGTCTCCTTTTTTGGTATTTTCATGCAAATTATTCTGCTAGTTGGAGTTTAGTCCACTTCTATATCCTTCTCTACAAGGCTCAGGGGTCCAAGATTATCTTCTGTGTCTGTGCTAATTGGTTCCCCTTTTCGTTGTTGAAGCGGGTCTGTGCAGTTTGTCTGCCTATTCTGCCATCTTACCGGAATTTCCCCATTAGTCCTTTGGACTAATTGTTTCCATGTGTCTTTGATTTTCTTCACTCTTCGTTGCTTGGGATAAGGAGATTTCAATAGTTGGATATTATGTGACCTCTTTCAAGCTTTTAAGATCCCAGTCACTACTCACCAAAGTAGAATGTAGAACAAAATTTTATGTACTATGTTGCTAAAATAGAACTTGATGTTTCCCATAACCATGGTCCTGAGCCTGCAGGCCCAGCAACTCACTCCCTCAAGGTCCTTAGTTATCACTAAGAAGTCATCCTAACCTTGTGCCCTGTTAGCTTTATACTGCATGTAGACAATTTTATAGAAATTTTTAAAAAGAGACCTCTTTAAAGTTTTAAAGAGCAAAGATGTCACTTTGAAGACTAAAGTGCCCCTGACCAAAGCCATGATATTTCCAATAGCCTAATATGTATGTGAAAGCTGGCCAATGAATTAGGAAGATCCAAGAAGAATTGATGCATTTGAATTGTGGAGTTGGCAAAAAAATATTGAATATTCCATAAACCACCAGAAGAACAAACACATCTGTCTTGGAGGAAGTACAGCCAGAATGCTCCTTAGAAATGAGAATGGCCTGACTGTCTCTCATCTTTGGTTACGTTATCAGGAGGGACCAGTCCTTGGAGAAGGATATAATGTTTGTTAATGTACAAGGTCAGCAAAAAAGGAGAAGACCCTCAATGAAATGGACTGACACAGTGGCTGCAATAATGGGTTCAAGCATGGAAACTATTGTGAGCATAGTGCTATTGTTGTTGTTGTTATGTGCTGTCAAGTCGGACCTGAATCATAGCAACCCCTCCTTGGGTTTCCGAGGCAGTATCACTATGGAAGTAAATTGCCCCATCTTCCTTCCAAGGAGTGGCTGGTGGGTTTGAACCACCAGCCTTCTGGTTAGCAGTCAAGTGCCTTAGGCACTATGCTACCAGAGCTCCCCAAGCATAGTGCAGGACTGGGCATTATTTCATTCTGTTGTAAATAGGGTCTCTATGAATCAAAACCCACTTGGCAGTGCCTAACAGGAAAAGGGCCATGGCCAGGCACAGTGCTCAGCACATAGTAAATGTTCACTAAACATTTGTTGAGTGACTAAAAGAGTGACTAAATGAATGAGTGGAGAAAGAGGAGATTGATTATTGTGCTTGGGGAGAGAGTCCCTATGCTGGACTACTGCTTCAAAAAATAACAGGGAAGTGGGTGGAGGGAACAAGACTAACAGACAGACCAAGGCAGTGTATGCCGGCATGAAAGAAGGCTAAGGAATGTAGAAAGCACAGAAGAGTGAAGGTAGTATGCTACCATTTGTGCAGTGGAAGCATAGACTACTTCTTGAAGAATAGGTAAGAAATTTCTAACATTAGATTTTATTATGGAGGGAGGAAAATCTTTTCAACATTCAAATATTGCTTATTAAAAAAAATAGTTTTTGCCATATGGAAAATGAATTTGCTCTGTAAATTTCCACCCAAATCACAATAAAATTTTTTTTTTAAATAGTTTTACACTTAAGGAAGTTACTTGTAGGGCTAGCCATGACTGGAACAGAATTGGAAACAGCCTACATTTCCTTCAAAAGGGTAATGGAATATAATGTACCCATTAAAGTGTTAATTTTGAAGCCCAGGGGAAATGGGTATGATGAAACAGAGTCCTGCTACAATAAGGATAAACCTTGAAAATATTAGCTGAGTGAAGTAAGGCAGTCATAAAAAGACAAATAGTGTGTGATCCTAATTATATACAATAGGCAACTGTATGGAGAGCAAAACTTATTAGTGGTTACCAGGGATGGCAAGGAGGAAAGAGAAGAGGAGTCTTTGTGGGGCACTGAGTTTTGTGTGGGAACATTGGGAAATGGAAAATGGTGATAGCTGCACAACATGTGCCATACTGTTTTCCAGGAGCCCTGGTGGCCTAGTGCATAAGGCATTTGACTGCTAACCAGAAGGCTGGCAGTCCTAACCCACCAGCCACTCCTCAGAAGGAATATTGGCCAATCTACTTCCATAGAGATACTGCCTCAGAAACCCAAGGAGGGGTCGCTATGAGTCTAATCTAACTCGATAGTAGTGAGTTTGGTTTTTGATACACTATTTTCCGCAGTGATTATACCATTTTACAGTCCCACCAGCAGTGTATAAGACTTGCAGTCTCATCACACCCTCACCAGCATTTGTTGTTTTGTGTTTATTTGAACTTTGCTATTATTGCTGGAGTGAGATGATACCTCGTTGTTTTGATTTGCATCTCTCTAATGGGGAGCTCTGGTAGAGTAGTGCCTAAGGCACTTGACTGCTAACCAGAAGGCTGACGGTTCAAACCCACAAGCCACTCCTTGGAAGGAAGATGGGGCAATCTACTTCTGTAGTGATACTGCCTCGGAAACCCAAAGAGGGGTTG
>NW_006921619.1:8985397-8993792 GCF_000298275.1 Orycteropus afer afer
ATCATTTCTAATTTTTCATTTATTTAGTCATTTTGTTCTTGTGTTGTCTTTTGAAATTGTTCTAGGGTTTTCTCTGTGTTTTCCTTGATCTCAATTCATTGAAGATACCTAAATATAATTCTTTTGAATTCCTTACCAGGGAATTCCAATTCTCCCTCTTCCTCAGGGATGAGTTTTGGGTCTGTATCCTTGTCCCTTGTTTCTCCTCCTGCTTTACCTTGCTTCTTTGTGCACTGTGATGCTCTATTGTCTCTGAGGCATTATGATGTTTTTGTGTTTATATTTAATTGGGGATTGTATATTGGAGTGACTTACCCACAATTTTCATTTTCTTTGTTTTTTCTGTATGTTATCTACACAAGCAGGATACTGTGCTCCTCTATTTGCTAGTTAACAGCACTTATACACTCACCACCTATCTCCTTTCCTGTTGTCAGCCTCTCATATATCCCTGCTGACCTTGGCAAACAGAGCCTATTCTTAAGTCCCTGGAATCCAAATGAGAATGCCATCACTTTAAAATCCAAAATGGCTGCCACGTATAAAGAATCAAAATGGCTGCACCCTCCGGACAGTGGAAAGTCAACAGCTCAGGTTGTCTCCCACTTTGCTGTTTCCCTTCCTAGTCATAGGCCACCAGCGCAGTTATTCCTGCAGCCTTTGGTGACCAGGGCTGATCTTTCGGTCAATTCTCAGGTCCCAACACCACTTGGAACTATTCAGGCTGTTGGTCCCGTCAGAGTAGCTGACAGTCCACAGCTCCTACCGTCTCTGTACTCACTGTTTTCATTCAGGTTTTTCCACTAGTTGGTGCCTAATCCACTTCTGTATAGTTCCTTTCAAAGCTCAGGGTTCCAGGATTATCTTCTGTATCTCTGTCAATTGGTTTTTCATTTCCTTGTTGAAGAGGGTCTGTGTCACTTGTCTGCCTATTCCTCCATCTTACCAGAAGTCATTTAAGCTCCTCTCCTCAGTTTTTACTCAGAAGGAAGATAGGGCAATCTACTTCAGTAACGATACTGCCTTGGAAACCCAAGGAGGGGTCACTATGAGTTGAGTCCAACTCGAGGGCACATAACAACGACAACAACAATCTCAGTTTTTAATTGGATTGTT
Source organism: Orycteropus afer afer (assembly GCF_000298275.1). Lineage (NCBI taxonomy): Eukaryota > Metazoa > Chordata > Mammalia > Tubulidentata > Orycteropodidae > Orycteropus > Orycteropus afer. The sequence goes on from NW_006921619.1 coordinate 8,986,514, forward strand.
TGTCTTTTTGTTGTTTTTGTGTTGAAGTTGTCTATACCTTCTAGAGATTAGCACCTTGGCTGATATGTTGACACCAAAATTTTTTCCCAATTTGAAGGTTTTCTTTTTACTCTTTTGATGACATCTTTTAATGAATATAAATGTTTAATTTTTAGGAGGTCTCAGTCATCTAGTTTGTCTTCTGCTGTTTGTACATTTTTTTTTTTTATGTTTGATAGTGTATTCAAACTATGTGTTAGGGGCCCTAAGTTTGCCCCTATTTTTCCTTTGTTGATCTTTATGGTTTTAGGTTTTACATTTAAGTCTTTGATCTATCTTGAATTTTTGTATGTGGTGTAAGATACAGATACTGTTTTATTTTTCTGCAAATATCCAGTTTCGTCAGGCACTATTTGTTAAAGAGACTGTTTCTTTCCTATTTAAAGGGTTTGGGGCCCTTTTCAAAGATCAGCTGTCCATAGGTGGACAGTGTTACTTCTGCATTCTCAATTCTGTTCCATTGGTCTATGTGTCTGTCATTATACCAATACCAGGCTGTTTTGACTACTGTGGCTCTATAGTAGGTTTTGAGATTGGGAAGTGCAAGGCATCCTTCATCTTTCTTTTTCTGTAGTAGTGTTTTGCTTATCCAGGGTCTCTTTCCTTTCCATGTAATGTTCATGACTATTATTTCTGTCTTTTTGAAGACTAATAATGGAATCTGGATTGGGATTACATTATATCTGTAGATTGCTTTGGGTATTACTGTCATTTTTATATTGTAAAATTTCCTATACACGAGGATGGTATATTCTTCCATTCATGTAGGTCTCTTTTTGTTTCTTGTAGTAGTGTTTTATAGTTTTCTTTGTATAAGGTTTTGTGACTCTGGTTAGATTTATTAAGTCCTTCACCTTTTTGGTGACTATTGTACATGGTATTGTTTTCCTGATTTCCTTTTCAGAGTTCTTTTTGTTAGAGTAGAGGAGTCCAACTGATTTTTGTATGTTGGTCTTGTACCATGCCAGTTTACTGAATCCTTCCATTAGTACTAGTAGTTTCCTGGTGAGTCTCTAGGATTTTCTACATATAGGATCATGTCATCAGCAAACAGAGTTAGTTTTACTTCCTCTTTGCCAATTTGGATGCCTTTTATTTCCCTTTCTTGCCTTATTGGTCTGGCTAGTACTTTCAATACAATAATGAATAGGTTTGGTGATAATGTACATCCTTGCCTGGTTCCCTTGCATAAGGGGAATGTTTTCAGTCTCTGATGAGAATAATGTTGGCCATTGCTTTTGTGTATGTGCACTTAATTATGTTAAGTAATTTCCCTTCTACTCCTATTTTGCTGAGCATTTTTATCAAGAATGGGTATTGGATTTTGTCAAATGCCTTTTCTGCATCAATTGATTTGATCATGTGGTTCTTTTCATTTCTTTTATTTAGGTGGTGGATTAGGTTGATTGTTTTTCTAATGTTCAACCATCCTTGCATAACTGGTATGAATCCCACTTAGTCACAATGTATTATTCTTTTGACATGTTGTTGGATTCTATTGGCTAATATTTTGTTGAAAACGTTTGCATCAATGTTCATGAGGGATATTGTTCTGTAATTTTCTTTTTTGGTGATGTCTTTGCTTGGTATCAGAGTTATGCTTGCTTCAGAGAATGAGTTTGGTAGTATTCCATCCTTTTCTGTGTTCTGGAATAGTTTGAGTAATACAGTGTCAGCTCTTCTCTGAATGTTTGGTAGAATTTGCCAATGAAGCTGTCTGGGCCAGGACTTCTTTTTGTTGGGAGTTTTTTTTTTTTTAATAACCTGTTTAGTTTCTTCTTTTGTGATGAATCTGTTCAATTTTTTTTCCCTGATTGTATTAGTTTGGGTAGGTAGTGTGTTTCTAGAAATATGTCCATTTCTTCCAGGTTTTCAATTTTCTTGGATATTTTAAATTTTCTATGTTTTTCTGTTTCATTTATATGTCTACTCAAATCTTTATTATTTCCTTTCTTCTGGTGATAGTAGGCTTTTTTGCTCCTCTTTTTCTAATTATTGGAGATATTGGATTAAGGTGTTGATTTTGGTACTTCATAATATTCTGTTATTATCCTTTTTATTTCAGTGTATTCTGTTGTGACATTACCTATTTCATTTCTTATTAATATTATTTGAATCTTCTCCTTCTTTTCCTTTGTTACATTTGCTAGTGATTTTTCAGTTTTATTAATCCTTTCAAGGAACCACCTTCTAGTCTTGTTGATTCTTTATATGTTTATTCTGTTTTCTATTTCATTTATTTCTGCTCATATCTGTATTATTTCCTTTCTTCTGGTAACTGTAGTCTTTTCTTGCTGCTCTTTTTGTAATTGTTGGAGATGTTGGGTTAAGGTGTTGATTTTGGTCTTTCTTCTTTTTTGGTGTGTTTATGTATTGCTATAAATTGCCCTCTGATCACAGCTTTTGCTGTGTCCCAAAGATTTTGGTATGTTGTGCTTTCATTCTTGTTTGACTGAAGGATTTTTTTTTTTTAAATTCATTTTTTGTTTCTTCTATTACCCAGTAGTTTTTAAGCAGAGTTTTATTCTGTTTCCATGAATTATTTTTTTTATCCATTGACCTTCCTGTTGTTTATTTCTAATTTTATAGCATTGTGATCTGAGAAGATGTTTAGTAGTATTTTGATGTTTTTTTTTTTTTTTTTTTAATTTATCAAGGCTTGCTTTGTGGCCTAACATATGGTGTATTCCAAAAAAGTTCCTGTGCACTGGAAGAGAATATATGTTTTGCTATTGTTACGTGGAGTGTTCTGTATACACCTATGAGGTCTAATTGGTTGACTGTATTGTTTAGGTCTTCTGTATCTTTATTAAGTTCCTTTCTAGTTGTTCTGCCCTTCGACAAAAGTAGTTTATGTATGTATGTATGTATACACTGCACTGATTTTGCTTCTCTAAAGAAGCAGCTTAAGACAGTCTCCTACAGAGAGCAATCATGGGAGAATAGAAGGGCTGTGTATACACACAGGAAGACAGCTTTGGGGACAAGAGTGCATGGGAGGGAAGGACACAGGGAAGAGGTTAACTATGGGAAGGAAGTGGGAAGAGAGCTGTTCCATTGTGGGAAACTGCAGTCAATGGCATGAGACAACATGTATATGAGCTGCTGTTTGGAAGATGAATTTGCTCTGTAAACTTTCACCCAAATCACAATAAAAATTAAAAAAAAAAAAAAAAAGACAGTCTCCTACAATTATTGTGGAGTTACTATTTCTCTTTCCAATTCTGTTAAAGTTTGATTTATATACTTTGGGGCTTTTTAATTGGGTGTATAGATATTGATTATGGTTATGTCCTCTTGTTTGATTGACCCTTTAATCATTAAATAATGTCCTTCCTTGTCTCTTATGCTGGTTTTTGCCTTAAAGTCTATTTTTATCAGAAGTTAATATTGCTACTCCTGCTCTCTTTTGGTTGCCATGTTCTTGATATATGTGTTTCCATCCATTGATTTTTAGCTTATTATTGTCTTTGTGTCTAAGGTGTGCCTCTTGTAGACAAAATATTCATGGATCATGTTTTCTTATCCACTCTGCTACACTTAGTCTCTTGACTGGTGCATTTAATCCATTTACAGTCAGTGTAATTATCAATAGATATGAATTTACTGCTGCCATTTTGCATGTGTGTTTGTGTGGTGTTGATGGTTTCTTTGTTTAATATATTTCTCTGTGCTGAATTCATTTTGTTTATGGATTTTCTTATTTCCTCTGTTGCTGTTGTTTTAGTGTCTACTGAGACTTTATGATTTTCTTTTTTATTTTGGTGAGAAGACTTATCCATTTTCTTTGAGGTTACCTGTAATTTATTATCTTCCCAAGTTTAAAGGAGTACCAAAACAAAACCAAATTCCCTGCCAACAAGTTGATTCCAACTCATAGTGACCCCCATTGAGTTTCTGAGACAGTAAATCTTTATGAAAGTAGATTGTCCCATCTTCCTTCCACAGAGAACCCAATGGGTTTAAACCACCAAACTTCTGGTTAGCAGTCAAATGCCTTAGGCACTCCACCACCACGATTCCATTTAAAGCACTTCTATCTTTATACCATCTTGACTTTCTCTCCATTTAGACATTCTAGAACTGCTCATTTATTCATTCTTTTTGGTTTGTAGCTATCATTGTTAACAAATTGACATCTCTGGTTCCCTATTTTCAGTCTTGTAGGTTTATTTATTTTTGATATTTCTAAATCTGGGTTGATTTCCAGATGATGTTGTCATGTGTCTTAATCTCTAGTTGTCTGCCATTGTGGGTTCTCTGTCTGAAGGATTCCCTTTAGCATTTCCTGTAAGCTTGGCCTGGGTTTTGCAAATTCCCTTGATTTCTGTTTATCTGGGAATGTACTAATTTCATCATCATATTTGAGAGATAATTTTTCTGGATATATATATATAATTCTTGGTTGGCATTTTTTTTCTTTTGGTGTTTTATATATGTCATCCCATTGCCTTCTTGCCTGCATAGTTTCTGCTAATAAATCATAGTTTAGTCTTATTGGTTCTCCTTTGTAGGTGACTTTTCATTTCCCCAAGCTGCTTTCAGGATTCTTTCTTTGTCTTTATCTTTGAGAAGTTTGATGATATGTCTTGGTGATTTTCTTTTGGGGTCCATCCTATTTGGGGTTCATTGAACTTGTTGAATGCATACCTTCTTGTCTTTCGTGATATTAGGGAAGCTTTCTTCCAACTAATCTTCAACAATTTTCTCAGTGCTTTTTTTGACTCATCCTCTTCCAGAAATCATCACACATAAGTTATTCATCTTGATGATGTCTCACATAATTCTTAGGCTTTCTTCATATTTTTTTTTTTTTTCCTGATTGTATCTCTAACAGATTGGCATTGAGAGATTTGTCTTCAAATCTCTCCAATTCTGTGTTCCATTGATTCAGTTCTACTCATTTGCCCTTCCAATGTGTTATCTATTTCTTAAATTTTAGTATCAATCTTCTGGATTTCTATTTGCCACTTTTGTCTGGTTTCTAATTTTCTGCATTTTGTCAATTTGTTCTTTTTTCTTTTTTTTCCCCTTTAATTCTTCTAGAGTTTTGTCTGTGTTTTCCTTGATTTTATCTGTGGTTTCCTTGAACTTTCTTTTAATCTGTTGAAGGTACCTAAGTACAATTTTTTAAATTCCTTATCAGGTAGTTACACTAGCATTTCTTCCTCTGGAAGATTTTCTGATCCTGTATTTTGGTCACTTGTTTGATTCATCTTGTTCTCTCGTGTGTGTGTGTGTGTGTGTGTGTGGTTTGAAGTTACCTGTTGTCTCTGAGACATTGCAGTGTTAATGTTTCAGGTTTTTTTTTTTTTTTTTTGGTAGGTTGGTTTGCTTCACCCTGAGTTTGTTTTGCTTTTTTCTCTTTTTATATATCCAGGCAACAGGGTAAGTGTGTTACTCTGGTCACTAGTTTGATAGCACTGGGGTGCTCATGACTTGTCTCTGGGTGGATTTGGTACCAGATGTAAGTGTGTGAGTGAGTCTCTGATCACTGATTGTGCAGGGAAGCTGAGGGCAGGCTGGATGGTATTGGCTGAATCTGTCATTGGTCCAGTAGTTCTGGAGTGGGTGATGGCACTTGCACAGTAGGTGGCACAGCAGGTTTGGGTGGGTATGGCTGGGTACTGGATGCCAGATGCATGGGGGTAGGGAAGACCACATCTCAGGTCACTGAGAAGTTGTGCAAGGTAAGGGGGAAGGACACACCCATCTGGTTGCCCATTCATCTGTGCAGGTGCTGGTGCAGTACTAAGCAAGTGATTCCTGCTTTGCTCAGAACACTGCCTGTAATAATACAAAAATGCTTCCACTGTGCCTATTGGCAGGTTACTGCTGCTTGTTTGCTGTTTTTACTCATGTTCATCCTCTCATTGATATTGGATCTACTTCTTTATCCTTTCCTTTGAAGCTCTGGCATCCAGGATTGTCATCCATAGCTGGTTAGCTTATTTTGTCAAGTCTTTGTTGTGGAGGGTCTGAATAGTGTATCTGCTTAGACCACCATCTTGAAAACTGCCTGTTTTGGCTCATTAGTGCTGCTATAATAAACGTGCCACAAATGTATGGCTTTAACAAACAAAACTGTATTTTGTTACAGTTTTGGAGGCTAGAAGTCTGAGTTCAAAGTGCCAAGTGCCAGCTTTAGGGGCTGGGTGAAGGGCCCTCAACCTTGGGCTTCAGCTCTGCCTCTTGCTCCCTGCCCACTGGAACAAGAGACATCTCTTAGGCAGCCACTAGCTGCTGAGACTGACAAATCCAACATAGACAAGTAAAATGGCACAGTCCCAAGATTATCAAGCAAAAGGGCAGGCCACTAGTTCAAGTCCAGAAACAGTCTTATGATCAGCAGAAAACAAGGCAGGCAGCTGAATGAAGACTCAGCTACAGGCAGGGTCCAAGTATGTAAAAAAGCTCAAAACTTTCTCAAAAAGCCTTCTGATAGGCAAACATAGGTATACGGGTGGATAGATGGGTGGACAGGCTGAATATTAGGTATGTCTACGAAGCTGGGGTCCAGGTGAGGAGAGAGAACCCAGGCATGCCCAAAGCAGCAGGATGGGAGAGCACGAGAAAAGATATTAGAAGCCAGGAACCCAGACAGAGGAGCATTCAGTCGCAGGGATCCAGGTGAGGAGAGGGAACTCAGGCACGCCCAAAGCAGCAGGGCGGGAGAGTGGGAGAAAGGAGATTAAAAGGCCCAGGAACCTGGACAGAGGAGCAGTCAGCAACAGGGGTCCAGGTGAGGAGAGGGAACCCAGGCACACCCAACGCAGCAGAATGGGAGAGCAGGAGAAAGGGGATTAAAAGCCAGGGACCAGGACAGAGGAGCAGTCATCCGCAGCAATCCAGGTGAGGAGAGGTAACTCAGGCATGCCCAAAGCAGCAGGATGGGAGAGCAGGAGAAAGGAGATTAAAAGCCAGGAACCTGGACAGAGGAGCAGTCAGCCTCAGTGATCCAGGTGAAGAGAGGGAACTCAGGCACACCCAAAGCAACAGGGCAGGAGAGCGGGAGAAAGGAGATTAAAAGGCTTAGGAACCCAAACAGGGGAGGAGTCAGCTGCAGGGACCAAGGGAAGGGTGGCACGAGAGGTTTCCAACAGGGAGACAAACTTGTCTGACAATTTGTCCTACTGTGGTGATGTGTTGATGTGAGTTTTGGGGCTGAGCCACTGGTGTTTCAAACCCAGCAGGATGCACATGGTGCACAGGTATCAGCCCAGCTTACAGACTAAGACAG
>NW_006921619.1:9011639-9032088 GCF_000298275.1 Orycteropus afer afer
ATGATGATGTGTCTTGGTGATTTTCTTTTGAGGTCTATCCTGTTTCGGGTTCGTTGGACTTCCTGAATGGGCATATTTTCATCTTTCATCATATCAGGGAAGCTCTCTTCCAACAAATCTTGGAAAATTTTCTCAGCTGTTTTATTTTTCTCTTCCTGTTCTGGAATTCCAGTAACAAGTAGGTTATTCCTTTTGATGGTGTCTCACATGAACCTTAGGCTTTCTTCAATTTGTTTTGATCTTTTTTCTTATTCATCCCTTTCCAAAGAAGTACTCAGGTATTTGTCTTCAATCTCATTAATTCTGTCTTCCATTGCATCAATTATACTCCTTTGCCCTTTCAATGTGTTACCTATTTCTGACATTTTAGTATTAATCTTCTGGATTTCTATCTGTAGATTTAGAATCATTTCTAATTTTTCATTTGTTATGTCATTTTGTTCTTGTATTTTCTTCCAAAATCTTCTAGGGTTATGTCTTTTTTTTTTTTCCTTGCTCTGTCTCTCAATTCTTTGAAGGTATCTAAATATAATTCTTTTGAATTCCTTATCAGAGAGTTCCAGTGTTGCTTCTTCCTCAGGAATGTGTTCTGGGTCTGTATCCTGATCCCTTCTTTCTACCACTTTATCTTGCTTCTTTGTGTGGACTGTGATGGTCTGTTGTCTCCAATACATTGTGACCTTGTTGTATTTCGATCTCTGTTAACTGTTTGTGAAGAACAGCTAAAGGTGAATCAGGCTCTTCTTACTGGTTGTTTATCGTAGGCCCATTGGTAGAGTAGGATGTGGTGACTCTCACTCTGTAAGTGAAGCTGCAGGAGGTGTGGGTATAGTTATGTCATATGGGATTTTTGCTCTCTTCTGCCCAGTTAGACAAAAATAACAATTGAATAATCACCAAAAAAGTAAAAGTAAATGGACAAAAAAACACACTGTGTAATCACACAGGAACAGTAACCATAAAACTGGAAAGGGAAAAACAAAAGCAACAACAACAAAAAAAAACTACAATATCTGGGGAGAGGGAAATAAGAGAAAAAAGGTAGGGAAAGAGAATATTGAAGAAAAATGGGAAAAATGCAAAAAGAAAAACAAGGAACAGGGTGAACTACAAGAAAGAAATAAAATTGGAATCAGGTTCAGGGAAAAGAAAAAAATCTCCAAACTAGAACCTGGGAAGGGAAGAATAAAGAATGATAATAAAAAGGACAAAAGTAATAATAATAGTAGGAGTTTTAAAACAGACAAAAAGAAACAAGCTAAAAAAAAAAAAAAAATCACATCTGGACAGGACCGGTCAGGGCACGCAGGCTCCTTGAGAGCACATAGACTGGCATGGAATTCCTGCCAGCCTAGATGGTGGGTGGGAGTGCCTCATTCACCAAGAGGATGTGAGATATAAGAGTAACAAGGGGAATGTCGCACCTTTCCAGTAGTCCATGTGTCCAGAATGTCCTTGTGGTTCTCAGCAAATGGAGCCTGTTCTTGAGTCCCTGGAATCTGGGAGAATGCTGTCGCTTTAAATATCCAAAGTGGTCAAGCCACTTGTAAACATTCAAAATGTCTGCACCCTCCGGACAGAGAAAAGTCCACAGCTCAACCCGCCTTCCTATTTGCTGCTTCTCCTTTTATTCACCAGCCACCAGAGCAGTCCTCCATCCAGTCCTGGGCTAGTAGGGCCAATTTTTAGGTTAATTCTTAGGTCCTACCACCACTTGGCAATATCCAAGCTGTCTGTGCCATCAGGATTGCTGCCAGACTGCAGCTCCGTATGTCTCCTTTTTTGATGTTTTCATGCAAATTCTTCTGCTAGTTGGAGTTCAGTACACTTCTATATCCTTCCCTTCAAAGTTCAGGGGTCCAAGATTATCTTCTGTGTCTGTGTTAATTGGTTCCCCTCTTCTTTGTTGATAAGGGTCTGTGCAGTCTTTCTGCCTATTCTGCCATCTTACCAGAACTCCACCCTCAATAACTATTAAATGAATGAATAGCTACTGTCTTTGGTTGGCAAATCAAACAACTGCAAATAGTTTATCTGGGAGATGGTCTCTGGCAAAGGGATCGGGAAGAGAGGGAGAGAAGGAAAAGAATCCAATGAGAAGGTTATCACTGGAGGCAACTGGTTCACAATCCACTGGGTACCTTTGAGAGAATGAGAGGATAAAGCTTCAGATACATCTTAGAAGATAAGGAAGGTGAATATTTGATTTACCAACTCCCATTCACCTTTGGTTGAAAGGGTTTTTTCCTGGACATTAACTTTTGGCATTTCCAGCTTACTCCAAGCAAGGGAAGATCACACTTTCATGATTAGAGGAAGCCCCGCAGGCAGATAGTTGAAGATGATTACAATAGGGCAGCTATTAGTTACATGGAAGCTACCCTGGGTGGTGTAAGTGGTTAATGCACTCAGTTGGTAACCAAAAGATAGGAGGTTAGAGGCATTTAGAATAAAGGCCTGTTAATCTGCTTCTGAAAAAGTAGCCATTGAAAACCCTTTGGAGCAGTTTTACTCTGCAACTCATGGGGTTGCCATGAGTTAGAATCAACTCAACAGCTCCTGGAAACTGTGAGTGCTGTTGGGCATTGAAATCTACAAAGTTGACCATTATTGAATGCCTATTATAATTCGGAAGGAAGATGGAGCAATCTACTTCCATAGTGATACTGCCTTGAAAACCCAAGGAGGGGTCGCTATGAGTTGGGTCCAATTTGACGGCACATAACAACAACAACAACATTATAATTCAAAAGGAGCCCTGATGGTGCGGTGGTAAATCACTTGGCTGGTAGGCTGCTGAGCAAAAGGTCAGCAGTGTGAACTCATCAGCTGCTCTGAGGGAGAAAGCTATGGCAGTCTGCTTCTTTAAAGATTATAGCCTAGAAAGCCCTATGGGACAGTTCTACTCTGCCCCATTGGGTCACTATGAGTTGGAATGACTTGATAGCAATAGGTTTGGGGATTTTTTGCATATGATTTAAGCACAAGATTTCCTCTAGTTCCCACAACAGTTTTACATGGTAAATACTATTATTCTCATCTTTCATGTGAAGAAAACTGAAGGTCAAAGAGGTTGTGATGTGGTTAAAGTCATGCAGACCAAGTGTATCAGTCAGAGGTCAACAGTAAAACAGAAGCAATAGGATCTCCATTAGCGATTCAAAGATAAGAACGACCTTAACATGTGTACCTTTGATATTGGATAAGAGAAGGACGGATGAGGGAACCTAAGAAGACTAAGTTGTCGCCTAGTCAGGTGAATCACACACACACACAATTTGCACAATATCCTTGAACTATAAAGATCACTGTATTAAGGTGCATCTACTGGTTTCTCAAGTCCAGAGCAAAGAGGAATGGAGAAAATCAAGGACACAAGGAAATAATTGATCCCAATGGACCACATGAACCCCAGCTTACATGACCCTGAGACCAGAAAGACTAGATTGTACTCACTTACCACTACTGACCACTCTGAAAAGGAACACAATAGGAGATCCTGGATAAAGTAGGAGAAGAGGCTTACTGGTCTTATAGAGAGTAGGGGAACTCCTGAGACTGTGGCTCTTAGACACCCTTTAAGGCCTGGAACTGAACTCACCTCTTGGCTCAATTTTCAACCAAACAATAGATCTATAAACTTAACAATAAACACCAGAGAGGTATGTATTCACTCTAGAGAACAATCAACCATATGAAATCAAAACGGCAGCATTTGCCCAGAGATAAAGCTCAGAAGGCAGGAAGGGATAGGAAAGAAAGACAAATGGAATTGTTAAACACCTGGAGGAAGGGGGAAGGGTGCTATTATGTTGTGGGGACTACAATCAATGCTATGAAACAAAAGTGTATGGATTGCTAAATGGAAAACCAATTTGCTCTATAAACTTTCACCCAAATCACAATAAAAAGTTTTTTTTAAAAAAGATCACTATAAGGAGCAGTGGAAATGAAAGAGTACATGCATGAAGAATAAAGATTTTTAAAAATACAGAACTCAAAAATGCATTTAAACCTTAACAAAGGCAAATTTTAATTTATCTGATATATCATCAGAAATCAGGCGTCCCATGCAAACTGAAAGAATTAAAAAAAAAAAAGCCAGACAAACTGTAACGGTAGAGAACAGAGTCCCACATACTGTGGCACCAAGACTCTTTCAACCTACAATTGAGCCTATCCCCTGAAATTACCTTTTAATGAAACAGTGGAGTCACACACAAAATAAAGAATATTACCAGTAAGATGGGTGCCAAACTTAAAAACCATCAGTATGAAACCAAAAGGCCAACAAGTACTCAAAAGCAAAGTAGACAGTGTCTAGGGCAGTGTCTTTCAAACTGTAGATCACAACACATTAGTGGGTCATGAAAGCAAGTTAGTGAATCTCCAGCAGCTTTATTATTATTATTTAGTGAAATGGAACAATTAGCATATAATGGAATAAAAAAAAAATACCAGAATTCATCATAAAGATACTTAGCAGAAACTGCATATTGCACCAGTCTCCTGCCCAATTGCAATGAGTGAGTGGGCATAGAAAGAGGGCTGTGAACATATAAACAGGTTAGAATTGGGTCATTTGATCTTTTATTCCCTCCCGTGTGATGGTTGATTTGACTGTCTTTGTAATGGGAAGGTTAATGTACAGTTGCAGCTAATACTGAAGCAAAAGTTTAGTATAATTTTATCTGCTGATCCCCAAACTGTTGAGGCTTTCTAGTGAATTGTAGATAAGAACTTTCAGTGTAGTTTTTCAGAAAAAGTGTTGTTAATGCAACATATTTTGAATTTGTGACAATTGTAGTATTTTATCTGAACTTGTACAAAATGCCTTAAAATTGTTTATTTTATTAGTGTAGAAAAATGATGAAGTGAAAAATATAGAGGCAGGTACAGTTTCAGTTGCTGTGTCTGAAAGTATAAATTGTGACAAAATTGAGAAAAACACTGACTCTAATAAGCAGACTTTGATTATATTTTTACTCACATTCTAAAGAAAATACATAAATGCAAGACTATGTAATGAAAATATTTAAAATATAGTTTTGTCCAATATTAAAAAATGACAGCAGTGTGTTCTTTGTATTGCTGTTCTCACAAATGAAAGCGTGAAACCTTCTATATTAAAAAAATGATTGGAAACAGCAAAATAAACTTGGTGGTAAGTCCCTTGAATATTTATGGAGTAAAAAGATCTAAAGAGTTCTAGTGGCATAGTGGCTAAGGCACTTGACTGCTAACCAGAAGACTGGTGGTTCAAACCCACAAGCCACTTCTTGGAAGGAAGACTGGGCAGTCCACTTCTGTAGAGATACTGCCTTGGAAACCCAAGGAGGGGTCACTATGAGTTGGAATTGACATGACGGCAGTGAGTTTGGCTATTTATTTATTTTTGGGGGAGGAGATCTAAAGTTACCCAGACAATTTCTTAGTCATTCTCTGTCAGTGAATAAGCATCATTGACAGCTTATTTACCTGTACACCTCATAGTGAAAGTGACAATTGTCTAGTTACTGAATCACAAGAAAAAAATTCTTTCAGTTTGCATGGGACACCTGATTTCTGATGATAAATCAGTTATGACATTAAAAATTATACCTTAGTGATAGTACAGACTTTCTTTTCTTTATATATATATAAATGGTACATATATATATATATGGTGTTTTATTGAGTTTTTGGTGAGGGTTTACACAGCAAGTTCAGTTCCCATTTGACAATTTCTGCACAAATTGTTTGGTGATAAAATTACATTTATCATGATGTATCAACATTATCTTTAATTGTGTTTAGTTATTGCTATTTCCAGTACTCAACTTTCTTTCCCTGTCTCTTTATCTTCTCATCTTTGCTTTTGAGTACTTTTTGGCCTTTTGGTTTCATACTGATGGTTTTTAAGTTTGGCACCCATCTTACTGGTAATATTCTTTATTTTGTGTGCCACTCCACTGTTTCATTAATAGGTAATTTCAGGGGATAGGCTCCATGTAGGTTGAAAGAGTCTTGGTGCCACAGTATGTGGGACTCTGTTCTCTACTGTTACAGTTTGTCTGGCTTTTAATTTTTTTTAAATAAGAATTTGAGTTCTGTTCTATATCTTAATCCCATTCTTTCCAGAACCAACTATTGGATAGCATAGCCTTTTGTCAGTATTTTACACTGTGGCAGAATACTCAGGAACAAAGTTTATTAACTAGCTATAATCTGGAATAGGTTTTGCGACACAATTTGATATAGGCACTGATAGCACATGTTGTGCAAGTTTCCATTCACACTGGAAAATGTGACAGTGGGATTTTGTGGAGGATTTGATGGGGTATTTACATTTAACTTCATACCCAACTGGATTCAATATGTTTTCAGAATTGGAAAGGTGAAAAAAAAAAAAAAAAAGGAAAGATGTTACAAAAGATGGAGCAAACATGACCAGAAAAAAAAAATTGAGGTTACTAAGTAATCATTCCAAACAAAAACCAAACTCATTGCCATCAACTTGATTCTGACTCATAGTGACCCCATAGGACAGAGGAAGAATTGCCCTATAAAGTTTCCAAGGCTGAAAATCTTAACTGGCTGATGGGTCCAAATTGCCAGCCTTTCCTGTTAGCAGCCAAGTCCTTAACATCTGTGCTACCAGTGCTCCTTAAGTAATTATTAGATGCTACTAATAACGGAGGATCTCTGGTAGTGTTGTGCCTAAGGCACTTGACTGCTAACCAGAAGGCTGGCGGTTCAAACCCACCAGCCACTCCTCGGAAGGAAGGTTGGGCAATCTGCTTCTGTAGTGATACCACCTCAGAAACCCAAGGAAGGGTCGCTATCAGTTGCGTCCGACTCAACGGCACATAACAACAACAACTAATAGCAGTGATGTTTGGAATCACTAGTGTAGATAAAATTTTGCCTCCCAAATAAATTCTTCTGAATTTCTTGGATGTATTAATAAATAAATAAACAAACAAAAAGTAATTTTTCCAAGTTTGTTTTATCTACTGCACTGCCCATCAGATATTTTGAACCAACTCTAAGATATATGATCTTATCTATATTTTAAGGATATAGACCTATTTTTAAAAAAATAGTCACACTATTATCACATTGAAAAAATTAACAATAAATCCTAAATATTATTAAATATCCAGTGAGTGTTCAAATTTTCCAGCTTGACTTGTATTATTATTTTTTATTCACAAACCAAGACCAAAATAAAGTTTACAAATATGTTGGCTTGATTATTCTTTTTCATTTATTTCCGTTTCACATATATGCTTGGTAATGGATCCTAAAAGTGTGGCTCAGGGTGAAAGGAATGTAGTCTTAGATCAGGCCTAATTTATTGATAAGGGCTCACCAAGCAGAGATTTTGCTTTCAATGTGTTAGCTCAAGTGGTTGGATTGTTTGGTTGATTGACTGAAACATATACCCAACGTGGCCTGTATTAAATAATGTTGAAATGCCAGATTTCCTTGGTAGACTGTATAGGATAGTATCCAAAGGTTTAATGAGTTGGAATGTTAGGGTGGATTTATCATGTAACACTTGCTCACCTGCTCCCCTTATTATGTTTTCCCTTGGTGGGTCCACAGGACACTTCCTTACCAAGGCTATGAGAAATATGGTCATGAATGAAGCTCTGGCATCCTTGAAGAGTTCTGTGGTGGCTGTTCTTTGTAAGCCAGGAGTGACTGTGGGAAATGCTAGCATCAAACTAAAATCCCTGAATTCAATGGGGTTGCTATGATTTCAGTGTGGCAAGGGCCAAGTGGCAGCACTTGATTACCAAATTCTAAATGGTACATTATTTGGCTGTAGACCAGGATGAGCTGGCTACAGCCACTAAAAACCAAACAAACAAACCCTGATTTCAACTCACAGTGACCCTATAGGACAGAGTAAAACGTCCACAGAGGGTTTCTAAGGCTATAATCTTTACAGAAGGAGACTGCCACATCTTTCTCCCACTGAGCAGCTGGTGGATTCGAACCACCAACCTTTCAGTTCACAGCTGCATGCTTAATCACTGATTCACTACAACTCCTTCTACAGCCACTGACAAGTGCCTAACCTGCCAGCAGTAGAAACCAACACTAGACTTGTCATATCAGTGAGTAAACAGGCAAAGATGGAGGTTACTGGGCTGGCTGTAGATTGATCATATCAAGAAAAATTGGGTTGTTACCACATGATGAGGGGTAAGGAGGAGTGTGTCTGGAGTGCAAAAGCTCCCCTGGTACATCTCTTAATACTCCTGTGTCCTATTATTAAAATTAGTAGAAAACTACAACAAAACCTAGTCCAGGCAGGAATGGGAATGAAGGTTTGGGTCATACCTATAACCAAGTGAGGTATTTACTGAGGGTAAATGGGAGATATAATGGATGAATGTCTCTATAAATACCACCTACGACTCCATCCACCACTTATCTGTCAATCTGATGTACTGTGGTGGCTTGCATGTTGTTGTGAGGCTGGAGGATATGCCACTGGTATTTCAAATACCAGCAGGGTCACCCATGGTGAACAAGTTTCATCAGAGCTTCCAGACTAAGACAGACTTGGAAGAAGGAAGGGGCCATGCACTTTTCAAAAAATTGGCCAGTGAGAACCTTATGAATAGCACTGAAACATTGTCTGGTATAGTACTGGAAAACTTTACAAATAGCCCTGAAACATTGCCTCAGGTCAGAGGGCACTCAAAATATGACCAGGGAAGAGCTGCCTCCTCAAAGTAGTCAACCTTAATGACGTGGATGGAGTAAAGCTTTCAGGACCTCCATGTGGTAATGGGGCATGACTCAAAATGAGAAGAAACAGCTGCAGACATCCATTAATAATTAGAACATGGAACGTACAAAGTATGAATCTAAGAAAATTGGAAATTGTCAAAAATGAAATGGAACACATAAAGATTGGTATCCTAGGTATTAGTGAGCTGAAATGGACTGGTTTTGGCCATTTTGCATCAGACAACCATATGATCTACTATGCTGGGAATGAAAAATTGAAGAGGAATGATGTGGCATTCACTATCAAAAAAATGTTTCAAGATCTAGCCTGAAGTACAATGCTGTCAGTGATAGGATAATATCTATAAGCCTATAAGGAAGACCAGTTAATAGGACTATTATTCAAATTTATACACCAACCACTAAAGCCAAAGATGAGGAAATTGAAGATTTTACCAACTTTTACATTCTGAAATTGACCAAACATGCAATCAAGATGTGTGATCATTACTGGTGATTGGAATGTAGAAGTTGGAAGCAAAGAAGAATCAATCACCAGTAGTTGGAAAATATGGCCTTGGTGATAGAAATGACACTGGAGATCACACAATAGAATTTTGCAAAACCAATGACTTATTCATTGCGAATACCTTTTTCAACAACATAAATGGTGGCTATACATGTGCACTTCACCAGATGGAATTCACAGGAATCAGATCAACTACGTCTGTGGAAAGAGGCAATGGAGAAGCTCAATATCTCCAGCCAAAACAAAGTCAGGAGCTAACTGGAACAGACCATCAACTGTTCACATGCAAGTTTAAGTTGAAGCTGAAGACAATTAAAACAAGTCCACAAGAGCCAAAATATGACTTTGATTATATCCCGCCTGAATTTAGAGACCACCTGAAGAATTGATTTGATGCATTGAACACCAATGACCAAAAACAAGATGAATTGTGGGATGACATCAAGACATCATCCATAAAGAAAGCAGAAGGTCATTAAAAAGACAGGAAAGGAAGAAAAGATCAAGATGGATGGCAGAAAAGATTCTGAAACTTACTCTTGAATGGAAAGTAGCTAAAGCAAATGGAAGAAATGACAAGATAAAGAGCTGAACAGAAGATTTCAAAGAGCAGCTTGAAAAGACAAAGTAAATTATTATAATGAAATGTGCAAAGACCTAGAGTTAGAAAACCAAAAGGGAAGAATATGCTCGACATTTCTCAAGCTGAAAGCACTGAAGAAAAAATTCAAACCTCAAGTTGCAATATTGAAAGTTTCCATGGGCAAAATATTGAATAATGCAGGAAACATCAAAAGAAGAAGGAAGGAATACACGGAATCACTGTACCAAAAGGAATCGGTCAATGTTCATCCATTTCAGGAGGTGGCAGATGATCAAGAACCAAAGGTATTGAAGGAAGAATTCAAAGCTGCACTGAAGGAATTGGCAAAGAATGGAATACCCATTGAGATGTTTCAACAAATGGATGCCGGGCTGGAGGTGCTTATTTTTCTATGCCAAGGGATTTGGAAGACAGCTACCTGGCCAAGAGATTGGAAGAGATCTATATTTGTATCCATTCCAAAGAAAGATGATTGTACAGATGATTGTACAGATAATTTGAGAATTATCAAACAATACCATAAATAACACACAGAAGTTAAATCTTGCTGAAGATAATTCGAAAATGGTTACAGCAGTATATTGACAGGGAATTGCCAGAAATGCACGCTGGATTATTCAGAAGAGGACACGGAACAAATCATTGCTGATGTCAGATAGATCTTAGCTCAAAGCAAAGAATACCAGAAAGATGTTTACTTTTGTTTTATTGACTATACAAAAGCAATCAACTCCGTGGATAATAACAAATTATGGATAACATTGAGAACAATGGGAATTCCAGAACACTGAATTGTGCTCATGAGGAACCCATACATAGACTAGGAGGCTATTGTTAAAAAAAAACAAAAACGAGGGGATAATGCATGGTTTAAAATCAGGAAAGGAGTGGGTCAGGGTTGTATCCTTTCACCATACTTATTCAATCAGTATGCCGAGCAAATAATCTGAGAAGCTGGACTGTATGAAGAAGAACATGGCATCAGGATTGGAGGAGGACTCATTAAGAACTTGCGATATGCAGCTGACACAACCTTGCTTGCTGAAAGTGAAGATTCATTGAGTGAAGCACTCAATGATGAGGATTAAAGGCTACAGCCTGCAATCCTGATTACACAGAACATAAAGAAAATGAAAATCCTCACAACTGGACCAATAAGCAGCATTACGATAAATGGAGAAAAGATTGAAGTTATCAAAGATTTCATATTATGTGGTTCCATAACCAGTACCAATGGAAGCAACAGTCAAGAAATCAGACAACATATTGCTCTGGAAAAATCTGCTGCAAAAGACCTCTTTAATGTGCTGAAGAGCAAAGATGTCTCTTTGAAGAGTAAGGTGCACCTAATCCAAGCCATGGTATTTTCAATCACTACGTATGCATGTGAAAGCTGGACAATGAATAAGGAAGACTGAAGAAGAGTTCATGCTTTTGAATTGTGGTGCTGGTGAAGAACACTTAAAGTACCATGGCCTGCCAGAAGAACCAACAAATCTGTCCTGGAAAAAGTGCAGCTGGAATGCTCCTTGGAAGTGAAAATTGCCAGACTTCATCTCACCTACTTTGGTCATGTTGTCAGAAGAGACCATTGCCTGGAGAAGGGTATCATGCTTGGTATAGTGGAGGGTCATTGAAAAAGGGGAAGGCCCTCAATGAGATGAATTGACACAGTGCCTGCAACAATGGGCTCAGGTATAGCAAGGATTGTGAGGCTTGGGGAGGAGTGGGCAGTATTTTGTTCTATTGCACATAGGGTCGCTATGAGTCGAGTTGACTAGACAGCACCTAACAACAACAACTAACTCCATGTTTTATTGACTATGCAAGGACATTCGACTGTGTGGATCTTAAAAAATTATGGATAGCATTGTGAAACATGGGAATTCCAGAACACTTAATTGTGTTCATGAGGAGCCTATACATAGACCAAGAGGCTGTTGTTCAAACGGAACAGGGGGATACTGAATGGTTTAAAATCAAGAAAGATGTGTGTCAGAAGTGTATCCTTTCACCATATTTATTCAATCTATATGCTTAGCAATAATCCGAGAAGCTGGACCATATGAAGGAGAATGTGACATCAGCATTGGAGAAAGACTCATTAACAACATTGCTTTCTGAAAGTGAAGATGATTTGAAGTACTTACTGATGAAAATCAGGAACTACAGCCTTTAGTATGGATTACACCTCAACATAAAGAAAACAAAAATCTTCACAACTGCACCAATAAGCAACATCACAATAAATAGAAAAAAGATTGAAGTTGTCAGGGATTTCATTTTATTTGGATCCACAGTCAACACCATTGGAAGCAGCCATCAAGAAATCAGACGTATCGCACTGGGTAAATCTACTGCAAGGGACCTCTTGAAAGTGTTAAAGAGCAAAGATGTCACTTTGAAGACTAAGGTGTGCCTAACCCAAGCCACGGTATTTTCAATTGCATGTGAAAGCTGGACAATAAATGAGAAAGACAGAAGAAGAATTGATGCCTTTGAATTGTGGTGTTGGTGAAGAATACTGAAAATACCATGGACTGCCAGAAGAATGAACATATCCATATTGGGAGAAGTGCAGTCAGAGTGCTCCTTCCAAGTGAGAATGGTCAGACTTTGTCTCACCTACTTTGGTCATGTTATCAGAAGGACCAGTCCCTGGAGAAGGACATCACACTTGGTAGAGAGTCAGCGATAAAGGGGAAGACCCTCAATGAGATGAACTGACACAGTGGCTGCAATGATGGACTCAAGCATAGCAACGATTGTGAGGGGGGTGCAGGACCCAGCACTGTTTTGTTCTGTAGTACATAGGGTCACTATGAGTCAGAGCTGATTTGGCAGCACCTAATAATTCCATTGTATGGATATATTATATCTTGTTACCCATTCATCAGTAGATGGACATTTAGGGTATTTCTCCTTTTTGGCTATTAATGCTTCTTTGAACATTTGTGTATAAATTTTTAAGTGGGCATGTGTTTTTATGTAAGTACCTAGGAGTAGAATTGCTGGATTATATGGTAACTCCAAGTTTAACTTTTGGATGAACTGCCAGACTCATAAAGCAATTGCAAGGCACTTGACTGCTAACCAGAAGGTTGGCGTTTCAAACCCACCCGCCACTCCTTGGAAGGCAGATTGGGCAATCTACTTCTGTAGTGATACTGCTTCAGAAACCCAAACAGGGGTCGCTATGAGTCGCAGACAACTCGACGGCACATGAGAGCAGCAACAACAACAGCATGACTCCGTGAACAGTTTCAAAAATGAGGCCTGTAATAGTTACGAATATTTGTTCCTAATTTTTATACAAATATATTTGTGGGTATATTAACCAATTTTTCCTTGCCCTCCAAGTCCCCTGTCATGTAACATAAGATATGTTAATAGTAGCTAACTTCATATGTCAGTATTCAAATTGCAGGGTGCCAAGGGAGAGAATGAATCACCTAGAAGATAAATAAATTCACCCAAAGATGGATTAAGGGATTTTGTGTACTTTTTTTGAGAGAGTATTTGCATGCTTTCATTTGAATAAGGGATATTTGCATCATATTATACAGAAGCATACTTTTGTTACTGTCTTTGTTTGGAAGTTAAGCATGGAATTAAAAGAGGTGTTTACGAGTGCTGAGTTCACATGGGGTAACTGTGGTGCCTTTGTTTTGCATCAATTTAGCTAAAGTGGAACTACACTTCCCAGAAGTCTCTTCCCTGCATGGTTCTAAATTAGATTTGGCCTTAAGAGATTTGCAAGGCAGAAGTGAAGCAGCAGACATGTTTATGCCTGGAAGTTTGGTGTAATGTCAGACACTGTTGTGTTTCTCATATGCTGCCTGCTGGCACACCTTGTTGGTGTGGGATGGCAGTCAGGTGCAACTCCTCCAGCTATCTTCCTTCACTTTCTCCAAAGCCTGGGCCAGGTTTATATGCAGTCCACAGAGTATTGCACCAACTTATCTGCAGGTGACCCTCACCATCAAAGCTGGAGGCTTGGAGTTGGTAAGAGAGCAACATGGATTCCAGTGACAGATACGGTATACCTGGTTTCAGCTTGCTTTTATTCTTCTCCTCTTCCCTTTCATTGTTTCTTCTTGACTGCCAGACAGGCTATAATCAGCTCCCACAATTATGTCAAGCCTAACCTCCATAATAAATCTCTTATATCACCCATGGTGATTCTGCCTCCCTGACTGAATGGTAACCAATAACACTTCCCCCCTTTCTTTTCCCTAACGATTCATTTATCCTGCAGTTTCCTCCAGTCTGGAGTTTGGATTTTGCTGATTGTGTCTTCTGTGTTGCTTACCATGCTCCTCTGTCCTCTTGTATTTCCTGTAAATTGTTGGTCAGATGTAGAGGCTTGATCAGATTGAGGTTCAATTTTGGGTCCAAGACAAAAATAGCAGTTGTATGTTTCTATCAAAACCAAAACCCAAACCCACTGCCATTCAGTTGTTTCCGACTCATATAGTGACCCCTGTTGAGTTTCTGAGGCTGTAAATCTTTACGGAAGTAGATCATCCAGTCTTCCTTCTGTGGAGCAGCTGGTGGGTTTGAACCACTAACCTTACATCCTTGTTGTTGTTGTTATGTGCCGTCGAGTCAAACCCGACTCATAGCGACCCCTCCTTGGGTTTCCGAGGCAGTATCACTACGGAAGTAGGATTGCCCAACCTTCCTTCCGAGGAGTGGCTGGTGGGTTTGAACTGCCAGCTGTCTGGTTAGCAGGCAAGTGTCTTAGCCACTATGCTACCAGAGCTCCTTACATCCTTAGTAGCTTTTAATGGCTTTCTTATTTTCTGACATGATTCATACTCAATTTGCATATTTCCTGCCATAGTCATGGAATCAGTCATTTCTCCAAAGAACTCTGGTTTCTTTAAATGTGAAATCAATTTTAGATACCATAGTCTGGGTAGGTGCTCACTGATGCTCCATTGGGCCTTGTTTCTTGGTTTTTTTCTTATATATAAACCAAACTACCAAACTCACTGCCGTGATCCAACTCATAGCGACCCCTCCTTGGATTCTGAGGTGGTATCACTATGGAAGTAGATGGCCCAATCTTTCTTCTGAGGAGTGGCTGGTAGGTTTGAACCACCAGCCTTCTAATTAGCAGTCCAATGCCTTAGGCACTATGCCACCAGAGCTCCTATTTCTTACATATAGCTAGGAAATACTTTTTTTTTTTTTTTTAATGATAAACTACATCATGAGTTTATACTGATATTTCAAACTCAAATTCAGGACTACACTTAATCTCGTCTATGTTAATCTATCTCCCTTTTTTCTTACTCCAAAATAAAATTACATAATCTTAAATTTATTTTATTCCACAATGCACACACCACAGTCTTAGAATAACAGTACTGAGACTAATACAAACACCCTGATTACTAAAAGAATGTAAGGTTTTTTTTTGCAGTACCTTTTGTCCTTAGGGTATTGATATGAATTGAATTGTGTACCCCCAAAATATATGTTGTAAATTCTAACCTCCATGCCTGTGGTTATAATCCCATTGAAGAATAAGTTTTCAGTTATTTTAGTGAGGCAGGGTAGGATGTGTCCTGAGTCAATCTCTTAAAAGATATAAAAGAGATTAAACAAGCAAGCAAACAAGCAGAGATAGGGTAAGATAGATGCCAAGATGCATGGAGATTGCCAAGCAACCAGGAAGCAGAGGTTGGAAAGACAAGAACCTTCCCCCAGAGACAATAGAGAGAGAAAGCCTTCCCCTCAGGCCGGTGCTTTAACTTCAGTCTTCTAGCCTCCTAAACTGTGAGAAGATAAATTTCTGTTTGTTAAAACCACCCACTTGTGGTGTTTCTGTTATAACAGCACTAGATAATTAAGACAGATATATACCACTAAGAATATACTGTCCAATTACAGCATTTTAAATTCACTTGAAACAAAACATATTTCTGTGGCTATGCTACAACTCAATATACAGTTAAGTTTATTATTTCATTTTGCTTTTGATTTTTAGGGATTTCTTTTAAAATTATATATTTTATAATTCTGTAAAAGATTTGCATGATTTCATAGTTAAATTTATCAAACAAGGTATATTCAGAAAGGTTTAGCTTCTATTCTTATTTCCTCTAACCTTTCCTTCCCTTTGGCATACCATCCACACTTTTCTGTTGCTTTTTTTATTTAATAAGATGTCTTGGGTATCACTCTGTTGCTGTTGTTGGTTTCTGTTGAATCAGCTCTGATTCATTGTGACCTTATGTACAACAGAATGAAACATTGCCCGTTTTTGCACCATTTTCTCAATCTTCGATATGTTTGAGCCTATTGTTACAGCCACTATGTCATTCCATCTTATGTAAAGTTTCCCTCCTTTTCACTGACACTCTACCAAACATGAGGTCTTTTCCTAGCTATTGGTCTTTCCTGATGATGTGCCCAAAGTAAGTGAGGCAAAATCTTGCCATCTTTGCTACTAAGGAACATTCTGGGCTACACTTCTTCCAAAACAGATTTGTTTGTTCTTCTAGCAGTCCACTGCATATTCAATATCTTCACCAACACCATGATTTAAAGGTATCAGTTCCTCAGTCTTCCTTTTTCATTGTCTAGCTTTTACATGTATATGAGGTGATTGAAAACAACATGGCTTCAGTCAGGAGCACCTTAGTCTTCAAAGTGCCATCTTTGCTTTTGAACACTTTTTATTTTATTTTATTCTTTTTAAATTTTTATTGTGATTTGGGTGAAAGTTTACCGAGCAAATTCACTTTCCATATAGCAGCTCACATACACTTTGTCTCATGACATTGAATGCAATTTCCCACAATGCAACAGCTCCTCTCCCACTTCCCCTCCATAGTTACCTCTTCCCTGTGTCCTTCCCTCCCATGCATTCCTGCCTCCCTGTGCATACACAGCCCTTCTATTTTCCCATGACTGATCTCTCCAAGGAGTATATCTACCTAACGTAAATGTTCAGCTCATATGCCTGTCTTTTGTGCTTTTTAACACTTTTTAAATAAGGTCTTTTGTATCATATTTGCCCAGTGCAATGTGTCTGTTATTTGATTTCTTAAATATTGCTTCTATGGATCTTGACTGTTAATTCAAGTAGAGTAAAATTCTTGGCAACTTCAATTTCTTCCCTATTTGTCATAATGTTCATTTTATTTATCCAGTTATTTATCCAGTTTTATTTATTCAGTTGTGAGGATTTTCATTTCTTTATAGTTAGGCATAATTCATATTGAAGGCTGTAGTCATTGACCTTCATAAATAACTACTTTAAGTCATCTTTACTTTTGGCAAACAAGGTTGTGTCATCTGTATATCCCAGG
Organism: Orycteropus afer afer; assembly: GCF_000298275.1. NCBI lineage: Eukaryota > Metazoa > Chordata > Mammalia > Tubulidentata > Orycteropodidae > Orycteropus > Orycteropus afer. Next base: position 9,028,828 of record NW_006921619.1, read on the forward strand.
TTGTTAGTAAGTCTCTCTGATCATAATGCTACATTGTTCTTCATATAGTCCAGCTTCTTGGATTATTTGTTCAGCATGCAGATTAAATAAACAAAAAGAAAGAATACAACACTGCCACACACCTTCTCCAATTTTAAGCTATACAGTATCTTATCCCTTTGTTCTGTTCTAACAACTGCTTCTTGGTTCATATATAGGTTCCATGTGAGTACAATTAAGTGTTTTAGAATTCCCATTCTTCATAATGTTATCTACAATTTGTTATGATCCCCACAGTCAAATGTTTTTGCGTAGTTGATAAAACACGGGTAAACTCTTTCTTATATTCTCTGTAGTCAGCCAAGATCCATCTGACATCAACAATGATATCTCTTGTTCCGTGTCCTCTTCTGAATCTGGATAGAACTTGTGGCAGTTCCCTGTCAATGTACGGCTGCAGCTGTTTTTGAATTATGTTCAGCAATATACTACTGTAAAGTATAGTTGACCCTTGAAGAACATGGGTTTGAAATGTGTGAGTCCACTTCTACACTAACTTTTTTTGATAAATATATTGGAAAATTTTTGGAAGATTTGCGACAATTTGAAAAACTCTCAGGGGGAGTTCCCACAAGATGATGAAATAGGAAAGCAAGTTACACAGACCCTCTGCAACAAAGCAATGAGAAACCAATTGAAATCAATACAGAAGACGATCCTGGAACCCTGAGCTTTGAAGAGAAGGATAAAGAAGTGGATTAAATACCAGCTTGTAGAATGAAACAGTGAGTAAGGAGACAAACAGAGCCACAGATTGTCGGCTGTCCTGAGGGCAAAACCATTTTGAATGTTTCCAGATAGCAACCTAAGAATTGGCTCTGCTCACCAGGACTGCATGGGCAGGGACTACATTGTAGCCTGATGCCCAGAACAGTGAGGAAGGGGACAGGCAGTCCTGTGGATTGCTGGCAGCAGTCCTGAGGGTGCAGCCATTTTGGATGTTTGTAAGCAGTGGGTGCAGCCATTTTGAGTGTGCGCTGGTGGTGTTCTTACTAGGACTGTGATCTACTAGTGGATTCCACCTGCCAAGGACAACATGGGCAACCACACTGTAGGCTGATGACTGAAGAGGTATGATATTTCCCTTGTTACTTTTGTGCCTCTCACTCACTTGGTGCACAGGGGTATGGCCATGCCCTGCCTCCACTCACGTTCTCGACTGGCAGGGGTTCCATCCCACTCTGTACCTTAGCAGAGCCTGGTTGCCATGCCCCGCCCCTACAGTTTTGTATTTGTTTGTTTTTAAATTATTATTTTTATCTTCCTCTTTTCTTCCTCCCCCACCTTCCTATCCCTGGTTCTTTTATTTATTTATTTTTTTCCTTTTTCCTGGTTCCCTTCTTTTTTCTCTCTTTTGGTTCTTCCCATACCTTGTTTATCCTTTTGTAGTTTTCCCATTTTTTTCTTTACTAATCTTTTACTCATGCTCTTGTCTCTCATTCCTTCCTCCCCAGATATTGCAGTTTTCTTTTCCTCTTTTTCTCATTATCTTTCTTTTATCCTTTTAAAATATATTTTGAAATTTTTTCTTATTATTTATTGCATTTTTTTTTTACAATTGTTCCTTTTTGCTTATATAGTTTGAGTTTTTTGTTCTCTCTTTTTTTTTTTTTTTTTTTTTTTTTTTTTTTTTTTTTTTTGGTGGTATTATTATTATTATTATCATTGTCTAACTGAGTAGAATACAGACCATTCCCACATAAACAAACCATACCTGCACCTCCTGCAGCCCCACCAACCAAGTGAGGGCCACCACTTGCCTTTGTACCAATTGACCAATGATAGATGCTGGCCATTACCAGCTCACCTTACCCTTACTTACTCTTTATGAAGAGGTAACAGAGACCTGTGCACACATTCTCATTCTCTACCACATCCACCAGGAGACAGGTGGTGAGTGCCCAAGTACTAACAACTAATGAATAGAGGAGCAAAGTACTCTGCTCACACAGATATTAAATAAATAAATAAATAAAGGAAAAAAGAAATCTTGTGCAAATCACACCAACATATAGTCACAAATTAAACATAAAGACAGCACAACTAAAATGTCTTGGAGACAGCAGACCATCACAGTCCACACAAAAAACAAGATACAGTAGTAAAAACAAGGGACCAGGATACAAACCCAGAAATCATTCCTGAGGAAGAAGCAGCATTGGAATTCCCTGATAAGGAATGAAAAAATAATTATATTTGGGGACTTCCGATGGAGGGAATAGGCAGATAAGCAACACAGACCCTCTTCAACAAAGAAAAGAAAAACCAGTTGACAGAGATACAGAAGGTAATCCTGGAACCCTGAGCTTTGAAAGGAACTATGCAGAAGTGGATTAGGCACCAACTAGTGGAAAAAACTGAATGAAAACAGTGAGTACAGGGACAGTCAGAGCTGCAGACTGCAGCTACTCTGATGAGACCAACAGCCTGAATATTTCCAAGTGGTGTTGGAACCTGAGAATTGACCTAAAGATTAGTCCTGGTCACCAAGGGCTGCAGAGACAATGGCCCTGGTGGCCTATGACTAGGAAGGGAAACAGCAAGGAGGGAGACAACCTCAGCTGTGGACTTTCTGCTGTCCGGAGGGCTCAGCCATTTTGAATGTTTACAAGCAGCAGCCATTTTGGATATTTAAAGTGACCAAGGGCACAGCCATTTTGAATGTTTATAAGTGGCAAACATTTTGGATTTTAAAGTGATAGCATTCTCATTCAGATTCCAGGGACCTAAGAACAGGCTCTGTTTGCCAGGGTTGGCAAGGACATTTGAGAGGCTGACAAAGGAAAGGAGACAGGTGGTGAGTGTATAGGTGCTGTCACCTAGTGAATAGAGGAGCACAGCACAGTACCCTGCCTGTATATATAACATACAAAGAAAACAAAAATTGTGGGCAAGTCACTCCAACATATAGTCACCAATTAAATATAAACACAAAAACATCACAGTGCCTCAGAGACAACAGAGCATCACAGTCCACAAAAAGAAGCAAGATAAAGCAGGAGAAACAAGGAACCAGGATACAGACCCAAACCACATCCCTGAGGAAGATGCAGCATTGGAACTCCCTGATAAGGAATTCAAAAGAATTATATTTAGGTGTCTTCAAAGGATTGAGAGACAGACCAAGAAAAACAGAGACAAAACCCTAGAAGAATTTTGGAAGAAAATACAAGAACAAAATGACAAAATAAAAATTAGAAATGATTCTAAATCTACAGACAG
>NW_006921619.1:9033573-9035497 GCF_000298275.1 Orycteropus afer afer
AGAAAATAACAAATACTGGTGGGGATGTGGAAAGATTGGGACTCTCATACACTGCTTGTGTGACTGTGAAGTGACACAACCACTGTGGAAAGCAATATGGCGATTCCTTAGAAAGTTGTAATTGGAGATACCATTTGACCCAACAATCCCATTATTAGGTATATATCCTAGAGAAGTGAGAGCCAGGATGGAAACAGATACATACACACTCATGTTCATCACAGCACTAGTTACAATAGCAAAAAGATGGAAACAACCTACGTGCCCATTAGTAGAAGAGTGGATGACCAAACTATGGTACATACACATACTGGAATGCTATGCAGCACTAAAGAATAATGTGAAGTCTGCAAAATACTGCCTAATATGGATAAACTTGGAGGACATTATGCTGAGTGAAATAAGTCAATCACAGAAAGACAAATATAGTATTAGTTCATTGTTGTGGAGGGTCAAGGAAAGGTTTAAATATGGAGGGAAACTTTCTTTGTTGGTTGCCAAGGGAGGGTAGGGAACACTGCAAAAAAAAAAAAAAGAAAAAAATGCATTGACCCATGTCACTTTACTTTTGTGTATTTCACTGTACATGAATTATATTTCAATATTTCAATAAAATGCATTAAAAATAATTATTATAATATGTGGGTACCGTCAGTGGATTGAGAGACAGATCTGGGAAAACACTGACAACATCAAGGAATACACTGACAATATTAAGGAAAACACAGACAAAACTCTAGAACAATTTAAGAAAATAATACAAGAACAAATCAACAAAATAAACAAAAAATTAGAAATGATACAAAAACAACAAATGGAAATCCAGAAGATTAATATTAAGATTTTAGAACTAGAAAACACGTTGCATGGGCTAAGAAGTACAATCAAAGCAATGGAAGGCAGAATTAATGAGATTGAAGACAAATAACTCAATACTACTTTCTAAGGGATCAATCAGAAATAAGCTCAAAACATAATGAAGAAAGTCTAAGATGCATGTGGAATACCCTAAAGAGGAAAAACTTACATGTAATTGAAGTTCCAGAACAGGAAGAGACAGATACAACCACAGAGAAAACTGCCAAAGATTTGCTGGAAGAGAATTTCCCTAATATGATTAAAGATGAGAATATATCCATTCAAGAAGTTTAACCAACCCCAAACAGGATAGACCCCAAAAGAAAATCACCAAGTCATATCATCATCAAACTCACCAAAGACAAAGAAAGAATCTTGAAAGCAGCATGGGAAAAATGAAAAGTTAACTACAAAGGGCAACAAATAAGATTAAACTCTGATTTCTTGGCAGAAACCATTCAGGCAAGAAGGCAATGGGATGGTATATATAAAACCCTGAAAGAAAAAAAAAATTTCAAACAAGAATAATATACCAAGAAAAATTGCCTATCAAATATGAGGGTATAATTATGAGATTTTCAGATAACCTGAAATTAAGGGAATTTTTTAAACCAGACCAACCTTACAAAGGATGCTAAAGGGAGTCCTGTGGACAGAGAATCAATAACAGCAAACAACAACCAATGATTAACATGCATGATGACATAATCTAGAGACCAACCGAGTTATAGAAGTATCCAAAGTAAAATGAGTTTACAAACTACAAACGGAATCAGAGACATCAATTGGTAAATGAGGACAACTACAAACCCGGAAGAGGGAATAAACAGTGTAGTTACAGAACTTTTAAATGGTGAGGAAGTCAAGACACTTGTGAGATAGAACAGATGGTTTTAAACTTAGGAAGAAAATAATAAATCACAGGGTAAGTTCAAAGAAAAATAACAAAACTTCGTATCAAAATTAAAAAGTGGACAAGCACTAATATTTAGCAAATAACAAAACAATAGCACTGAAGAAGATGATAACAGGATTCATTAAAAAACAAAAAATGAGCTCAGCACAG
>NW_006921619.1:9039383-9057797 GCF_000298275.1 Orycteropus afer afer
TAGATGCAAAAATCTTCAACACATTCCTAGCCAATAGACACAGATATCAAAAATGTGTGTGTGTGTGTGTTTAGACACCAAAGATTCTTAGTAGTTACCAGGGGAAGTAGGGAGAGGGAAAGGGAGGATTTTGTTTATGGAGCATTGAGTTTATGCTAATAGTGATTGAATATTTTGGAAAAGGATAGCAATAATGGTGCCACACAACATGAAAAATGTCATCAATGTCCCTGAGCTATATATGGGGAAGTTGATATGTTGGTGAATGTCTTGTTGTGTGTGTTTTCACCACAATAAAAGTAAAAACAAACAAACAAAAACTCTCAGATTAACCACATACCCTAGAAATACTGAAAAAAATTAAGAAAAAATTAGGTATGTCATGATACATAAAACTTATGTAGATAGTAGTCTATTTTATCATTTACTATCATAAAATATACACAAATATAAAAAGTTTATCAAAACTTATGTAAACAAACATTTACAAACCTTATATGGTGCCATTTGCAGTCAATAGAAGTATAAACAAACATAAAGATGCAGTATTAAATCATAATGACAAAAAATTCATTGTAATAATGTACTACTATAATAATTTTGTAGTTACCTTATTGCTATTGCAGTGAGCTTAAGTGTCACAAATATCCACTTAAAATTCCATGTGATGCTAATCATCTCTGTGTAAGCAGCTCAACTTTGCAGTAAATTATGTGTTGTAGTAAAAAGTGATCTTCATGGTTCTCATGTATCTTTCATCATTTTTAGTTCAATACTGTAAATCTTCAGTAACACCATGGGACCCATACAAAGTGCCACTAGAGATGTTAGAAGTGCTCACAAAAATAGCAAAAATTCCTGACATTACAAGAAAAAATTTAATTGCTTGATATGTACTATAGATTTAGGTCTACAGCTATGATTACCTGCCATTTCAAGATAAATGAATCCAGAGTAAAGACTATTGTAAAAAAAAAAAAGAAAGAAAAGGAAATTAATGAAGCAATCACTGCAGCTATTCCAACAGGCATGAAAACCTTGCACTTTTTGTGAAATAACTTTTTATCTCATATTGAAAATGTAGTTTTCATGTGGGTGCAGGATTAGTATAAGAAAGACATACCTATAGATGCTAATACGATTCAAGAAAAAGCAAAGTCATTATATGACAATATAAAGCAAAAGGAAGGTGAAGGATCTAAAGCTGGATAATTTAATGCTTAGAATGGTTAGATAGTTTTAAAAAGAAGTTTGGCTTTAAAAAATATCAAGATAACAGGAGAAGCAGTTGCTACAGACCATGAGGCAGCAAAGTTCAAGCCCTTAAGAAACTCACGGAAGAGAAAGGATATCTGCTTGAACAGGTTTTTAGTGCAGATAAAGGTGCCTTATCCTTGGGGAAAAAAACAAATACCACAAAGATTATTTATTATTAAGGAAGAGAAGCAAGCACCAGGATTTAAGGCAAGAAGGATAGACTAACTCTACTGTTTTGTTAAAATGGAATTGGGTTTATGATAAGGATTCCTCTTATCTATAAAGCTACTAAACCCCAGGTCTTACAGTGAAAAGATAAACATCAGCTGTCAGTCTTTTGGTTGTACAACAAGATTGCCTGGAAATTTTTAACACTTTTTCTGGATTGATTCCATTAATGTTTTGTGCCTGAAGTCAGGAAGTACCTTGACAGTAGGGGACTGCCTTTTAAAATTCTTTTGTTATTGGACAATGCCCCTGTTGTTGTTGTTGTTGTTATATGCCGTCGAGTCAGCCCCAACTCATAGCGACCCCTTCTTGGGTTTCCGAGGCAGTAGCACTACGGAAGTAGGATTGCCCAACCTTCCTTCCGAGGAGTGGCTGGTGGGTTTGAACCGCCAGCCTTCTGGTTAGCAGTCAAGTGCCTTAGGCACTATGCTACCAGAGCTCCTGGACAATGCCCCTAGGCACCCAGAAACCCATAAGTTCAACACCAAAGATACTGAAGTTATCTTCTTACCCCCAAGCACATCACTAATTCAGCCTCAAGATCAGGGGATCATAAAGATCTTTAAGGCTCTTACACATGGTACTCTATAGAAAAGATTGTCAGCACTATTGAGTACATGATGAAAGTCTGGAGGGTTTACACTACTGAAGATGCCATCAGTGTTAAGGAAAAAGCTGTGAAGGTCATCAAGCCTGAAACAATAAATTTCTGCTGGAGCAAACTGGGTACAGACGTTGTGCATGACTTCACAGGATTTATGACAGAGCCAATCAAGGGAATCATGAGAGAGATTATGGATATGGCAAAAAAAAAAAAAAAGGGTGGTGAAGGGTTTCAAGATATGGATTTTGGACAAAAAGACAAACAATACAATTAAAAAATGGGCAGAAGACATGAATAGACACTTCACCAAAGAGGATATTCATGTGGATTCAAGCAAACACATGAAGAAATGTTCACAATCATTAACCATTAGAGAGATACAAATCAAAACAACAATGAGATACCATCTGACTCCAGCACTAATAGCCAAGTTCACCAAGACAGAAAATAATAAATGCTGGTGAGGATGTGGAGAGACTGGGACTCTCATACAGTGCTGGTGGGACTGTCAAATGATACAACCACTGTGGAAAGCAATATGGTGATTCCTTAAAAAGTTGGAATTAGAAATACCATTTGATCCAGAAATCCCATTACTAGGTATATATCCTGAAGAAGTGAGAGCCAGGACAAGAACAGATGTATGAACACCCATGTTCATTGCTGCACTATTTACAATAGCAAAAAGACAGAAACATCCTAGGTGCCCATCAACAGAAGAATGGATAAGCCAACTATGGTACATACACACAATGGAATACTATGCAATGCTTAAGAATAATGGAGAATCCACAAAACACCGCGTAACATGGATGAACTTGGAGGACATTATGCTGAGTGAAATAAGTCAATCATGTTGTTGTTGTTGTTGTGTACCGTCGAGTCACACCTGACTCATAGTGACCCCTCCTTGGGTTTCCGAGGCAGTATCACTACGGAAGTAGGATTGCCCAACCTTCCTTCCGAGGAGTGGCTGGTGGGTTTGAACCGCCAGCCTTCTGGTTAGCAGTCAAGTGCCTTAGCCACTATGCTACCAGAGCTCCCAAGTCAATCATAGAAGGACAAATATTGTATTCATTATTGTGAAAAGTCAAGGAAAGGTTTGTATATGGATGGAAACTTTCTTGTTGGTTACCAGGGGTGGGAGGAGAGGGAACGTTGCAAAAATATAAATAAATAAATATATGGATGTTGGAACTAATAGACATCACACCAGAGGAATTCATAGAAGATGACTTGATGGAAGTGAGTGCTTCCAAGCCAGTGCCAAACTATGAGGAAGATGTAGAAGCAGTGCCAGAAAAAAAATTGATATTAGACAATCTTGCAGAAGGGTTCCAATTTCTTTTAGGACATAGACCCTTCTATAATATGGGCACTAAAACTAAAACAAAAAGTGCAAGAAGGATTGGTACCATATAGAAACATTTTTAGAGAAATGAAAAAGGAAAAATGTCAGACAGAAGTTATGACATATTCCCATAAAGTTACACTGAGTATGCAATGCCTCTCTTCCTTCCCTTCTACCTCCTCCACCTCTTTGGCCTCTTCCACCCATGAGATAGAGTGACCAACCCTTCCTTTTCCTCCTCTTCTTCAGCTTATTCAAGACATTGAAGACAATGAGGATGAAAACCTTTTTAATGATCCACTTCCACTTAATGAATAATAAATAATCATTATGCCATATAGTTAATAAACTTATCTCTTGTGTAGGTTTGTGAGTGTCATCTTGTGAATATCTAATAATCATATGGCAAGAACTGGGTTAACTGACTGATTATGTTAGCATGAAGGTTTCCATTCAACAGTAGGCTATAAGTAGTTATGTTTTGGTGGAATCAAAACTTATACATGGATTTTTCACTGCACAGAGGTTTGGAGTCTTTATCCCCTGAATTGTTTAAGGATCAAACTGTCTATCTTTGGTGAAGTAATCACTCTGTAGCAGTGTATGAAGGTACCCCTCATTTATTTTTACAATTGTATGGTATTCTATTGTAAGTAAGTTGTTGTTAGGTGTTGTCAAGTCAGTTCCAACTCATACCAACCTTATGTACAACAGAACAAAACACTGCCTGTTCCTGTGCCATTCTCACAATTGATGCTACGCTTGAGGCCATTGTTGCAGCAAGTGTGCTAATCCATCTTGTTGACGGTCTTCTTCTTTTTCACTGATCCAGTACTTTACCAAGTATGGTATCTGTGGTAGTTAAGTTTGTGTCTCAACATGGCTCGGCCTGGTTGAGTGGCTGAGCAGCTGAATGTAGTTATTCCCCATGGTGAGACTGGTAATTAACTCCATGGTGCAATCTACTGGAGCAGCTGAGTAGCTGCTTTGGGTAGGTGGTCTGCTTCTCGTACATAAGAAACAGCTTTGGGAATGGTCTCCAGCTTATGGCACGCTTGGACCCTGCATGTACTACACATGTCATTGTTTAACAGCCTGCCATGCTCTGCCCCTTGGGACTTACAGTGGACTTGAATTAATGGCCTGCCGTGTGGTTTGGTAACATCGGGACTGTGCCTTTTGACTTGTCAACCTTGGGTTTGTCAGTCTCAGCAGCCAGCAGCTGTATGAGTGAAGAAAAGCCTCTAGCTCCAGTGGACCAGGAGCAGGAGGCAGAGCTGAACACCAAGGCTGAGGGGCTTTTACCCAGGCCCCAGAGCCTAGCACTTTGAACTTGGACTTAAAGCCTCCAAATTGTAAGAATAAACTCCTGTTTGTTAAGGCCATCTCATTTGTGGTATATTCCTGTCAGAGCAGCACCAGGTAACCAGAACAATATCCTTCTCCAGGGACATATCCCTCCTGATAACATGACTAAAGTACAAGAGATCAAGTCTTTTTTTTTTTTTTTTTTGATGAAGCCATTTTTGCTTCTAAGAAGCATTCTGGCTATACTTTTTCCAAGACAGATTTGTTCATTGTTCTTGCAGTCCATTGTATACTCAATATTCTTTGCCAACGCCACAATACAAATACATCAATCCTTCTTTGGATTTCCTTATTTCTTGTCCAGCTCTCACATGCATGTGAGGCTATTGAAAATACCATGTCTTGGGTCAGATGTATCTTAGTCTTCAAAGTGACATCTTTGCTTTTTAACACTTTAAAGAGGTATTTTTGCAGCAGATTTGCCCAGTACAATGTGTCTGTAATTCAATTTCTTGACTGTTGCTTTCATGGGTGTTGATTGTGGATTCAAGTAAAATTAAATCCTTGAAAACTTTAAACTTTTCTCCATTTATCATGATGTTGCTTATTAGTCCAGTCATTAGCATTTTTTTTTCCTTTATGTTCAGGTGTAATCCATACTGAAGGCTGTAGTCCCTGATCTTCATCAGTAAGTGCTTTAAGTCTTCTTCACTTTCAGGAAGCAGGGTTGTATCATCTGCATACTGCAGGTTGTAATGAGTCTTTCTCCAATCCTAGATCCATGTACTTTTTATATAGTCTAGTTTCTTGCATTATTTGCTCAGCATATAGATTGAATGAATATCATGAAAGGATTCAGTCTCGATGCATACCCTTCTTGATTTTAAACCATGCAGTACCCCCTATCCCCTTGTTTTGTTTGAAAGACAGCCTCTTGGTCTATGTACAGGTTTCTCATGAGCACAATTGAGTGCTCTGGAATTCCCATTCTTCACAATGTTATCCATAATTTGTTATGATCCACACAGTCAAATGCCTTTGCATAGTCAATAAAACACAGATAAACAGCTGTCTGGTGTTCTCTGCTTTCCGCCAAGATCCCTCTGACATCCGCAATGATATCCCTCATTCCACATCCTCTTCTAAATCCAGCTTCAATTTGTGGCAGTTCCCTGTGGATGCACTGCAGCAATCCAACTGTTTTTAAATAATTTTAAGCAAAATTTTATTTGCATGTGATAGTAATGCTATTGTTCAATAATTTCCTCATTCTGTTGGATCACCTTTCTTTGGAATGAGCACAAATGTAGATCTCTCCTAGTCAGTTGGCCAGGTGCTGACTTTCAGATTTTTTGACATAAGTGATTGAGTGCTTCCAGCATGGTATCCATTTGTTGAAACATCTCAAGGAGCATTCCACCAATTCCTGGAGTCTTGTTCTTTGCCGATTCCTTCAGTGCAGCTTGAACTTCTTCCTTTCATACCATTGGTTCTTAATCATATGCTACCTCCTGAAATGTTTGAACATCTATTGATTCTTTTTTTGTACAATGACTTTGTATATTCCTTCTATCTTCTTTTGATGCTTCCTGCATTGTTCAATATTTTGCTCATAGAATCCTTCCATACTGCAACTTGAGGGTTTAATATTTTTGTTCAATTCTTTTAGATTGAGAAATGTCAAGTGAGTTCTTCCCTTTTGTGGTGCAGTGAATTAGTCAATATGTCCCTTCTAGCCATGATTATTGTGATTCCCAGCAGATGACTGGGTGGGACTATGCAAATGTGAGGTGTTTATGGCCCATCAAGAAGGTTGGGTAGCTTGTTAATAAAGTAAATAAAGTACATCATACCCTTATTTGAGTGGGACCATGCAAATAGGGCATAACTCTTCCCCCCCACCCCACCCCCAAAAAAACCCACTGCCATCGAGTCAATTCCAACTCATAGCAACCCTCCGTTTGGGTTTCCAAGGTGGTAAATCTTTACAGAAGCAGATTGCTTTGTCTTACTTCCACAGAGTGGTAAGTGGGTTTGAACCTCCAACCTTCTGGTTAGCAGTAAAACGCCTTAAGCACTGCACCACCAGAGCTCCTTAAATAAGGTATATGGAACCCTAATATGGGGATTGGTCAGTTTTGCCATCTCACTATGTTTAAAATGAGCCATCCCAGACACAGAAAGGGGGATCTCACTACCATTGAGAAAGAAAAGCTAGGAGTGGAGCATGATCTTGGACCCAAGATCCCTATAATGAGATGGTAAAGGCGATTCAAACCCACCAGCCACTCCTCAGAAGGAAGATGGGGCAATCTACTTCCGCAGTGATACTGCCTCAGAAACCCAAGGAGGGGTCGCTAGAGTCAGGTCTGACTCGACGGCACATAACAACAACAACAGCAGCAAAGAGACTCAGAGAGAAGACAGCAGAAGAGCAACAGACTGGCATGAGATCAAGGTCACAGGGGACAACAACCTCAATTGGCATAAAATACTACACAAAAACATTGTTCTACATCCTGCTTTGGTGAGTAGCGACTGGGGTCTTAAACACTTGCAAGCAGCCATCTAGATGCAAGAAATAATCTCTCCTTGTCTGGCACAAAGAATAAAGAAAACCAAAGACACGTGGAAACAATTAATCCAGAGGACTAGTGGACCATGTGAACATCAGCCTACATGACCATGAGACCAGAACTAGATGGTGCCTGGCAACCATTGTCAACCACTTGGAAAGGGATCAGTGCAGGAGATCCTGGATAGAGTGGGAAAAAAATGTAGAACAAAACTCATAATCATAAAAAAAAAAAAAAAAAAGATGAGGCTTACTTGTCTTACATATAGACTGGTGAAACCCCTGAGACTATGGCCCCTAGTCACCACCCTTCAGGCCTGGAATTGAACTCATTCCCATGGCTTCCAGCCAAATAATAAATAGGCATATAGGGTGAACATTTATACCAGGTAGGTACACTCCTTAGAGCAATCAATCATGGGAGATGAGAAGGGCAGTATTTGCACAGAGAGAGAACTCAGAGGGCAGGAATGCATAGGAAAGAAGGACACAGGGAAGTGGTAACTACAGTGAGGAAGTAGGAAGACAGCTGCTACATTACAGGGATTGCACTCAATGTCATGAAACAAAATGTGTATGAACTGCTGTATGGAAAGTGAATTTGCTCTGTAAACTTTCATGGAAATCACAATTAGTAAAAGGGGGGGGATATATAGTGGGAGGAGGGGGAAGTTAAAGGTGCGAAGTGGCTGGCTCATATGCTTTCATGGGTGTGCTTAGACTTAAAATAATTAGGAAAGGGAAGTTATTCTTTCAAGTATGAAAGGGCCAATGACTAGAGAACTATTGGGTGCAGTAAATTACTTAATATGGCCCTTCTAGCCATCGTCTTTGTGATTCCCACCAGATGACTGGGTGGGACTATGCAAATGTGAGGTGCTTGTTGCCCACCTTGGGGACTGGATAGTTTAATAATGTAAATAAAGTACTTGGTACCCTTATGTGGGTGGGATTGTGCAGGTAAGGTATATGGAATCCTAATATGGTGATTGGTCAGTTTTGCCATACCATTGGCTTAAAATGAGCCATCTCAGAGGCAGAAAGGGGGATTTCACTACCATCAAGAAAGAAAAGCAAGTAATGGAGTGCATTGTTGGACCCAAGATCACTACAGTGAGACAAGAGAGAGATGGCAGCAAGACTGTGGCAGTAGAGCCAACAGACCCAAGAGTCCTGCCCAAGACAGAGCAGTGGCCTTCCTGGCCCATGGAGTGAGAAAACTGAGTGCCTTTGGTCAGGAGCCTTGCTGGCAGAATGGGGTGCCTCTCTGGGCACCTATCAACAGAACTCAAAAAGCTTTGTTACTCTTGCCCAAGCAGGGCAGAAGCCAGGCTGAGAGGCCTTGGCCAGAGAGAAGCATGCCTGCAGTATGGCTGAGAGGAACTTTTCCTGATAAAGAACTGTATCCTGAGTGTTCCTGATCTTCAGTTGTAACCTTTTACTTCCCTAATAAACCCCATATTTATGAGTATTGTCTGTGTGTTCTATTTGGCCACTACAACAAATTATCAAACCCAGCACAGAACTAGAGAGTGCTGATTGGAGAGACAGTTGAGTGTCAGAATTGTTAAAAATGCTGGCATGTGGTTGTTATGTGCTGTAGAGTCGGACCCGACTCACAATGACCCCTCCTTGGGTTTCCGAGGTAATATCACTACAGAAGTAGATTGCCCGACGTTCCTTCCAAGGAGTGGCTGGTGGGTTTGAACCACCAGCTTCTGGTTAGCAGTTAAGTGCCTAAGGCACTAGGCTACCAGAGCTCCCTGGCTTGTGGTGGTTGATCTTTATTCTCTCTCCCCCTACAGAAGTTAGAGGAAGTCAGATGCTGCCCTGTGACCTTTTTGCATCTTTTGATATTGTAACTCCAGGTCTTCGAACATTTCATTATAATACCTCACTTTGTCTTCTGGAGCCACCCTTTTTAATTTTCTGTCCAGCTCTTCTACTTCATCATGTCTTCCATTGACTTTAGATACTCTCCTTTCATGAACAAGTTTCAGAGTCTCTCCTGACATACATTTTAGTCTCTTCTTTGTTTTTAATGACCTTTTGTTTTCTTCATGTATATCTTTGATGTCATCCCACAACTCATCTGGTCTTCGGACACTGGCGTTCAATACATCAAATCTACTCTTCATGTGGTCTCTAAATTTAGGTGGGATATTCTCAAGATCATATTTTGGCTCTCGTGGACTTGTTTTAACTTTTTTCATCTTCAGCTTACACTTGCACTGAGCAATGGATGGTCTGTTCCACAGTCAGCCCCCAACCTTGTTCTGACTGATGATATTGAGCTTCTCATTGTCTCTTTCCACAGATGTTGTGTGTGTGTGTGTGTGTGTGTGTGTATTCCTGTATATCCCAGCTGGTGAGGTCTACATGTATAATTGTCATTTATGTTGTTAAAAAATGGTATTTACAATGAATAAGTCATTGATCTTGCAAAATTCTATCATGCAATCTCCAGCATCATTTCTATTGCCAAGGCCATATTTTCCAGCTACTGATATTTCTTCATTGTTTCCACCTTTCACAGTCTAATCACCAGTAATTATCAATGCACCTTAATGGCATGTTTGGTCAATTTCAGACTGCAGAAGTTGGTAAAAATCTTCAGTTTCTTCATCTTTGGCATCAGTGGTTGGTGTGTAAGTTTGAATTAACTGATCTTTCTTGTAGGTCTATAGATATTTTCCTATCACTGATGCTTGAATAATTTCTTTCTTTCTTTCTTTTTCATTTTTATTGTGGTGAAAATATATACGACAAGACATTCACTAGTATAGCAACTTCCCCATTTACAGCTCAGGGACATTGATGACATTTTTCATGTTGTGCCACTATTATTGCTATCCTTTTCCAAAATATTCCACCACCATTAGCATAACCTCAATGTCCCACACACAAAAGCTTCCCCCTTTCCCCTCCCTCCTGTCCCTGGTAACCATTAATAATCTTTGGTGTATGTATGTTTATTTCCTTCCATGTATAAACATTTCCTTGACTTTTTACAATATTGGATTTGTACAATATTTATCCTTCTGTGACTGACTTATTCACTCAGCATAATGTCCTCCAAGTTTATCCACACTATGTGGTGTTTTGCAGATTCTACATTATTCTTTAGGGTTGCACAATATTTCATTATATGTCTGTACCACAATTTGGTTTTCCATTCCTCAGTTGATAGGCACTTAGGTTGTTTCCATCTCTTTGCTATTGTGAATACTGCTGTGATGAACATGGGTGTATATATATACATATATATTTGTGTCCTGGCTCTCACTTCTTTATTTTACATACCTAGTAATGGGATTGCTGGATCAAATGGTATTTCTGTTTCCAAAATTTGAAGGAATCACCATACCGATTTCCACAGTGGTTGTATCATTTTGCAGTCCCACCACCAGTGTATGCAAGTCCCAGTCTCTCTGCATCTTTGCCAGCACTTGTTATTTTCTGTCTTGTTGAACTTGGCTATTAATGCTGGGGTGCGATGGTATCTCATTGTTGTTTTGATTTGCATCTCTCTAATGGCTAACAATTGTGAACATTTCTTTATGTGTTTATTGGCCACTGAATATCTTCTCTGGTGAAGTGTCTGTTCTTACCTTCTGCCCATTTTTTTAATTGGTTGAATAATTTCTTTTAGAAGGAAGCCTTGTGCTGGTCTCTATGAGGCAGAGGTTACAGATGTCCCAAATGTCCAACTTTTCCAGACTTCAGTGCCACTCCATCATCTCTAACATCGACTCCTCCTCCTTCCTTCAGTAATCTCCCTCCTGTCGTAGGGTTCTGTATTTTGCTCTAACAGCTCACAGAACTCACAAACTGCCAAGGAAACAGCTCATGTGGTGGTGGAGGCTGGGAGGGTAGCAAGTCCCAAGTCTGTAGGTAGGTCTGGAGGATTCTTCCCATTTGTGTAGTTGCAGGGGCTGGCGAATCCAAATTAGTGGGTCAGGTGGCCAACTGCTGTCTCAAGTCTAAAGGTGAGATGATGATGACCCAAACACAGGACTGAAGCAAGAGAGAGAACTTTCCCAGAACATTCACATATATACCCTTAAGGAAACTAAGGGTGGTGACTTGAGTCACACTTTCCAGCAAGGTGGAACTCAAGATACATCCCACCCTCAACAGGCATAGAGACTAGAATTTACAATGCACCCAAAATGAAGGATGATGGCTAGAAGGGTCATATTAAGCAATTAATTGCACTGCAACTGACAACATTGTACTTCAGGAGAGATCTTGAAATGTTCTTTCTGATGATCAATGTGATGCCATTCCTATTCAATTTGTCATTCCTGACATAGTAGACCATATGATAGTCTGATTCTAAATGGCCAATACCAGTCCATTTCAGCTCACTAATTCCTAAGATATTGATCTTTATGTTCCTCATGTCATTTTTTATAACTTCCAATTGTCCTAGATTCAGCACTTCATACATTGCACTTTCCAGTTATTAATGGATGTTTGCAGCTGTTTCTCCTTATTTTGAATCATGCCACATCAGCAAATGAAGGTCTAGAAAGCTTTATTCAATCCATGCCATTAAGGTCATCATATCCTTCTTCCTAGTCTGTCTTAGTCTGGAAGCTCCACTGAAACCTGTCCATCATAGGTGGCCTTGCTAGAATCTGAAATACTGGTGGCATAGCTTCCAGCATCACAACAACACACAAGCAATAAACTGACAGATGAGGGTGTAAGTACCATCGTTCATTCCACCAGTTACATCATAATGGATATTTGAGTTATTTCTAAGTCTTTTATTAATTATAAACCATTAAATAACTGAACTTTAACATACGTTGTTCAGACATTGAAGCTACCATACTCAAGTTTGTTGTCTGTCTTCAGAGAAAGTACTAAGTAAATGGTATGAACCTAGAAATGATATTCACATTTTTCTAGTCCTAGTTTTCCTAATTTTTTTTTTTGGTATCATTTATTTTGTAATTTTTCTATATATAATAATATTTAAACAAACTGTTATTTTATCATACTTAGCAAGAATATGTATTCTTTTGTGAAGGTTTTGGTTCATATATCTTTATATTAGGTCAGAATATAAAAATATTTCTTATTGTGAGTCACAGTCAAAAGGCAAACAATCTAATCAGGGTTTCTATAAATATTATATTATAAATATTGATAACTGATTTGTTTGGTATGTTTTTAATTCCACTACCCCAGCTTCTCTGAAGCTAGAGGCATTGACCTTCCCTCTACAAGAGGTCTTGTTCTCTGCTTTGGCTCCAAGCTTAGTGTACTGGTATCACCCTTTCCAGCCTTCATAGTCTCTGTCCTTCTCCCTATATTGCAATGAGGAGCCTGGCTGTTGCAGCTCCTTGACATAACTGCTCTTGTCACCCATTGCATCTTGTCATCCTTGTGGCTAATTAGGTAGGAAAAGGCCTTCTCCCACAAATTTTAAAACCTTTTAAATGGACAATAGTCTCGTCCTTTTTGTTTCTCTCAGCATGTTGAGTGTTACAACACTGGTTATTAAGTCATTTAGCTCTCTTACCTTTAAAATTATTCTGAATCTACCAAGAGGAGGATCCAAGATGGTGGACTAGGCAGATACACTATCCACACCCTCTTCAACAAAGACTGGAGAAACCATGTGAAATGGCTACAGATGACAATCCTGGAACCTAGAGCTTCAAAGGAAAGGATAAAGAAGTAGACAACATACCAATGAGAGGAAGAGACTGAATGAAAACAATGAACAAGGAGTGGTAAACTTTCAACCAACACAGCACTTCCATTTTGAATTATTGCAAGCAGCATTCCAATGGGAGCAGGAGCCAGATAACCGGCTCCACTTGGCCAGGACTCCACCAGCCTCCACATCAGTGACCAGGTGACCAGAGAGGTGTGATTTCCCCCATTTTCCTTGCACAACCTCCTGGTGATAGAGGCGTGAGCTCCATCACTCCCACCCACCCGGCCAATTGGTCAGACTCCCCCCACTGCTAATGCTGTGTTGCCTTTTTTCCTCCTTTCTTTATTCTTCTGCTTAGTTCTTCCCTCTTCCCACTATCTTCTGTTCTTTTTTCCCTTTCCTTTTTTTTTCCATCCTCTTTCCTTGCCCTTTTTCTTTCTTTCTTTCTTTCTTTTTTGATCCCAAATAGTGGGACCCTCTTCCTCCACTGCCCATACAGTTAGCAGCTTCTACCCTTACCCCTCCCTGGTCAGAGATGCACAGTCCTGCAGAACCAGCACTGTGTTTCTGTGCATCTGTGTTTGATGGCTGCCGCTTCCACCAGTACTGTGTTGCTTGCTTGCTTATTTTTTTTCTTCTTCTTGATCCTTCCTTCTTCTCCCCATTGTTTTCCCCTTCCCTCATTTCTTTTCTCCTTTCTCTTCATCCACCTTTTATCTTTTATTCCATGGAGCGAGTGCCCCCCAAGCCCCCCACACACCATATATATCCTATAGAAATAAGAGCTGTGACACAAATGGATATATGCACATCCATGTTCATTGCACCACTATTCACAATAATAAAATATGGAAAAACCCTAAGTGTTTAGCAATGGCTGAATGCATAAACAAACCATGGTGCATATACACAATGGAATACTACACAGTGTTAAAGAATAATGATGAATCTGCAAAACACCTCATAATATGGATGAACTTAGAGGACATTATATGCTGAGTGAAATCAATCAACCACAAAAGGACAAATATTGTATAAGACCACTACTATAAAAAGTCAAGAAAATGTTTACACACAGAATCATTCTATTGAAGGTTACCAGGGGTTGGAGGGGAAGGAAGGGTAAATCACTAACTGGAGGGTAGACACATATTAACTTGAGTGAAGGGAAATGCAATGCAACATACAATAAGGGGGAAGTCAGCACAAAATGATCAAGGTAGAGGAAGACTCTGGAAGGAGCATAGGAGTTAAAGGCAACAAAGGTAAATACTGTTACATACAGAAGCCTGCAATAACAGTAACAACAATAATCTATGACACTCAAGTTAGCAGGGGTATGAAGCTGAATGAGACTATACCTACAAATATATATAGGTTTGACAGAGAATATTTATACATACATACATACATATGTATACATATATATATGTGTATTCACACACTCATATACTCACATACTCAGACACTCACAGGGGGCGACGTTATGAAAACGTCTCAGCCATAATGAAACATTTTGAGAGAATGAGTTGCTATGGGGCTCAGGACCATAGCTTCAGGAGACACTAAGGTCAACTGGCATAACAGAGTTCACAAAGACAATACTCTATATGTACTTGAGTGGCCCTCTAAGGTGAAACTATTGATCTCTCCCCATCCAGAGAAAAAAACAAGTGAAGAAAATCAAAGGTGCATGGAAACATTTAGTCCAAAGGACTAATAGACCACATGAACCCCAGCTTCCACAATTCTGAGACTGAAGTAGAAGGTGCTTGGCTACCACTGCTCACCACTCTGAAAGTGATCACAATAGGAGGTCCTGGATAAAGTTGGAGAAAAGTCATTAAAAAAAAAAAAAAAAAGACCAGGCTTACTAGTCTGATAGAGACTAGTGGAACCACCAAGACTATCACCTTTAGAACCCTTCAAACCTGGAACTAAATTTACCTGTGGCTCAACTTTCAGCCAAACAATAGACAGGACTACAAAGTTAACACTAACACCAGGGAGGTACACACTCCTTAGTAAGAACAATTGGCCATATGAGATCAAAAGGGCAGCATTTGCCAAGGGATGAAGCTAAAAAGACAAGAAGGGATAGGAAAAAGGGTGAATATATGTGTTCATATATATATAAATATATATATATATTCTCCACTAGCTACCACTGTATTTTTCTCTTGTCCTTCAGAGCCACGTTTCATGATCTCCAACTCTTCACGCTCATTTGACAACCTGCCACAATCACTTCTGCCTCCACCATTCCATCTTCATGTGCACTTGCATAGTCACCAAAGACTTCATAGGTGGCAAATTCTATGGTGTTTTTTTTGAGAGCTCTGGTAGCATAGTGTCTAAGGCACTTACATGCTAACCAGAAGACTGGTGGTTCAAACTCACCAGCCACTCCTTGGAAGGAGTCGGGTCTGACGCGATGGCACATAACAACTACAACATGGTGTTTTTAGTTTTTATCCAACTTGAATGCTCTCTGCAGCACCTGACGTTGTTAATCACCCCTCTTCTTTGAACCTCACTTCTGCCTTGTCTTCCATGATACTGTTTTCTTCCTTTTCTCTGGCAATTCTTTCTCAGTGTTTGTTTTTTTTTTTTCAATGCCACTTAAATTCAGGTGTGCTGTTTTAATATAGCTCATTGGACTTTCCTTTCAAACTGTAATAGTAATACATGCTCATAGCAATAAGTTAATAAACACAGATGTATACAAATAAAAAGGAGATCTGGTGGCAAAGTGGTTAAAGCACTCAACTGCTACTAAAAAAGTTCTGAGGTTAGAACCCACCAGCTGCTCTTTCATAAGGATTTACAGCCTTAGGATCCTTTTGGGGCAGTTCTACTCTGTCCTATAAGGTTGCTATGAGTTGGAATTGACTTCACGGCAGTCAGTTTGGTTTGGTTTTAGGTACAAAGAAAAAGCCAATTATCTCCTATTCTACATTTAAAGCTTATTTTGGATTCTAAAACTGCTAATTTTTTTTAAATATAAAGACTTCTTTGGGTTTAAACAAGCTTTGATTCTGTGACTTAAAGGAAGTATATCTACTTTGCAGAGAAGGTGGAAGGCAGAGAGACCCATCACGGATTTGTCATTACAGTATATCCAAGTGAGAGGTGATGGTGGCTTGAACAAGGGATTGCCAGTGGCGATGGTGAAAAAGACTCATTCACTAGATATTTACAAGGTAGAATCAGTAGGACCAAATGATTGATAGGATGAGCGAGGTGGGAGAAAAGAAGACTCAGTCATGACCCCCAGGTTTGCGAGTTCAATATGTGCTAGCTGAGAGTGCCACAAGTTCAAATAGGGAAGGGAAGAGGAGGAGGAGGAGCCAGTTTAAAGAAGAAGTTAATTATTCTGTTTGAGCATGTTTTTAAATGCCAGAGAGCAATCCATATAGATGGTTGAGGTACCTATGGTATAGTTATGCTACTCCAATTTTACAGATGAAGAAATGAAGGCTGAGAAAGTATCCTCCCCTAGGTATTATGGTTAATAAGTGGCAAAACCAGGGCTCAAACCCCATCTGATTCTACCATGCCTTCATTTTGCTGTATCTACCCTTGTGCCATGTTGCTTGGGGTTTCTATTTTAAAGTGCCATTTGTTCTTCTACCTAAGGCACCTTGGTTAATATCATTTCTCTATTACACAGTTACTTTTACTCTGGAAGCTGACTATGTACCTCTCAGAGGTGACACAAGATTTCTCAAGTGAATGTTGTCCATGCTAAAATTTCAGCTCAAATCCTCCCAAATATGCCCTTCAAATATATTAAAAATCAAATCAAGTTCCGGTAAGATGGTGGACTAGGCAGAAAGACTGCACAGACCCTCTTCAACAAAGAAAAGGGAAACCAATTAACACAGACACAGAAGATAATCCTGGACCCCTGAGCCTTGAAGGGAAGGATACAGAAGTGGAGTAAACCCCAACTAGAAGAATTTGCATGAAAATAACAAAAAAGGAGACAGATGGAGCTGCGGTCTTGCAGCGATCCTGAGTGATCCTGATGGCACAGCACAGACAGCTTGGAGATTCCTGAGTGGTGGTAGGAACTAAGAATTAACCTAAAAATCAGCCCTTCAAGGCAGTGACTGCACAGAGGACTGCTCTGGTGGCTGTAGAATAAATGAAGAAGGTGAAGAGAAAGGTGGGCTGAGCTGTGGACTTTTGCTGGTCCGGAGGGCGCCGCCATTTTGAATGTTACAAGCGGCTTGACCATTTTGGATATTTAAAAAGACAGTACTCTCTGAGATTCCGGGGGGCTTAAGAAGAGGTTCTGCTTTCCAGCAACTCCAAGGATACTCCAGACCTGAAAAACTGAAAAGGTATGACATTTCTCTTGTTACTTTTACACCCCACACCCACTTGGTGAACGGAGGTGTGGTCATCCCCCACTCCCACCCACCTTCTGGGCCCACAGGAACTCCATCACAGTCTGTGTGCTCAGACGGAGTCTGGGTGCCCTGCCCTGTCCTCCACCATTTTTTTTTGTTTGTTTCTTTTTTTTCCGCTTTCTTTTTTCTGGTGATTCGTTTGTTTGTATTTGTCTGTTTTAAAACAACTATTATTATTAATACTTTTGTCCTTTTTACTATTATTCTTATTCTTCCCTTCCCAGGTCCCATTTTCAGCTTTTTTTTCTTTTCCCTGTTCCTGGTTGAATTTTTTTTTTAATTTAATTTTTTTTTTCTTTTCCCTGTTCCTGGTTGAATTTTTTTTTAAATTTAATTTTTTTTTCTATTTTTCCCCTTTTTTCTCATGGATAATCCCATTCCTTGTTTTTCTTTTTGCATTTTTCCCATTTTTTTTTCTTCATTATCTTCCTTCTCTACCTTTTTCCTCTTAGTGCCCTATCCCCAGATATTGCAGGTTTTCTTGTTTTTTCTTCTTCTTTTTCCCTTTTTTTTTTTGGTTATTGTTCCTGTGTGATTACATGGTATGTTTTTTGTCCAGGTGCTTTTAGTTTTTTGATCATTATTCAATTATAATTTTTGTCTAACTGAGTGGGAGATAGCAACAGTCCCCAGAAGACACAACTACACCCACACCTCCTACAACTTCACTTACTGAGCGAGGGACACTACCTCCTTCTCCACCAACGGGCCAATGATAAAAAACCACCAAGAAGAGCCTGAATCACCCTTGGCTACTCTTCACAAAAACTTAACAGAGATCTAAATACAACAATGCCACAATGCCTCGGAGACAACAGACGATCACAGTCCACACAAAGAAGCAGGATAAAGTGGTAGAAACAAGGGAGTAGGATACAGACCCAGAACATATCCCTGAGGAAGAAGCAGCATTGGAATTTTGTGATAAGGAATTCAAAAGAATTATATTTAGGTGTCTTCAAAGGACTGAGAGACAGACCAAAGAATACACAGAAA
>NW_006921619.1:9060056-9066204 GCF_000298275.1 Orycteropus afer afer
ACAATCATGGGAGAAAGAAGGGCTGCTTATGCACAGGGAGACAGCTCAGGGGGCAGGAGTCCATGGAGGGATGGACACAGGGAAGAGGTAATGGTCGGGAGGAAGTGGGAGGGGAGCTGTTGCATTGTGTAAACTGTGGTCAATGTCATGAGACAAAGTGTATGTGAACTGCTGTATGCAAAATGAATTTGCTCTGTAAATCTTCACTCAAATCACAATAAATAATAATAATAATAAAGAAATGGCTCTGAATAAAGAGATTCTGGAAGGAAAAAAAAAATAAATTAAAACAAAAACTCTCCAATTTTTTTTTTTTTTCCAGAGTATGGAGCATTCAAATGTGATAGCCTTGATTTTTTTTTTTTTTTAGTTCATTTAAAAAATTGAAATGAGAGGAAGTAGAAAGAGAGCTGTTACATTGTGAAGACTGCAGTCAATGTCATGAAATAAAATGTGTATGAACTGCTGTATAGAAAGTGAATTTATTCTGTAAACTTTGACCAAAATCACAATAAAAATTTTAAAAAGAAAAGAAAGAAACAAAAAGTTTAAATGAAGAGTTCTGAAAAGTGCATAGTGTGTTTAACACACAGCTCTGTCAAGGTACAGAACTTTTCCCTCATTCTAGAAAGATCTCTCTTTCTCTTCTCTGTCAATTCTTCCCACTCCCATGAGAAACCACAGTTTTAATTTGGCTCATCACAGATTATTTTTGCCTGTTCTAGACCTTCATACAGGAGCTCTGCTGGGGTACTGGTTAAAACATAGGGTCACTAATGAAGAGTTGGGTGGTTTGAACCCACCAACCACTCTATGGACATCGGGCAATCTGCATCTGTAAGGATTTACAGACTTGAAAGTTCTATGGGGCAGTTTTACGCTCTTCTGTAGGGTCACTATTAGAAGGAATAGATTAGATGGCACCAGGTTTTTAGACCTTCCTATAAATGAAGGCATTTGTTCATTTTTGTGTAAGACTTTTTTCTCTCAGCAAAATGTTTTTGGAATTCATCTATATTGTATATAAGTAAATTATTATTATTACTTCTGAGTAACATTTTGCTTGAGCAGTAATTTGCTTATTCATTCACTTGTTGATGGGCACCTGGATTGTTTCTAGTTTGGGATTATCATGAATATTTATATAAAAGTATTTTTATATATGTATGTTTTCATTTTTTCTTGTTTAAATCCCTGAAAGTGGAATTCCTAAGTCATATGTAAGTATTCGTTGACTTTATGAAACACTGACAAACTAATTTCCAAAGTAGTTATACCATTTTATACTCCCACCAGCAATGCATGGGAGTTTCAGTTACTCTACATCCATACTAATATTTGATGCTGTCTGATTTTTTTTTTTTTAATTTAAGCCACTCTAGTAGATGTGTAATAAATAATCCTAGTCGTGCAATGGTTAACTCTTGGGTGATAAACAAAAGGTTGGTGGTTCGAAAACCAACAAAAGGTTGCCAGTGACTCCATGGGAGAAAGATGTGGCATTCTGCTTTGATGAAAACTATAGCTTTGGAAATCCTATGGGTCACTATGAGTCAAAATCAACTTAGTGACAACTGAGGTGGGTTTTTTGTTTGTTTGTTTGTTTGTTTGTTTTCCCAGTAGATGTGTAGTGGTATTTCTTTGTGGTTTTAATTTTAACTTCTTTAAAGATGTTGAAAATTTTTCATGTGCTTAGTGGACATTCACATACCTTTCTTTGTCAAGTACCTGTTAAAGATTTTTGCCTGTTTTTTGTTGTTTATTTTGTCTTTTTATTATTGAGTTGTGGTTGTTTGTATGCTCTACATACAAGTCTTTTGTCATATAAAGGTATTGCAATATTTTCTTCAAGTTTGCAGATGGCTTATTAATTTTCTTTCTTTTTTAAATTAATTAATTAATTTAGTTTTCATTGTGATTTGGGTGAAAGTTTACAGAGCAAATTCATTTTCCATGCAGTAGTCTGTACACATTTTTTTTCATGACACTGACTGCAGTCCCCACAATGTAACAGCCCTCTTCCTACTTGCTCCCTGTGGTCACCTTTTTCCTGAGTCCTTCTTTCCTATGCATTCCTGCCCTCTGAGCTATCTCCCTCTACAAACACTGTCCTTCTGATCTCCCATGATTGATTGCTCTAAGGAATGTACCTACCTGGCGCAAATATTCACCTTATATGCCTGTCTATTGTTTGGCTGGAAGCCATGGAAGTGAGTTCATTGCAGGCCCAAAGGCTGACTAGGGGCTATAGTCTCACCAGTCTATATTAGACCAGTAAGCCTGGTCTTTTTTATTATGGTTTTGAGTTTTGTTCCACATTTTTCTCCTACTCTATCCAGGATCTCCTGCACTGATCCCTTTCCGAGTGGTTGACAGTGGTAGTTGGCCACCATCTAGTTCCTCTGGTCTCTGGGTCATGTAGGCTGAGGTTCTCATGGTCCACAAGTCCCTTGGATTAATTATTGCCATGTATCTTCTGTTTTCTTCATTCTTCTCTGCTCTAGATGAGGAAAGACCAATTCTTAGATGGTCACTTGCAAGCTTTTAAGACCTCAGTTGCTACTCACCACAGTAGGATGTAGAACAATGTTTTTGAGTAGTATGTTATGCCAATTGAGCTTGATGTCCCCCATGATCATAGTCCTGAGCCCATTGGCCCAATGACTTATTCTCTCAGGGTGTTTGGCTGTGGCTAAAAGTTATCATAGTTTTGCCCCATTAGCTCTATTATATATATGGACATGCTTATAGCACATAAAAATACATATGTAGAAATATCATCTGCCAAACTTACATATAGTCATGGGTGTATGCTCTTTTGCCTAGGCATACCTGGTTGTGTTAGACTGGGTTCTCTAGAGAAACACAAAAACCAGCAAAGTGTATATATATATTTAGAGAGAGAGAGAAAAAAAAAATTATCTTAGGAAAATGGCTCACAAGCGTATAGAAGCCAACAAGTCCAAGCCGACAAGTCCAAGTCTCTGGAGGAGATGGGCTGGCGGCCGCTTTAGCTTCCGTAAGCGTAGGGGGCCAAGAGATTCGAGGCTGGCAGGCAGTACACTGGTTGTTGACTCCAACAAAAGACGAATCCAAGATCTCCAGGCCGAGCGGTGGGCTGCCCACTCACAGAAGTCAGTAGGCCGCACACCAGGGTTCCAATCCCTCAAAGAATGTGGCTCTTCCCAGGATGTCCCTGGATATCTTGGAAGCAGGCCACACCCCTAGGGAAACTCCCCTTGGGCAGACTGGCCACTCGGAACACAGTCATCTGATCCCATCATGGGAACAACCACACAGAACTGGGGTCCAGCCAAGTTGACACACAGCTCCAACTATCACACTGGTCATTAAGCCTATCTACCTGTTCATCCACCTATAGATTACTGTTTATTATTCCTGATAGTGCAGTATTGTGTATGTAAAAGTGTTTACCTTTGTTGTCTGCACCTTTTGTGCATCTCTCTGTGTCTTCTTTTTCCTTAGTGTTATTACAGTAGTCACTTGCTTTTGTTATGTTGCCCTTACCTTCACCCAAATAAGTACTTGTCTCTTACCTATCTAGCAATTTTCCCTCCCATCCCTTCCCATCCTTGGTAACAGACAAAGTTTCCTTCCATAGATAAACCTTTCCATGACTTTTATGATAGTAGACTTATACAATATTTGTCCTTCTGTGCTTGATTTATTTCAGTCAACATAATTTCCCTCAAGTTCATCCTCATTATAAGGTGTTTTGTGGATTTTGCATAATTCTTTAGTGTTGCATGTTATTCCATTGTGTATATGTATTATAGTTTGTTTACACATTCATCTGTTGATGGGCACTTGGGTTGTTTCCATCTCTTTGTTATTGTGAATAGGGCTTCAATGACCATTGGTGTGTATTTATCTATTCTTGACCTGGTTCTCACTTCTTTAGGATATATGTCTAATTTTGGGGTTGCTGGATCAAATGGTATATCTATGTCCAAATTTTTTTAAAAAGTGCCATACCATTTTCCTCAGTTGTTATTACATTGCAGTGTAGTAAATTACCTGGTATGGCGTTTCTAGCCATAAGTCTTTGTAAGCTCTGAGGTGGAATTTGCCATGAGCAACTGAGGAGCTCCTGATTGCTAAACTTATCCACTTGGGGTATTTCTGTTGCGTAGTGGCACAAAGCAATGTTCTGGGAAGTGCGCTCTATCTCAGGTGCTCAGAATTCTGATGTTATGATTGGCTAGTTTGGCCACTCTGCTAGGCTCAAAACGAGGCTTCCGAGAGGCAGAGCTCTCTCTGACTGCTGGCTGAGGAGGATGTGCTGCTGAGAGAAATGCGCTACTGAGAGAAATGCACTTCTGAGAGACATGTGCTTCTGAGAGACATGCACTGCTGGGAAAGAGATGCAAAAGACATGCATTGCTGAGAGAGACACCAAGGGGCACGCACTGCTGGAAGAGAGACTGTGAGAGACTGTTGGCTGAGAGATGGTGGGTTGAGAGAGGCTGAGCGTTTTTCCTGAACTTGAATTGTAGCCTGGTGCTTCCCTAATAAACCCCATAATCTGTGAGTTCTGTGTGGCCACTGCAGTGAATTATCAAACCTAGCAGAGAGGTGGTGAGTACTGTGGGAGGAACGATTGATGTCAGGGTTGGTGGAAGGGCTGGAGGGAGGCAGCATGTGTGGTCTCACAGGAATAGGCCTTGGGCTACTGATGGTGATTCTGACTTCCTCTTGTGGGGTTAGAGGAGGTCAGAAGTTGAGGCCTCCCTGCCTCTTTGGCACACATTTTACAGTCCCACTAGCACTGCATGAAAGTCTGAATCTGTCCACATCCTTACTATCATTTGTTATTTTCTGTCTTGTTGAACTTTGTTATTAGTGCTGGGGTGAGATGATATCTCATTCATTATTTTTTTTTTATTTGCATCTCTCTAATGGATAATGATCATGAGCATTTCTTCATGTGTTTGTTGGCCACCTGAGTATCTTCTTGGTGAAGTGTCTCTTAATGTCTTCTGCCTGTTTTTTAATTCGGGTTTTTTTTTTTTTTTTTTTTGCCTTTTTATGTTGAGGTATTGGATTTTCTATAAATTTTAGAGGTAAGAAAGACCCTTGTCAGATATGTCATTGCTGAATATTTTTTCCCAGTCTATAGGTTCTCTTTCACTCTTTTTGGAGAAGTCTTTTGATGTGCATAAAAAATTTGATTTTTAGAAGGTCCCAGTCATCTACTTTATATTCTGCTGTTTGTGTACTTTCACTTATACTTAATAGTCTGTTAATGCCATATATTAGGGCCCCTAAGTTTGCCCCTATTTTTTCTTTGATGAGCTTTATGCTTTTAGGTTTTACATTTAAGTCTTTGATACATCTTGAGTTAGTTTTTGTGTATAGTGTGAGGCATGGATCTTATTTCAATTTTTTGTAAATGGATATCCAGGTTTGCGAGCACCATTTGTTATTACCCCATTTAATAGATTTTGGCCCTTTGTCAAAGACCAGCTGACCATATGTGGATGGATCTGTTTCTGGGTTCTCAATTCTATTCTACTTGTCTATGTGTCTGTCGTTGTACCAATACTAGGTTGTTTTGACTATTGTGTCTGTATAGTAGGTTTTGAAATTGGGGAGTGTTCCTTTTCTTCAGTAGTGCTTTGCTTATCTGAAGTCTCTTTCCTTTTTATATAAAATTCCAAAAATCCAAACTCACTGCCGTCAAATCGGATCCAACTCACAGTGACCCCTCCTTGGATTTTCAAGGCAGTATCACTATGGAAGTAGATTGCCCAACCTTCTTTCTGGGGAGTGGCTGGTGGGTTTGAACCACCCACCTACTGGTTAGCAGTCAAATGCCTTAGGCACTACACCACCAGAGCTCCCTTTATATAAAATTAGTAATTGTTTTTTCCATGTCTTTAAAGAGTGCTAATGGAATCTGGATTGAGATTGCATTGAACATATAGATTGCTTTAGGTAGTGTTGACATTTTTACAATGTTCAGTCTTTGTATCCATGAACATAGTATGCTCTTCCATTTAATGTAACTCTCTTATAGTTTCTTGCAGTAGTGTTTTGTGGTTTTCTTTGTATAGGTCTTTCATATCCCTGGTCAGATTTATTCCCAAATATTTTATATTTTTAGTAGCTATTGTAAATTGTATTG
>NW_006921619.1:9067087-9071231 GCF_000298275.1 Orycteropus afer afer
GTAGAATTCTCCAGTAAAGCTGTCTGAGCCAGGACCTTTTTTTGTTGGTAGGTTTTTTTTTTTTTTTTTTTAAATTAATGAATTGTTTGATTTCTTCTTTTGTTAAGGATCTATTCAAATTTTCTACTTCAATCTGTTTTAGTTGAGGTAAGTAGTGTGTTTCTGGAAATCCATTTCTTCTAGATTTTCAAATTTATTGGAGTCTAGTTCTTCATAATATCCTGATATTATCTTTTTTTATTTTGTTTTGTTCTGTGGTGATATCACCCATTTCATTTTTTATTTGTGTTATTTGCATCTTCTCTTTCCTTTTCTTTGTTGAATTTGCCAGTGGTATGTTTATTTTATTAATCTTTTCAAAGAATCAACTTCTAGTCTTGTTCATTCTTTCTATTGTTTTTCTGTTTCATTTTTTTCTGCTTGAGTCTTTATTAGTATTTCTTTTCTTCCAGTAACTGAAGGCTATTTTTTTTCCTGCTCTTTTTCTAATTGTTGGAGATGTTGGGTTAAGGTATTGATTTTGGCTCTTTCTTCTTTTTTGATGTGTGCAATTATTGCTATAAATCACCCTCTCATCACTGCTTTTGCTGTGTCCCAAAGATTTTGGTATATTGTGCATTCATTGTCATTTGATTCAAGTAATTTTTTTTATTTCTCCTATTGAAAAACTAAAAACTAAACTCACTGCCATCAAGTCAGTTCTGACTCATAGAGACCCCTCCTTGGGTTTTCAAAGCAGTATCTCTACAGAAGTAGATTGCCCAGTCTTCCTCCCGAAGAGTGGCTGGTGGGTTTGAACCACCAGCCTTCTGGATAGCAGTCAAATGCCTTAGGCACTATGCCACCAGAGTTCCTCCCATTACCCAGTAGTTTTTAAGGAGAGTGTTCTTCAGTTTCCATGTTTCTTTTTTTTTCACTTCATCCTCCTGTGGTTGATTTCTAATTTTATACCATAGTGGTCTGAGAAGATGCTTTGTAGTATTTCTAAGCTTTTACATTTTTTGAGGTTTGCTTTATGGCTTAACATATGGTCTTTCATGAAGGATGTTCCATGTATGTTGTAAAAGAATGTATATCGTGCTGTTGTTGGGTGAAATGCTCTGTAGATGTCTATAAGGTCAATTTGGTTGATTGTGCTGTTTAGTTCTTCTGTGTCTTTGTTGAGTTTCTTTCCAGTTGTTCTATCTTTCATTGAAAATTATGTATTTAAGTCTCCTACTATTATTGTGGAGTCATCTTTTTGTCTTTTCAATTCTGTTAAACTCTGATTTATTTATTTTGGAGCTCTTTCATTGGTTGTGTAAATATTTATGATTATTTCCTCTTGTTCAATTGATCATTTAATCACTATATAATGTTCTTTCTTATCTCTTATGGTGGTTTTTGTGTTAAAATCTGTTTTTATCAGAAATTAATATTTCCACTCCTGCTCTTTAATTAATTAATTAATTAATTAAATTGCCATTTGCTTGGTATTTTTTTCCCCAAAACTTTGAATTTCAGTCTATTTTTTTGCTTTGTGTCTAAAGTGAGTCTCTTACAGACAGCTATTGATGGGTCATGTTTTCTCATCTAGTCTGCAACTCTCCATCTCTTGAGTGATGCACTTAATGCGCTTACATTAGGTGTAATTATCAACAACTATTAATTCATTGCTGTTATTTTGTTATGTGTTTTTCGTGGTGTTGCTGATTTCTTTGTTCCACAAAATTTTCTGAGCTGAGCTCATTTTGTTTATGAATTTTGTTGTAATTTCCTTCATTGCTATTGTTTTAATATTGGCTAAATATCTTTACTTCTCCTCCTTTTATTTTGATGAGGTTTATTCATCCTATTTGTGGTTACCCTGTAATTTTTAATTTTCCTCCCAAATTTAGAACTGCCTATTCTATCTTGTGAGGGCTCTGGTAGCGTAGTGCCTAAGGCACTTGACTGCTAACCAGAAGGCTGGCAGTTCAAACCCACCAGCCACTATTCAAAAGGAAGATGGGGCAATCTACTTCTGTAGTGATACTGCCTTAGAAACCCAAGGAGGGGTCGCTATGAGTCTGGTCCAACTCAATGGCACATAACAACAACAACAACATTCTATCTTGCAATTGTCTTGACTTCCTCACCAGTTGGAAGTTCTGTACCTACACTATTTATTCCCTCTCTTCAGTTTGTAATTGTCCTCATTTACCAGTTGATGTCTCTGGTTCCCTCTTTACAAGTTATAAGCTTATTTCACTTTGGATACTTCTATATCTGGGTTTGTTTTGGGTGATGTAATCGTGTGTTAATTATAGGTTGTCTGCTGCTATTGGTTTTCAATCCACAGGACTCCCTTTAGCATCTTTTGTAAAGGTTGTAAAGGTTAACAAATCAGCTTATTTCTGTTTACCTGGAAATGTCCTAATTTCACTATCCTATTTGAGGGACAATGTTGCTGGATATATAATTTTTAGTTGGTAGTATTTTTCTTTCAGGATTTTATATATATCATTGCATTGCCCTCTTGCTCACATGTCTCTACTGAGAAATTAGAGCTTAGTCTTATTGGCTGCCTTTTATAGATAACTTTTCATTTTTCCTGTGCCAGTCTCAGAACTTTCTTTGGCTTTGATTTTGGAAAGTTTGATTATGATAAGTCTTGATGATTTTGTTTTGGGGTCAATCCTGTTAAAAGTTCATTGAACTTCTTGAATGAATATCTTCTCATCTTTCATCATATTGGGGAAGTTCTCTTCCAACAAAACAAATTTATGTGCATAGAGTTTTTCATAGTACTCCTTCTTATCCTTTTCAAGTCTGTGGTTCCTATAGTGAGCCTCTTTCACTTCTGATACTGGTAATTTGTGTGTGTGTGTGTGTGTGTGTGTGTTACCTTTGTTGGTCTGCCTAGGTGTTTTTCAATTTTATTGGGCCTAAAAAAAAAAAAAAACAGCTTTTGCTTTCATTAATTTTCTCCTTTGGTTTTCTATTTTAAATTGCTTTTTTTTTTTTTTTTTTTGCTATTTACTATATCCTTCTGTTTTTCTTTTTTTCTCTAGTTTCTTAAGGTGGAAGCTTATTAATATGAGGCCTTTTAAATATATATATAATGATTTAATGTTATAAATTTCTATCTCAGCACTGCTTTAGCCACATCTCACAAATTTTCACGTTGTGTTTTTACTTTTGTTTCGTTCAAAATATTTTGAAATATTTCCTAAGACTTACTCTTTGACACATAGATTATTTGAAAGTGGGTTGTTTAATTTCCTGGTATTTAAAGATTTTTCCAATATATTTCTGTCATTGATTTCTACTTTAATTCTATTATGGTCAGAGAAAGTCCTTTGTATGATTTTTTTTTTTTTTATGGTGGTTGATTATGATTTTAAGTTGTATGTTCTTGGCGATTTTCTGTTTACTTGCTTTACTGATTACTGACAGAGTAATGCTGAAAGCTCCAGTTTTAACTGTGGATTTGTCCATTTCTCCTTGCAGTTCCATCATTTCTTGCTTCATTTATTTTGAAGCTCTGTTGTTAGTTGAATATACATTTAGGATTGTTATGTCTGCTTGGTGAATTTTCTCTCTTATGCATTTGAATTATGGTGTTAGCAAAGAATTTTGAATATACCATGGACTGTCAGAAGAGTGAACAAATCTGTCTAGGAAGAAGAATAGCCAGAATGCTCCTTAGAAGTGAGGATTGTAAGACTTCATCTCTTGCACTTTGCTCATGTTATCAGGAGGAACCCATCTCAGGATAAGAATATCATGACAGGTAAAGTCAGCAAAGAGGATGGATTGCCACAGTGGCTGTAACCACAGACTCAAGGATAGCAATTGTGAGGATGGTGCACAGCAGTGTTTTGTTCTGTTGTATATATAGGGTCACTATGAGTTGGAACCCACTCAATGGCACCTAACAGAAGCAACATCCTTATGTCATATCCCTCTTTATTCCTGGTAAGTTTCCTTGCTCTGAAATCTGTTTTGTCTCGTATTAAGATAGCCACTGCAGCTTCCTTTTGATGGTGTTTGGTAGGTACATTTTTTAAACTACCTATATCATTTTATTTAAAGTTTCTTATACACAACATAGGAGCTCTGGTAGCATAGTGGCTAAAGCACTTGACTGCTAACCAGAAGGCTGGCAGTTCAAACCCACCAG
>NW_006921619.1:9071331-9086776 GCF_000298275.1 Orycteropus afer afer
AGGTTGGGCAATCCTACTTCCGTAGTGATACTGCCTCAGAAACCCAAGGAGGGGTCACTATGAGTTGGGGCCGACTCGACGGCACATAACAACAACAACATACACAACATATAGTTGAGTCTTGATTTCTACTTAATCTAAGTCACTGTCTTTTAATGGGTGTGTTTACATTTACATTGTAATTATTATTTGGATTTTGGTCTACTATTATTTATTTTCTATTTGTCCCCTTTATATTTTGTTGTTCTGTTTTCCCATTCCTGCATTTTTGTTTTGGAATAGTTGGAATTTTTTAGGCTTCTCATCAGGTAGTTAGCCACATCTCTTTGTATAGTTTTTATTTGTTTTCAGTGGTTGCTCTAGGGATTATACTGTGCATACTTAAATTTTCATAATCTTCTTATAATTAATGAGGAGGGAGGAAGATCAAAATCAAGAGAAACAGGCTGATTCCTATGGAGTGGAGGTCAGATATGCTGCGACCCTCCAGCGTTTTTACCAATTCTAACACCAACCTGTGGATTTGTCTATTTCTCCTTACTTCCTCCCACAGCACATTACTTCTCTGCAATTTGTGGCAATGGCCACAGAGAACTAACAGACAATACTCACAAATATGGGGTTTATTAAGGGAAGTAACAGGTTACAATTCAGGGACAGGTTTCTTCAGAATACAGTACCTTTCTTTGATCAGGACATCTTCCCCTCAGCTATGCCATAGACATACAACTCTCTGGCATCAATTCTTCCCTGCTTCGGCAAATGTTACAAAGTTCTTTTATCTCTGCAGATAGGTGCCCAGAGAGGCATCCAACTCTACCAGCAAGGCTTCTGCCTGAAAGCACTCAGCTTTCTCACTCCATGAGCTGGGAAACCTGTCACTCTGTCTCATGCCAGTCTCTTGTTTCTGCTGCCATGACTGCCGCCATTTCTCTGCTGCTGCTTCTCACCATCTCTTGCCCATCTCAATAAAGTGTTACAGCTGTCTCTCAGTGTCCTGGATACAGGAAGTTCAGCTCAAGGATCTCAGGTCCAAAGGGCATGATCCACCTCTTGCTCTTCTTTCTTAATGGTAGTGGGATTCCCATTTCCACTTCTGAGATGGCTCATTTTAAGCCTAGTGGATGCAAAAACTGACCAACCCCAATGTT
The DNA here is from genome assembly GCF_000298275.1 of Orycteropus afer afer. NCBI lineage: Eukaryota > Metazoa > Chordata > Mammalia > Tubulidentata > Orycteropodidae > Orycteropus > Orycteropus afer. The sequence continues at coordinate 9,072,483 of NW_006921619.1, forward strand.
AGGTTCCATAATCCCATGCCCACAAGGATGCCTTGTACCTTATTTGCATAATTAACAAACTATCCAATCTCCTTGGTGGACCACAAGCACCTCACATTTGCATTGGTTCTGCCCATTTATTTGATGGGAGTCATAAAGACCATGATTGAAGGGTCATATTAAGCAATTCACTGCACTGCAATTACCAACATCTAAATCTTTTTACTCTCCCCTCTTTATGTTGTAATTGTCATATATATCTACATATATTGAAAACTCCAAGGTTATTATTTTTTTATTTACTCCAAACATCATACATATTTTAAAGATGTTAAGAGGATAAAATAATGTATTATATTTACCCACATTTACCATTTTTATTGTTTTTTCTCTATTCTTAATGTTTCAAGATTCCATCTTGTATCATTTTCCATCTACCTGAAGAACTTCCTTTAACATTTTTTAAGAGCAGGTCTGCAGACAACAATTTTCTTTTACCTTCATCATAGGTGAATGCATTTATTTCACTTCATTCCTGAAGGATATTATCACTGGATGTAGAAATCTAAACTAACAGTTCTTTTCTTTCAGCACAATAAATTATTATTCCAATGCCTTCTGACTTTCATGGTTTCTGATAAGAAATCTTCAGTTATTTGAACCATTGTTCTTCTATATGCAAAGCATTGTTTTTATATAGCAGAAAATTTTTGTCTTTTGTTTTCAGAAGTTTGATTATGAAATGCCTGAACGTGGATTTCTTTAAGTTTATCCTTTTGAGGTTTGCTGAATTCACTGAATTTATACATTTATGCTTTTCACCAAATCTTTTAGCCTTTATTTCCTCAATTTTACTTTTGTAATACATGCTTTCTCTTGTCCTTCTGAGACTCCAATGACACAAATATGATATTTTGGTATTTTTCCACAGGTCCTTGAGCCTCTGTTCATTTCCTCCCAAGGTTTTGTTCCTCTCTTGTTCATATTGGATAATTTCTATTGATTGGCCTTCAAGTTCATTGACTATTTTTCATCTTCATTTTGCTATTCAACACATCTAATGAAATTTTTTAGGAGTGCTGGTGGTGCAGTGGTTCAGGCATTCACCTGCTAACCAAAAGGTTGGTGGTTCAAAATTACCAGCCACTCCATGGGAGAAAGATGAAGCTGTCTACTTCAGTAAAGATTTACAGTCTTGGAAAACTCATGGGGCAGTTCTACTCTCTCCTACAGGGTGTCTCTATAAGTCAGAATTGACTCAATGGCAGTTTATTTTTTGGGGAGGGGGGGTTGGTAAATGAAATTTGTATTTTTTCTGTTTTTAATTTTTTATTGTTATTTGGGTGGACGTTTACAGAGCAAATTCACTTTCCATACAGCAGCTCACATACACTTTGTCTTATGGCATTGACTGCAATTTCCCACAATGCAACAGCTCTCTTCCCACTTCCTCCCCATAGTTACATCTTCCCTGTGTCCTTCCCTCCCATGCCCTCCTGCCCCCTGAGCTGTCTTCCTGTGCAAACACAGCCCTTATTCTCCCATGGTTGATCTCTCCAGGAGTGTATCTACCTAATGTAAATGTTCAAGTTGAAATTTGTATTTTGATTATTGTATTTTCCAGTTTTAAAATTCCTATTTGATTCTTTTTTTTTATAGCTTAAATTTCTCTGCTGAGACTTTATATTTTTTAAATTCATTTCCAGAGTTCACACTTACTTGTTGAAGCTCGGCTATAGAAACTGCTTGAAATTGTTTGTCTGAAACTAATAATATCTGAGTCACCTAAGAGTTAGCTTCTGTTGATTGTTTTTTCTCCTGAGTTGTTGAGATTTTTTGATTCTTCTATGTTGAGTAATTTTGTATTGTATCTTAGACATTCTGAACATTATGTTACGAGACTCTGTGTGTTGTTTAAATCCTATGGAGAATGTTGTTGGGTTGTTTTTCATTTGTTTTTCAAGTAAGAAATCAACTTGGTTAGGTTTTAGTTGTAAGTTCTAACCCACCTTTTGTGGTTTCAGTGTCAGTTTATATTATAAAGTCTTTACTGAGTAACTTGGATCTGTTCCTCATAGGCACCATTCAGTGTTTGAGGCCTGAGCAGTGATCTACCCCATAGTTCATTTCTCAAAGTGTATAGTATACTATGTATGGTTAGACCCAAGTGTGCCAAGCTCAGGACTATGCCAAGGAGTTTATATAGAACTTTATGAGATCCCTTTGTTGATATCTTGTGTATCCACAATCTTCCTACATTCCTGATGATTAATTCTCCTTACTCTGGCATACATTTCCCATTACTGGACTTTCTTCTGGGTGCCAGAAGTGGGAGGATATATATATATAGCAATGAGAATCCCCACATACATACATACATCATTTAGTTTTCACCACCATCCCCACAAGATTGCAGCTTCAGGACTGGGGCTTACCGGAAGATTTGGGCAAGAAAGAAATAAAAGAATAAAGGAGATATATTCCCCCTTTCTCTGATCTTGAGAGGTTCTAATTTCCATTCCTTGAAACAGAAAGAGAGGGATTCTCCTTGAACTCTTTATGATGCACAGTTCTGGGATTTGGACTCCCTCTGAGTCCAAACTATGAGATAAAAATTAAAATTAAGAAAACTTATTGCTGGATCAGTAGTACTTTGAGACTGGTTTTTCCTTCTCCAATTTGCCTGATATCATTTACTTTTCAGAGGCTTCAAACAATTGCTTCATGCTTTTGCTTCGAGATTCTTAGTTACATTCAATGGGAAAGCTAGGGGTGTGTGTTTATTCCATCTTAACCAAAACCCAAAGTTTTATGGTTTCATTTAGAAGATTTATAATTTTATATTTCACATGTTGAGTCAATTTTTTTATTGTAGGAAGTAGGTATCAACGTCTATTTTATCCACATAGATAGCCAATGGTTCTAGCATCATTTGTTGAAAAGATTTTTTCCCTCCATTAAATTCCCTTGGTGCTTGGTAAAAAAAAAAAAAAAAATCAGTTGACCATATACAAGTGAGTTCATTTCTGTACTATGTTCTCACCTGTTGTCCTTTTATTTATTTTTAGGTCCATACCACACTGTCCTGCTTACTGCATCTTTACAGTAAATCTTGAAATTGAAAAGCATAAGCCTTCCAACTTTGTTCTTTTTCAGTATTGTTTTGGTCATTCTCAGCCCTTTATGTTCCATATACATTTTAGAAACAAGTTCTCAACTTATTCCAAGAAATAAAAGATGTGTTTGTGGAGAAGTATCATTTTAAGAACATTGAATCTTCTAATTTACGAATATGGTGTATCTTTCTATTTGATTAGGCCTCCTTGACTTCTCACAGCAGTGTTTTGTAGATGTCATTGTTTAATCTTACTTAATTAAAAACATATTCCTCTCTATGGATACTTTTGTAAATACATTGACTTGTTTCCTACAATTTGTTAAATTAACTTATTGGATCTAGTAGTTTTTTATATTGCTTAAGATTTTCTATTACTATAATCATTTAGGAGCTCTGGTAGCATAGTGGCTAAAGCGCTTGACTGCTAACCAGAAGGCTGGCGGTTCAAACCCACCAGCCACTCCTCGGAAGGAAGGTTGGGCAATCCTACTTCCGTAGTGATTCTGCCTCGGAAACCCAAGGAGGGGTCGCTATGAGTCGGGGCCAACTCGACGGCACACAACAACAACAACATAATCATTTAATCTTTGAATAAAGGCAATATTACTTCTTCTTTTCCAACATCTATTATCTTTTGTTCTTTTGCTTATTGCACTGGCTAGGCCTCCAGTAAAACTTTGAATAGAAAAATGTAAGTGGACATCTTTCTATTGATTCTGATCTTAGGAGAAAAGCATTCCCCATTATGGTATTACCTGTAGGGTTTTCATAGATGCCCTTTGTCAAATTGAAGAAATTTCCCTCTACTCCTAGTTTGCTTTGGAAGGAAGACTGGGCAGTGTACTTCCCAACCTACTACCACCTCAGAAACCCAAGGAGGTGTTGCTATGAATCGGAACTGACTCCAAGGCAGTGATTGCGAGCACAAGCATCTAGTTTGCTGAGAGTTCTTATCATGAATGGGTGTTGATTTTTATCAGATGCTTTTTCTGCCTCTACGGAGATAGTCATCTAGCATTTCTCCTTTTCTTTCTGTTGTTGTTGTTGTTGTTATGTGCCATCGAGTGGGACCCGACTCTGCGACCCCTCTTGGGTTGCCGAGGCGGTATCACTACGGAAGTAGATTGCCCAACCTTCCTTCCAAGGAGTGGCTGGTGGGTTTGAACTGCTAGCCTTCTGGTTAGCAGTCAAGTGCCTTAGGCACTATGCTACCAGAGCTCCTTTTTTTCTGTTATTGTAGTGAATAACATCTATTGATTTCTGAATGGTAACTAACTTTGTGTGCCTCAGAAAATTTCATTTAGTTGTGATGTAATATGTATAGTAAATTTTGGTGAATTAAATTTATTATTTTGTTATGTTGTTGTTGGGTGCCTTCGCGTTGGCTCCAATTCACAGTGACACCATGTACACCAGAACAAAACCCTGCCCAGTCATGCACCATCCTCACAATCCTTGCTATACTTGGGCCCACTGTTGCAGCCACTGTGTTAACCCATCTTGCTGATAGTCTTTTTCTTTTTCATTGACCCTCTACTTTACCAAGTATGCTATCTTTCTTCAGGGAATTGCCCCTTCTAACAACATGACCAGAGTAAGTGAGATGAAGTCTGGCCATTCTCACTTCCAAGGAGAATTCTGGCTGCATTTCTTCCAGGACAGATTTGTTTGTTATTTTGTTATAGATTGTTGCATTTATGTTCATGAGAAATATTTCCTCTGTGCTATTCTTTTCATGTGAAGTTTGTATTTGGTTTTGATACTAGGGTAATATTGTTATCATAGGATGCATTGAGAAGCATTCCCTATTCACTGAAAGAGTTTGCATAAATTTGTTATTATGTCTTCATTAAATGTTTGATAAAATTCATCAGTGAAGTTATTTTGATCTCAAGACTGTGTGTGTGTGTGTGTGTGTGTGTGATGGATTATATTGTGTCCCCAGAAAATATGTGTCAGCTAATCTGGGCTGTCATTCTCAGTGTTTTCGCAGCTAGGTAATGATGTAATCATCCCCTATGATGTGATCTTTTGCGATCAGTCAAGCAATTGTAAGGGGATTAGGGTGAGATGCAACACCCTTACTCAGGTTGCAGCCCTGATACAATATAAAGGGTGTTTCCCTGGGATATGGCCTGCATCACCTTTTATCTTATAAGAGATAAAAGGAGAGAAGTGAGAAAAGCAAGAGAGACTTCAATACCACCAAGAAAGAAGATCTGGGAGCAGAGTGTCTCCCTGTACTGAGAATCTCTTAGATCCAGGTGAAGCTTGATGCCAAGACACATGGAGACATGAAAGAAACGCAGGGCCCACACATGTTAAAAGGAGACAAGGAGTTTCCTTCAAAGCTAACAGAGAGAGACAATCTTCTTCTAGAGCTGGCACCTTGAATTTGGACTTCTAACCTCTTAAACCATGAGAGAATAAATTTCTGTTTGTTAAACCCACCCATTGGTGGTATTTCTGTTACAGCAGCACTAGATAACTAAGACAGTGGGTTTGTTTTTTAAGTGAAAGATTTAAAACGACAAATCCATTTTCTTTAATACTTTAAAGAATTGCCACATTTTGGACACTAAGATCAATAAGCATAACATAACATAAAGATAATGTTCTACATCCTACTTTGTTGTTGTTAGGTGCCATCAAGTCAGCTCTGACTCATAGCCACCCTACGTACAACAGAATGAAACACTGCCCTGTCCTGTGCCATCCTCACAATCCTCGCTATGCTTGAGACCATCACTGCAGCCACTGTCAGTCCATTTCATTGGGTCTTCTTCTTTTTCACTGACCCTCTACTTTACCAAGCATGACATCCTTCTCCAGGGAATAATCCCTTCTGACAACCTGACCAAAGTAGGTGAGGTGAAGTCTGGTCATTCTCACTTCCAAGGAACATTCTGGCTGCACTTCTTCCAGGACAGAGTTGTTTGTTCTTCTGGCAGTCCATGGTACTTTCAGTATTCTTCACCAATATTACAATTCAAAGGCATCAACTCTTCTTCAGTCTTCCTTATTCATTGTCCAGCTTTCATGTGCATATGAGGTGATTGAAAATACCATGGCTTGGGTCAGGTGCACTTTAGTCTTCAAAGTAACATGTTTGCTTCTTAACACTTTAAAGAAGTCTTTTGCAGATTTGCCTAGTGCAATACAATGTCTGATTTCTTGACTGCTACTTCCACGGATGTTGACTGTGAATCCAAGTAAAATGAAATCCCTGACCACTTCAATCTTTTCTCTGCTTATCATGATGTTGCTTATTGGTCCAGCTGTGAGGATTTTAATTTTCTTTATTTTAAGGTGTAATCCATACTGAAGATAGTAGTCTTGATTTTCATCAGTAAGTGCTTCAAGTCATCTTCACTTTCAGCAAGCAAGGTTGTATCATCTGCATATTGCAGGTTGTTAGTAACTTTTCCTCCAATCCTGATGCCACGTTATCCTTCATATAGTCCAGGTTCTTGGATTATTTGCTCAGCATAGAGATTGAAAGAGTATGGTGAAAGGATACACTGTCTGATTTTAAACCATGCAATATCCTCTTGTTCTGTTTTAATGACAGCTTCTCCTTCACCTCTTTTCACAGAGGTAGTAGATCTGATTTCTGTGTATTCCATCTGGTAAGGTCCACATGTATAGCTGCCATTTTTGTTGTTGAGAAAAAGTATTTGCAGTGAATAAGTTGTTGGTCTTGCAAAATTCTATCATGTGATCTCTGGTGTCTTTTCTTTCACCAAGGCCATATTCTCCAACTACCAGTGATTCTTCTCTGTTTCCAATTTTTGCATTCCAGTCACCAATAATTATCAATGAATCTTGATTGCATGTTTAGTCAATTTCAAACTGCAGAAGTTGGTTAAAAAAAAACAACTTCAATTTCTTCATCTTTGGTTATAGTGATTTGTGCATAAATTTGAATAGTAGTATTATTAACTGGTCTTCCTTGTAGGTGTATGGATATGGTCCTATCACTGACAGCATTGTATTTCAGGATAGATCATACTTTGGTGGATAGCAACTGGGATCTTCCAAGCTTATGAGCAGCCATCCAAGGTGCAACTATTGGTCTCTCCCAGTCTGGATCAAAGAAGAGTGAAGAAAATCAAAGATGCAAGGAAACAATTAGTCCATAGCACTAACAGAGCATGTGAACTTCAGCCTTCACAACCCTGGACCAGAAGAACTAGATAGTGCCTGACTAGCATTCCTGACTGCTCTGAAAGTGATCACACAATGAGAGGTCTAGACCATGGTCACAGAGGTCATCAAACTCAAATGGCATAACATACTATACAAAAATATTGTTCTACATCCTACTTTGGTGAGTAGCAACTGGGATCTTAAAAGCTTGCAAGAGGCCATCTAGATGCAATGATGAGTCTCTCCTTGTCCAGAGCAAAGAAGAATGAAGAAAATCAAAGACACATGGAAACAATTAGTCTAAGGGACTGGAAGACCACATGATCTTCAGTCTATATGACCGTGAGACCAGAAGAACTAGATGGTGCCTGGCTATCACTGTCAACCCCTCAGAGGGAGATTGGTGCATGAGATCCTGGACAGAATGGGAGAACAATGTGGAACAAAACTCAAAATCATAGAAAGAAAGAAAAAGACCAGTCTTGTTGGTCTGATAGAGCCTGGTGAGACCCCTGAGACTATGGCCCCTAGTTACCCATCAGGTCTGGAATTGAACTCACTCCTATGGCTTCCAGCCAAATAATAGACAGGCATATAGGCTGAATATTTACATCAGGTAGATACACTACTTGGAGTGATCAATCATGGGAGAACAGAAGAGCAGTGTTTGTACAGGTAGACAGCTCAGTGGGGGGTAGAAGTGCATGGAAGGGAAGGACACATGGAAGAGGTAACTATGGGGAGGAAGTGGGAAGAGAGCTGTTACATTATGGGGAATTGCAGTCAATGTCATGAGACAAAATGTATGAACTGCTGTATGGAAAATGAGTTTGGTCTGTATAATTTCACCCAAATCACAATAAAAAATAAAAATAAGAGGTCCAGATAGAGTGGTGGGAAATGTGAGAAAAAAACTCAAAATCATAAAAACATCCAGGATTGCTGGTCTGGGGAGGAGTAGTGGAACATCCAAGACTATGACCTCTGGACATAGTTCAAGCTAAGACATGAACTTGGGCTCCATGATTCAACTGTCAGCAAAATGATAGATAGGCCTATAAGGTAAAAAATCATATCAGAGGGTATGTACTCATGAATCAAGCAAGTGAGAGCAAGAAGACAGCATCTGGCCAGGAGTAGAGCTAGGAAGGTGGAAGGGGATGGGAAGGAAAGATGATAGGCACAGGGAGGAAATGGGAAAATTGTTTATACAATGTGGGGATTGCAGTAAAAGTCACAAAACAGAATGTGTAATTGTATGATTGTTAAATCAAAAACCAGTTTGCTCTGTAAACTTTCACCCAACTTACAATAAAAAAGACAAACAAACAAACAAAAAATCCCAAAGATAGAAAACAAAACACAATAAAATAAATAATTGGCCCATTTCATCTAATTAATCAAATTTCTTTGTTGAAAAAGTGTCTTTTATTCATTTAATACTTGTCTGTAAGCTCTATGTGATATCTCCTCATTCATTTCTGAATTAATGAAGTGTGTTTTCTCTCCTTTTCTTCATCAGTGTGAATTAAGTTTAAAAAAAAAAAAACCCTCACTGCCATCCAGTCGATTCTGACTCATAGTGACCCGCTTTGGGTTTCTGAGGTGATAAATGTTTACAGAAGTAGATTGCCCAGTCTTCCCTCCGTGGAGTGAGTGGTGGGTTTGAATGGTCAAACTTCTGGTTAGCAGTCAAATGCTTTAGGCACTATGCCACCAGAGCTCCTTAGATTAAGTTTAGGATTTAGCAATTTTATTAAACTTTGTTAATGAATTTGTATTTTATTTTTATTTATTCATTGATTTTTGTTTTACTGATTTCTGATTTTTTCTTTCTTTTTATTTTGGGTTTAGTTCTTGATAATTCCATCACTTCCATCATTTTGAGATGTTTCTATTGACTGAATTTCTCCTGGTTATGGATTTTTTATTTTTTGCTTCAACACCTAGTAATTTTTATTAGATGCTGCACATATATTATGGATGCTACATTAACGTCCTTTAAACAGTTGTGGGTTTTGTTTTGGCAAACAGTTAATTTACTTGGGAATTGGTTTAAGCTTTTGAAACTTGCTTTTAAGATTTGTTAGGGTTTGACTACTAACTAGAAGGCTGGTGATTCACACCCACTAGCCACTCCTCGGAAGGAAAGCTGGGCAATCTACTTCTGTAGAGATACCACCTCGGAAACCCAAGGGAGGGTCACTATGAGTTGGAACCGACTCCACAGCAGTGAGTTTGGTTTTTGGTTTTAGGGTGGGTCTGTTGTTGTTATGTACTGTCAAGTCGCACCAACTCATAGCGACCCCTTCTTGGGTTTCCAAGGTGGTATCACTATGGAAGTAGATCGCCCAACCTTCCTTGCGAGGAGTGGCTGGTGAGTTTGAACTGCCAGCCTTCTGGTTAGCAGTCAGATGCCGTAGGCACTATGCCACCAGAGCTCCCAGGGTGGGTCTAGAGAGTCTTTATTCTAGGGCTAGATTAGTCCTTCTCCTAAAATAGTTTTTCTGAGATCTCTACTGAATGCCTCACATTTTTTGGGAAGGTCTTTTCACTCTGACTGGTTAAAACTTGAGTATCTCTCAGCTCTGTGTGAGGCTCGGTAGCTATTTACTTCACAGCTCAGTGATAGTTATTCTTTCTTTGTCTAGGCTCAGGAAGTTCTTTCCTGTGCATGCACATTGAGTATTTGACCAAAGAAGCAAGAGAGCCCCTATGCAGATTTCTGGAGTTCCTCCTTGGCACTGCTCCCTTCTCTTTGGTACTGTATCCCAGAAATTCCAGACAACTAAGTATCTTGAAACTCTGATTTTTGTCTTCCTAAATCAGTGAGAGCACTATGGTCTGTCCGGGCTTCTCCTCCTAACACCACAGACCAAAAACTGACTCCCAGTAGAGAAAGCCAGGACAAATGGGGCTCACCTAGTTTTTTTTTTCCCTTCTCTCAAGGGTCATGATCTTATGTTGCCTATTGTGCAACATCTGAAAACAGTTACTTCATGTATTTTGTCCAGTTTTATGGTTGTTTACAGGGGGAAGGCTGCTTGAATATCAATTTTTCTGTCATGATTAGAAACATAACACCTTGCTTCATTTGATTTTATATTTTTAATTTGGGGGACAACAGAAATGTTCTAGCCCATGATTTTAGTGGTGATTACATGGTATTTGTCAAACTCATTGACTTATGCACCTAAAATGGGTAAATGTTATTGTATGTATAATATACTTACATAAAGCTCATAAAAAGACAAAATAAAAGCTTTTTGAGACAAAGAGATATTATTAAATATTTTAGGCATGCGAATATGTGTGGAGAATAATATAAAAAAAACCTATATAATAATCACTCAGATTGCAAAATGAAACAATACGAATACAGCCAGAAGGTCCCTGTGTGTTCCTTGGAGAGGGACCCGCAATCCTGAATGTTTTGTCTATTGTTTCCATGCTTGGTTTCATCACCTTACTTCATATGTATGTATCTCAGCAATATTGTTTGCCCTGTTTTAAAACTCTACATAAAAAGCTTTTGCTCCATCTTACTGTTTCTAAATGACAAGATAATAAATAGGCGAAAGCACAAACATAATTATATTTATATAACTTCCAGCTTTGGGCTTGTATAGTAAATGAACAAAGTTTACTAGACTCTGTGTTTTAAACCAACTACCCTTCCCTCAGGAGAGAAAGCCAAAAAAATCACTGCCATTTACTCCTCTGCCCAGGAGAAAAAAATGAGTGAACGCTCACTCTTGGCAAGTGGCATGAAAGGCAATTTGCAAGGCGGGCCCTTCTCCAACAGCTGCAGTGAAGACTCATGCCCCAAGAGGTGACAAGGGTTTGGATGCTCCTACTACCCTGAGTCAGCAGGCCTACTGTTGCCTGGTGTCAGCAGTTTCCGGTCAAGAGTGACTTGCTGGACACCCTCCTACTTTCTACTGGATGGGAGTGAGTGTCTCAGGGAAATTGATTCCAGCTTCCAGCTCTAAGCTGAAGCATTGTTAACTCTGTAAATCTTGTTAAGCCCTCAGTGGGGGGTCAGATCATCTGTAACTCCTTTCCTAGGTGACTTTTTTTTTTTATGAGGTCCAGCCCACATGTCCAACTCATTCTCCAAAGCACAGTTCAAATGTCATCTCCCTCCTGACACAACAAGCTATGAGTCCCCCAAACTCAAAATGATGGCTGCAGCTTCTGGATTTTATCTGTACCCCTCTATAATTTTCTACACTGCGCTATCTTTATTTCAGTACCTGTCTTGTTTCCTCTACTAAATAGAGTAACTGCCTTGAAGCAGGGACCTGCACATGCCAATTTCTCTGTATTCTTCTATTCCTGGCTCTTATCCTCACTCTCAGTACGTAGTAAAATGTCCAACAGGTAGTGGGTATTTAATAACTATTTATTGAATAAATTAATGAATGGCTTTAAAAGATACTGATTACTTTTTGCTTCATCACATCAAGTTTAAAACAAGACACATTTTGCTCATAAAATGACTCTGTGTAGAGCGTACAGTTTATCTTCTCTAATGTAATCTACAAAAGGGTCTGGTGATGTAGTAGTTAAGGCATTTGGCTGCTAACCAAAAGGTCTGTGGTTTGAACCCACCAGCCGCTCCGTGGAAGGAAATTGAAGCAGTCTGCTTTGGCAAAGATTTACAGCCTTAGAAACCCAGTGGGGTCGCAATGAGGGGGAATTGATTCAATGGCAGTGAGTTTGGTTTTTTGGTTTGAGTTTCAATTGGCAAGTATTGGTTTACATAAGTCCTCAAGGACAAACCAATCACTGGCAAGACCACGCCTCATAAACACAGATAGATCCTTCAGAATAAGTTTCATTTTCTTCTATGCTTTGCAGATTCAAAGTAGAGTTTCATTTTCTTTTCCATTGTTCTTTTGAGCTGTAACAATGCCCTTTTTCTGTCCATTTTCTTGATCTCCCAACAGGTCAGTTTTGATCTTCAGTAGGCTGGTTAAATTTTCTGAAATGTTACACAGCTAACCCAAAAACCATGTAAAATTCTCAACAAAGAAAAGAGGAACAACAAACAGAAGAGCCTGTTTTCAAAGTTCCCAGACCACATGGAATTCAGAAGCGTTAACTAACATCTTTGAAGAGTAAATAAAAATTCAATGCAGAAAATGTGGTGAAAAGCATGCTAACATTATTACATGTGTGCACACACACATGCACACACACACTTTTTTGCACATTTATTTTTGCTTCAAGCCTAGCATAATAATTTTGTAATTATTTGTAATAATTAGCATAATAATTTTTTGAAATCAATTCCTTCCATTAGAACTTGTGGAAATCCCATTAATAAGAACATAGTAATGGAATTAATTGATTTATAATTTATTTTATAAACGATACTTTTATCAAAGTAGTTTTTTAAACTGAAAAAAAAAAAAATAAAACAAGACCTCTGCTTTTCTCTCCTTCTACCAGTCCTCAGAAATAATTAACACTTATTCTAGCTTTTCATTTAGTGTTTACCTCTATTTTGAAATATTATGGTTATTGCTTACTTTCTCAGTTTTAGATGTTATTAATTTCTTCTTATGGAAGTTGAGGACTTAGCTCTTATATACCCACTCTTTTCCTTCTCCTCCTCTCAATATAGGTATATCACATAAGAAGGCAGTGCTTGCCTTTTGACTGTCAACATTGCTCATAAGTACTGTAGTATATATCATGAAAGGAGCTCTGATAGTGTAGTGCCTGAGGCACTTGACTGCTAACCAGACGGCTGGTGGTTCAAACCCACCAGCCACTCCTCGGAAGGAAGGTTGGGCAATCTACTTCCATAGTGATACTGCCTCAGAAACCCAAGGAGGGATCGCTATGAGTTGGGTCCAACTTGATGGTACGTAACAACAACAACAACAACAACAACAATATATCATGAATGGTTATCTCCTACAGAATTGTTTCATTTTCTAAGCTAAACTTTTCATGCACACACAACTAATTTTTCTAACTACTTCAATGAACCTGAGAAAAACTCTCAATATTGAATGCAAAACAGCAGATCCATTTTCCCCCTGGAGACTTGCCTAAACTGTGAACTTGGGCATCTCTAAGCTGGATACTCTGGTCACTTTCCCCTGCTTTCTTGCCTGCTGGGTGTGGGGCCTGGGTCCCACCCCTTACCTGGATCCCTGGCTGCTGGTCTGCTCTGTTGTCTCTGTAGAAGAAGAATGCTGAAAATACCATGGACTGCTAAAAGAACTAACAAATCTGTCCTGGAGGAAGTGCAGCCAGAATGCTCCTTGCAAACAAGAATGGCCAGACTTCATCTCACCTACTTTGGTCACGTTGTCAGAAGGGACCATTCCCTGGAGAACGATGTCATGCTTGGTAAGGTGGAGGGTCAATGAAAGAGGAGAAGGCCCTCAAAGAGATGGATTGACACAGTGGCTGCAGCAATGGGCTCAAGTATAGCAGGAATCGTGGAGCTGGAGTGGGACTGGGCGGTGTTTCATACTGCTGTGCATAGGGTCGCTATGAGTCAGAGATGACTCAACAGCACCTAACAACAAGAAACTGGACACATAGCTGTCATCCTGGGCACCCCTCTGCTGCTCTCCTGGCTGGGAAATACCTTGTCCTCAGGATCCTATGCTTTCCTCTTTCCTGGGTTGTGCTTGTATTTTGCCAAATCACCTCTAGAAGATTCCTTAAGAAAAGTTTTGTTTTGTATTTTTAAGTTGTGTGTGTGTGTGGGGGGGTTTGAATGTCTGAAAGTATCATTATTGAACTCTCATACTTTATGTTTGGATGCATATAGAATTTTAAAAGGTTGAAAATAATTTTTCTCAGGGTTTCATAGGTATTTCTCCACTATTTTCTAGCATTCAGTGTTGCTTTTGAGAGTTTCCAATGCCATTCTGCTTCTGTTTCTTAATGGGATCTGTGTTCATTTTTCATCTCTCTCTCTCACTCACTGCCTCTCTTCAGTTCCCTCCCTCCCTTTCTCCTTCTGTCCCTTTCATCTCTTCCCACCTCTTAGGATCTTTAGGGCTTTTTTTTTTTTTTT
>NW_006921619.1:9087383-9089913 GCF_000298275.1 Orycteropus afer afer
CATTGTTCTTCCATTCCATCCAGGATCTCATGCACCAATCCCCCCTCTGAGTGGTTGACAGTGGTAGCTGGGCACCATCTAGTTCTTCTGGTCTCATAATCAAGATCTTTAGTATTCTTAAGTTTCATGATATGCATTTGGGTGATAGGTACTCAGTAAGCCTTCTCAATAGGGAGAGTTATCCCTTCGGTTCTGGTAATTTTTCTTGTCCTATATATTCCTTCCAAAATCTCCGGTCTCTCTTTCTGTAACTTCTATTGTTACCAATCTCTTTAAATAATACTCTATTTTCTTAATACCCATGTTTTCCATCTGTTTTTTATATTCTGTTATACATTCTGGAGATCTTCCTTAGCTTTACCGTTAAACTTTTTATTGAACTTTTCTTCCATTTATCATGTTTTTAGGAGTCCCTGGGTGGCACAAATGCTTAAGCATTCAACTAATAGCAGAAAGGTTGGTGATTAGAACCTACACAGATGTGCTTCCAAAGACAGGCCTAGAGATCTGCTTCTGAAAAGTCACAGCCTTGAAAACCTTATAGGCCAGTTCTGCTCTGCACACAGAGGTTCACAATGAGTCAAAATTGACTTAATGGCAACCAACAACATATTTTTAATTTTGAAGAGCTTTATCTCATTCTCAAATTGTTCCTGTTTTTAGGATTTATTCTTATTTCATAGATGCATGCAATATTTTATCTCATCACTCTGATGTTATTAATGATAACTTTAAAATATTTCTTTTCTGAACTTCCAGCATGATGGCAGAATAGGCAGACAAGCTACACAGATCCTCTGTGACAAAGAAATGAGAAACCAATAGAAGGCAATCCTGGAACTCTGAGCTTTGACAGAAAGGCTAAAGAAGTGAATTAAATACCAACTACTAGAAGAATCTGAATAAAAACAGTAAATAAGGAGACAAATGAAGCTGTGGACTGTCAGCTGTCCTGATGGCACAGCCAACTTGAATACTTACAAGTGGCATTCCTATCTGGGCAGCAACCTAAGAATTGACTCTGCTTGCCAAGGACTGCATGGCCAACTGCACTGATGGCTGACAACTAGACAGGAAAACAGTGAATAAAGAGACAAACAGAGCTGTGCACTGCTGGCTGTCCTGAAGACATAGCCATTTTGAACATCTGCAAGCTGTGAGGCCATTTTGAATATTTGCAAATGGTGTTCTGATCCAAAAAGCAACCTAAGAATAACCTCCATTTGTCAAGTACATCACATAAGTAAAATAAAGGAAAAGAATCACATGATCATATCAATCAATGCAGAAAAGGCATTTGATAAAATCCAACAATGATTCCTGATAAAAACTCTCAGAAAAATAGGAATAGAATGGAAAGTCCTCAACATAATAAAGGGAATATATGCAAAATCAACAGCTAACATTATTTTCAATGGAGACACACTGAAACCATTCCCTTTGTGAACAGGAACTAGACAAGGATGCCCTCTATCTCCACTTCTATTCAATATTGTATTGGAAGTCTTAGCCAGAGCAATAAGGCAAAAAAGGGAAATCAAAGATATCCAAATTACTAAGGAAGAAGTAAAATTATCTTTATTTGCAGATGATATGATCCTATACATAGAAAACCAAAGAGACTCAGCAAGAAAACTACTGGAACTTATTGAAAGATTTAGCATAGTGGCAGAATACAAGATAAAACTACTAAAATCAGTTGGATTCCTCTACACCAACAAAAGTCTCTGAAAAGGAAATCAATACCATTTACAATAGGTACCAAAAAGATAAAATAATTGGGAATAAACCTTACCAGGGCACAAAAGACCTATACAAAGAAAACTACAAAACACTATTTCAAGAAAGTATAAGAGATCTACATAAATGGAAGAAATACCATGCTTACGGATAAGAAGATTGAACATTGTCAAAATGTCGATATTACCCAAAGCAATCTATATGTTCAATGCAATCCCAATCCGGATTCCATCAATATTCTTTAAGAACATGGAAAAACCAATCACTAATTTTATATGGAAAGGAAAGAGACCTCAGATAAGCAAAGAACTACTAAAGAAGAAGAACAAAGTAGGAGATCTCAAAACCTATTATACAGTCACAGTACTCAAACAGCCTGCTAGTGCTCCAACAACAGACATATAGACAAGTGGAACAGAACTGAAAAACCAGAAATAGATCCATCTGTCTATGGTCAGCTGATCTTTGACAAAGGTGCAAAATCCATTAAATGGGGGAAGAGATAGTGTCACAGATGGTGCTGTAAAAACTCTATATCCATTTGCAGAAAAATGTAACAAGATCCTTACCTCACACCATACACAAAACCCAACTTCAGATGGATCAAAGCCTTAAATGTGAAACCTATAACTATAAAAGTCATTAAAGCAAAAACAGGGGTAACTTAGGAGCCCTAATTTATGGCATAAATAAGACTATTAAGCATAACCCAAAATGCATAAACAGTAGAAAATAAACTAGATGATTGGGACCTTCTAAAAATTATATTCTCCCCACCCCCATGGAAATC
>NW_006921619.1:9091208-9120245 GCF_000298275.1 Orycteropus afer afer
CATAATGTCCTCCAAGTTCATCCACGTTATGTGGTGTTTTGCAGATTCTACATTATTCTTTAGCATTGCATAGTATTCCATTGTGTGTATGTACCATAATTTGGTTATCCACTCCTCAGTTAATGGACACCTAGGTTGTTTTCATCTTTTGGCTATTGTAAATAGTGCTGCAATGAACATGGGTGTGCATATGTCTGTTCTTGTCACGGCTCTCACTTCTTTAGGACATAGATCTACCTAGTAATGGAATGGCTGGGTCAAATGATATTTCTAATTCCAACTTTTTAAGAAATTGCCACACTGCTTTCCACAGTGGTTGTACCATTTTACAGTCCCACCATTAGTGTATGAGAGTCCCAATCTCTCCACATCCTTGCCAGCATTTGTTATTTTTTGTCTTGTTGAAGACATGAACAGACACTTACCAAAGAAGATATTCAGGCAGCTGACAAAACCATGAAGAAATATTCACAATCATTAGTCGGAGAGATGCAAATCAAAACATCCATGAGATATCATCTCCCCCGCAGCACTAATAGCAAAGTTCAACAGGACAGAAAATAACAAATGCTGGCAAGGATGTGGAGAGATTGGGACTCTCATACACTGCTGGTAGGATTGTGAAATGATACAACCACTGTGGATATCAGTGTGGTGATTCCTTAAATAACTGGAAACAGAAATACTATTTGATACAGCAATCCCATTACTAGGTATATATCCTATAGAAGTGAGAGCAAGGACACAAATAGATACATGCACACCCATGTTCACTGCAGCACTATTCACAATAGCAGAGAGATAAAACAACCTAAGTGCCCAACAATAGAGGAATGGATAAGCAAACTGTGGTACACACACAGAATGAAATACTATGCAATAGTGAAGAATACCGTAGAATCTGTGATACACCACACACATGAATGAACTTGGAAGACATTTTGCTGAGTAAAATAAGTCAATCACAAAAGGATAAACAACGTATTAGTCCACTATTGTAAAAAGTTAAGGAAGGGTTTATACATGGAAGGAAACTTTCTTTGTTGTTGACCAAGGATGGGAGGGGAAGGGAGGAAAAACTTCTAGATAGGTTTGAAAAAAAAAAAAATCTATAGGTGTGTGTGTGTGTATACACACACATATATATATGTATGGATGTGTATACATATAAACCAAAGATTATTAGTGGTTACCGGGGCATGAGGGAGGGGGAAAGGGGAAGCTTTTGTTTACAGTACACTGAGTTTATGCTAATGGTGGTGGAATATTTTAGAAAAGGATAGCAATAATGGTGGGACAACATGAAAAATGTCATCAATGCCCATGAGCTGTAAATATGGAAGCTGTTATGGTGGTGACTATCTTGGTATGTATGTTTTCACCACAATAAAATTAAAATTAAAAAAACACATTTGTTCTGTTTCCTGTGTTGTCTTTTATACAAACCCCCTACTTTTCCTTAACTTTTTAATTGATCTATAACACATGCTGAAAAAAAATACTTATTTAAATTAGATAGCTTGATGAATTTTACATATGATTACTCCCATATAATCATACCCTCATGCCCATTATCAGATAATAAAATTCCCTAAGAAGTAATCAAGGAGCCCTGGTGCACAGTGGTTAAGTGCTTTGTTTCTAACTAACCCACTAGCTGCTCCATGGAAGAAAGATGTGGCAGTCTGCTTCCATAAAGATTTAAAGCCTTGGAAACTCTATAGGGTTCTACTCTGTCCTATAGATTCACTGTTGTTGTTAGGTGCCATCGAGTCATCTCCAACTCATAGCAACCCTATGCACAGCAGAACATTGCCCCATCCTGTGCCAGCCTCACAATCCTTGCTATTCCTGAGCCCATCTTTGTAGCCACTGTGTCTATCCATCTCATTGAGGGTCTTCTCTGTCTTCGTTGACCCTCCACTTTACCAAGCATGATATCCTCCAGGGAATCGTTCCTCCTAACGTGACCAAAGAAGGTAAGACGAAGTCTGGCCACTCTTGCTTCCAAGGAGGATTCCAACTGTACTTCTTCCAGGACAGATTTGTTAGTCCTTTTAGCAGACCATGGTACTCTTAGCATTCTTCTCCAACACCACAGCTCAAAAGCAACTCTTCTTAAGTCTTTCTTATTCACTGGCCAGCTCTCCCATGCATAAGTGGTGATTGAAAATACCATGGCTTGGGTTGGGCACACCTTAGTATTCAAGGAGACATCTTTGTCCTTCATCACTTGAAAGAGGTCTTTTGCAGCAGATTTGCTCAGTGCAATATGTCATCTGATGTCTTGACTGCTGCTTCTATTGGTGTTGATCATAGAACCAAGTAATAGGAAATCCTTGACAACTTCAACCTTTTCTCCATGCACTGTGAAGCTGTTTATTGGAGCAGTTGTGAGAATTTTTGTTTTCTTTATATTGAGGTGTAATCCATAGTGCAGACTGCAGTCTTTAATCTTCATCAAAGTAAGTCATCCTCACTTTCAGCAAGCAAAATGTGTCATCTGTGTATCACAGGTTGTTAATGAGTCTTCCTCCAATCCTGATGCCACGTTCTTCATATAATCCAGCTTCTTGAATTATTTGCTCAGCATAAAAATTGAATAAGTATGGTGAAAGGATACAACCTTAATGCACTCCCTTCTTGATTTTGAACCAAGCAGTAGTCCCTTGTTCTGTTCAAATGACAGCCTCGTGATCTATGTACTGGTTCCTCATGAGTATAATCAAGTGTTCTGGAATTCCCATTCTTCTCAATGTTATCCACAATGTTATGATCCACACAATCAAATGCTTTTGCATAGTCAATAAAACATAAGTAAACATCTTTCTGGTATTCTTTGCTTTCAGCCAAGATCCACCTAACATCAGCAACCCTCATTCCACATCCTCTTCTGAATCCAGCTGGCTTTTCTAGAAGGTCTCTGTCAATATACTGCTACAACAATTTTCAGCTATCTTCAAGAAGATTTTACTTTCATGTTCGATAATTTCCACATTCTGTGGGATCACCTTTCTTTGGAATGGGTACAAATATGGACCTCTTCCAGTCAGTTGGCCAGGTAGCTGTCTTCCAAATCTCTTAGCATAACCAAGTGAGTGCCTCCAGCAGGGCATCTGTTTGTTGAAACATCTCAGTGGGTATTCTGTCAATTCCTGGAGCCTTGTTCTTCACCAATTCCTTCAGTGCAGCTTCGACTTTTTCCTTCAATACCATTGGCTCTTGATCATATGCCACCTCCTGAAATGGATGAATATCAACCAGTTCTTTTTGGTACAGTGCCTCTGTGTATTCCTTCCATCTTCTTTTGATGCTTCCTGCATCATTCAATATTTTGCCCATAGAATCTTTGAATATTGCAAATCGAGGCTTATTTTTTTCCCTCAGTTCTTTCAGCTTCAGAAATGCCAAGTATTTTCTTCCTTCTTGATTTTCTAACTCCAGGTCTTTGCACATTTCATTATAGTAATTGGCTTTGTCTGCTCAAGCTGCTCTTTGAAATCATCTGTTCAGCTCATTTATCTTGTCATTTATCTTCTCTCCGCTCAAGGGCAAGTTTCAGAGTCTCTTCTGACATACTTTTTGGTATTTTCTTCCTTTCCTGTTTTTTTTTTTTTTCTTTAATGATGTCATCCCACAATTCCTCTGGTTTTTGGTCACTGGGGTTCAATGTATCAAATCTATTCTTTAAATGGTCTCTAAATTCAGGAGGGATATTATCAATGTCATGTTTTGGCTCCCATGGACTTGTTTTAATTGTCTTCAACTTCACCTTGAATATGCCTACGAACAGTTGATGGTCTGTTCCACAATCAGCTCCTGGCCCTGTTTTAGCCAAAGATATTGAACTTCTTCATTGCCTCTTACCACAGATGTAGTCAATCTGATTCCTGTGTATTCCACCTGGTGAAATCCATGTGGATAGTCATTGCTTATGTTGTTGAAAAAGGTATTTGCAATGAATAAGTCGTTTGTCTTGCAAAATTCTACTACGCAATCACAAGCATTATTTCTATCACCAAGGCATATTTTCCAACTACTGGTAACTCTTCTTTGTTTCCAACTTTTGCATTCCAGTCACCAGTGATAATCAACACCTCTTGATTAGATGTTGAATCAATTTGAGACTGCAAAAATTGGTAGAAATCCTCAATTTCCTCATTTTTGGGCTTTGGTGGTTGGTGTGTAAATTGGAATAATAATAGTATTAACTGGTCTTCCTTGTAGGTGTATGGATATTACCCTATCAGTGACAGTGTTTACTTCAGGATAGACCTTGAAAGAGTCTTTGTGATGATGAATGCCACACCATTCCCCTTCAATTTGTCATTCTCAGCATAATAGATCATATGCTTGTCTTATTCAAAATGGCCAAAACCAGTCCATTTCAGCTCACTAATCCCAAGGATATCAATCTTTGTGCATTCCATTTCATTTATGACAACTCCAGTTTTCCTAGATTCATACTTCGTACATTCCATGTTCCAATTATAAATGGGTGTTTACATCTGTTTGTATTCATTTTGAGTTGTGTCACATCAGCCAATGGTCATACCAAAAACTTTCCTCTGTCCATATCATTAAGGTCTCTCTAGTCTGAGGAGTCAGCTCGTCCCCAGTCAAATTTTGAGTGCCTTCTGACCTGATGGGCTCATCTTCCAGCACTATATATCAGACAATGTTTCAGGGCTGTCCATAAAGTTTTCCAGTAATGTATCAGACAGTGTTTCTCTGCTATTCATAAGGTTTTCACTGGCCAATTCTTTGAGAAGTGGATGGTCTCTTCCTTCTTCCAAGTCTGTCTAAGCCTGGAAGCTCCACTGAAACCTGTCCACCATGGCTAACCCTGCTGGCATTTTTCAACACAGTGGAATAACCTCCAGCCTCACAGCAACACGTAAGCCATCACAGGATAAACTGACAGACAAGTTCATCCCTCTTATTAGTTCCTAACCCCTCTGCACCTGCCTACCTTGGGCAATGGCCTTAAAATACAGCTGCCTTCAAGTGAAAAGCAGCCTGCGAGCCCAGCCCACCTACCTCAATCCCTGGCCTTAATAAAGAGCTTCCCCCATGTGAAAAGCAGCCCCGCACCCCAGCCCACCTACTTTGGGCTCCAGCCTTAAAATACAGCCACCCTCAAGCAAAAAGCAGCCCCCAAACCCGAGGCCCACCTACCTCTGGCTCTAGCCTTAATACAGAGCCACCCCAAGTGAAAAGCAGCCCCCAGCCCTGGGCCCACCTAACTTGAGCCCTGGCCTTAATATAGAGCCACACCCAAGTGAAAGGCAGCCACCAGCCCCAGGCCTGCCTACTCAGGCCCCAGCCTTAAAATAGAGCCGCCCCAAAGTGAAAAGCAGTCTCCAAGCCCGAGGCCCACCTACCTGAGTCCCCGGCCTTAATATAGAGCCACCCCCAAGCGAAAAGCAGCCTTAGAGTTACTAGGGGCCTGAATCAACTTGAAGGCTATGTGCTAAGAAGTAATCATTATTCTGCTTTCTGTCAATAACTTAGTTTTCTGTTCTTGAACTTATCACTAGAATCATATAGTATCTTTTTTGTCTGTTTTATTTCAGTCAGCATTATGCCTATAAGATTCATCCACATAATTAAATGTAGCAATTCATTCCTTTTTATACCTGTATGTTTTACTATATAAATAAATACACCACAATTTATTCATTTACTGTTGAAGGGCTTTGAGTTGTTTCCAGCTTGGGACAATTATGAATAAAGTTACTATGAACATTCTTACACATGTTTTTTGTGGACATAAACACTCATTTGTGTGCGTATGTATCCAGGAGTGAAATTGCTGGGTCATAGAGTTTATGAAAATTTAGCTTTAATATATATTCCAGAGTTTTCCCCAGTGGTTGTGCTAATTTATACTCTTGCTAGCAATGTATAAAAGTTCCAGTTGCTCCATATTCTCATTAGCACTTAGTATTGTCAATTTTTAAATTTTAGTCATTCCAGTAGGTAGCAGGGTTTTACTGCTGCTTTAATTTGAATTTACATGCTAAACATATTAGGTTGTTGTTGTCTACTATATACCTGGAAATTCTTACAGAACATACAAATACACTTGTAGCAATATTGTCTGCCAACCCTATACATGGTCATGGGCACACTCCTTCCTGCATGTTGTTGTTGTTATGTGCCGTCGAGTCGGCCCCGACTCATAGCGACCCCTCCTTGGGTTTCTGAGGCAGTATCACTACGGAAGTAGGATTGCCCAACCTTCCTTCTGAGGAGTGGCTGGTGGGTTTGAACCGCCAGCCTTCTGGTTAGCAGTCAAGTGCTTTAGCCACTATGCTACCAGAGCTCAAACCTAATTGTCAAGCCTGTCCACCCATCTTGTAGATCAATGTTTGCTATCACTGACAACACAGTATTGTATGTGCAAAAGCTTCATCTTATTCTACATTACTCATTAGGTTGCATAGCATTCCATGGTTTGTATGTACAATAGTTTGGTTACCCATTCTTCTGTTGGTAGGAACCTAGCTGTTTCCATCTTTTTGCTATTGTAAATAGTGCTGAACATGGGTGTGCATATGTCTGTTCTTGTCATGGCTCTCAGTTCTTTAGGATATATTCCTAGTAATGGAATTGCTAGGTCAAATGGTATTTCTAATTCCAACTTTTTAAGGCATTGCCAGGCTGCTATCCACAGTGATTGTACCATTTTACAGTTCCACCAGCAGTGCATGAGTCCCAATCTCTCCACATCCTCGTAAGCATTTGTTATTTTCTGTCTTGTTGAACTTTGCTACTAATGTTGGGGCAAGATGGTTATCTTCTGTTCTGGTTACCTACAGCTGCTCTGACAAGAAATATACCACAAATGGGATGGCCTTAACAGGAGTTTATTCTCTCACAGTTTGGAGGCTTTAAGTCCAAGTTCAAAGTGCAGGCTCTAGGGGCTGGGTGAAAGCCTCTCAACCTTGTAGTCCAGCTCGGGTTCCTGCTTCTGGCCCACTGGAGCTAGAGACATTTCCTCATTCAGCTGCTGGCTGCTGAGGCTGACAAACCCAAGGTTGACAAGTAAAAAGACACAGTCCCAACGTTACCAAACCACACAGCAAGCCATTAATTTAAGTCTATTGTAAGTCCCAAGGTCGGCAGAGCATGGCAGGCTGCTGAACCATGACACGGCTACATGCAGGGTCCAAGCATGCCATAAGCTAGAGTCCATTCCCCAAGTCTTCTGCTTATATATAGGAAGCAGACCACATTCCCTAAGGCACCTACTCAGCTGCTTACAGTAGATTCCACCATGGAGTTGATTACCAGTCTCATCATGGGGAATACTACATCCAGCTCTCCAGCCACTCAACCAGGCCCAGCCAAGTTGACACACAAACTGAACTACCACATCTTCACTGTTGTTTTCATTTACATCTCTCTAATGGCTAATGGAGGAGCTCTGGTAGCGTACTGCCTACGGCACTTGACTTCTAACCAGAAGGCTGGCGGTTCAAACCCACCAGCCACTCCTCAGAAGGAAGGTGGGCAATCTACTTCCGTACATACTGCCTTGGAAACCCAAGGAAGTGTCGCTATGAGTTGGGTCCGACTCGATGGCACATAACAACAACAGGTAGTGTAAAAGTGGCATGTAGGTGGTGGCATCTGACATCCTCTAACTTTACAAGGAGAGGAGGAGGATCAAGATCAGGTTGTTGCCAAATATTTTTTCCCTATCTGTAGGTTCTCTTTTGACTCTTTTGGAGAAGTCTTTGGAAGCACATAAAAATTTAATTTTTAGAAGGTCCTAGTCATTGAGTTTATCTTCTGCTGTTTGTGCATTTTGGGTTATGCTTGATAGTCTATTTAAGCCATTTATTAGGGCCCCTAAATTTCCCCCTAGTTTTTCCTTGAGGAACTTTATAGTTTTAGGTTTCACATTTAAGTCTTTGATGATCCATCTGGAGTTAGTTTTACAGTATGATGTGAGGTACAGATCTTGATTCATTTTTCTGCAAATGGATATCCAGTTTTGCCAGCACCATGTATTAAACAGACATTCTCTTCCCCATTTAATGGATTTCAGCCCTTTGTCAAAGATCAGCTGACCATAGGTTGATGGATCTATTTCTGGGTTCTCAAATCCATTCCATGGGTCTATGTATCTATCATTGTACCAATACCAGTTTTGACTACTGTGGCTGTATGGTAGGTTTTGAGATCCCAGAGTTTGAGACCTCCTACTTTGTTCTTCTTCAATAGTGCTTTGCTTATCTGAAGTCTCTTTCCTTTCCATATAAAGTTAGTGATTGTTTTTTCCATATCCTTGAAGAATGCTGATAGGATCTGGATTGGGATTTCATTGAATGTATAGATTGTTTTGGGTAGAATTGACATTTTCACAATGTTCAATCTTCCCATCCACTAGCAGGTATTTTTTTCCATTTATGTAGATCTCTTATGGTTTTCTTGAAGTAGTGCTTTGTAGTTTTCTTTGTACAGGCCTTTTGTGTGTCTAGTGAGATTTATTCCCAAGTATTTTGTTTTTGGTAGCTTTTGTAAATGGTATTCATTTCCTTTTCAGCAGTCTCTTTGTTGGCATAGAGGAATCCAACTGATTTTTGTATGTCGATCTTGTATCTTGCCACTCTGCTAAATCTATTAGTTCTCCAGTAGTTTTTTGCTAAGTCTCTTGGGTTTTCTATGTATAGGATTATATCATCAGCAAACAGGAATAGTTTGACTTCTTCCTTAACAATTTAGATGCTGATTTCCCTTTCTTGCCTTATTGTCCTGGCTAGGACTTCCAATACAATCTTGAATAGAAGTGGTGATAGAGGGCATCCTTGTCTGGTTCCTGTTCGCAAGGAGAATGGCTTCAGTGTCTCTCCATTGAGAATAACGTTGGCTGTTGATTTTGCATATATGCCCTTTATTATTTTGAGGAATGTCCATTCTATTCCTATTTTGCTAAGAGTTTTTATCAGGAATGGTGGTTACATTTTATCAAATGCCTTTTCTGCATCAATTGATATGATCATGTGGTTCTTTTCCTTTGTTTTATGTATGTGATGGATTACAGTTTCTCTAACCATCTTTGTGTACCTGGTATGAACCCCACTTGGTCATTATGTATTTTTTTTACATGTTGTTGGAATCTATTGGCTAGGAGTTTGTTGAAGATTTTTGCATCTATATTCATGAGGGATATTGGTCTGTAGTTTTCCTTTATAGTGGTATCTTTGCCTGTTTTTTTTTTTGTGTGTGTGTGGGAAATGCCTATTCAAGATTTTGTCCATTTAAAAAATTGGGTTGTGTATTTATTTATTCTGCATAAAAAATTACCTCAAGACATAGAGGTTTAATACATTAGTAAACAATTCACACATTTTCTGTGGGTCAGGAATTCTGGAGGGCCTTAGCTGGGTGGTTCTGGTTTGAGAGCCCTTATGAACTGGCCGTGAACAGGCTGGTTGAGGCTTCAATTATCTACAGGCTTGACTAGGGTTAGGGCATCCACTTCCAAGATGAATTAGTCACATGGCTGGCAAGATGGTCCTGGCTTAAGAGTTTCCTCACTACATTGTGGCTGGCATTCCCAGAGTAAGTGACCCAAGAGTGCAGGACAGATGCTAAAATAGCTTTTATGACCTAGTTTTTGAAGTTACATGTTGTCATTTTGGTAACACATTTTATTTTACATACATCAGCATAATTCAGTGTGCAAAGTGACTGTCTAAACAAGGGTGTAAATACCAGGAGGCAAGAATCACTGGGACAATTTTGGAAGCTGGCTATTAAAAGTTGTCTGTCTTTTTCTATATTCATTCTGCTTAGAAATTCTGTCAGCTCTGTTTATTTATCTTCTCCTAGTGCATGACTTGCTTTTTCACTCTCTCTGTATTGTCTTTTGAGGAACTTAAGTTCTTAACACCTTTATTAAGATAAAACCCATGCATTTAAAATATACACTTCAATGAGTTTTTGTATATTCACAGTTACACACCATCACCACATTCAATTTTCGAACATCTTCCTCACTCCCAAAAGAAACTGTGTACCTATTAGCCATCAGTTCTCATTCTCCCAGCAAATTCCCAGCCTTAGGAAAATAATGATCTACTTACTTTAATGACATGGATAAAGTAAAGTGCTCTAGTGTTCATTTGCTGGGTGGCAAGACTCAAATTGAGAAGAAACAGCTGCAAACATCATTAATAATCAGAACATGGAATGTACAAAGTATGAATCTAGGAAAATTGGAAGTCATAAAACTGAAATGGAACACATAAGATCACTATCCTAGGCATTGTTGTTGTTGTTGTTATGTGCCTTCGAGTCAGACCCGACTCATAGCGACCCCTTCTTGGGTTTCCAAGGCCATATCACTACGGAAGTAGATTGCCCCATCTTCCTTCCGGGGAGTGGCTGGTGGGTTTGAACCGCCAGCCTTCTGGTTAGCAGTCAAGTGCCTTAGCCACTAAGCTACCAGAGCTCCCATCCTAGGCATTAGTGAGTTGAAATGCACTGGTACTGCAATTTTCAATCAGACAATAATATGGTCTGATATGCCAGGAGTGACAAATTAAACAGGAATGGCATAGCATTCATCGTCAAATAGAACATCTCAAGATCTATCCTGAAGTATAATGTTGTCAGTGACAGGGTAAAATCCATATACCTACAAAGATGACCAGTTAATACAATTATTGTTCAAATTTACACATCAACCACTAAAGCCAAAGATGAAGAAATAAGACTTGTATCAACTTCTGCAGTCTGAAATTTACCAAACATGCAATCAAGATGCATTGATAATTACTGGTGATTGGAATGTAGAAGTTGAAAATGAAGCAGCAGCACTGGTAGCTGGAAAATATGGCCTTGGCGATAGAACTGACACTGGAGATCACGTGATATAATTTTCAAAGACCATCAACTTACTCATTCCAAATAACATAAATGTCAACTATACACATGGACCTTCACAGATAGAACACACAGGAATGAAGTTGACTACATCTGTGGAAAGATGAGATCAAAATCATTAGTTAGAAAAAGGCCAGGAGCTTTTTGTGGAACAGATGTATGTTCAAAGCAAGTTTAAGTTAAGGCTGAAGAAAGTTAATTAAAGTTCAAGAAAGCCAACATACGACCTTGATTATCTCTTACCTGAATTTAGAGACCACTTGAAGAACAGATTTAGGTCATTTAATACCAATGACCAAAGACCAGACAAATTGTGGGATGCCATCCAGAAAATCATACACAAAGAAGCAAACAATCATTAAAAAGACAGGAAAGAAAGAAAGTAACAAAATGGATGTCAGGAGACTCTGAAACTTGCTTTTGAACAGAGATTAGCTAAACTGAATTGAAGAAGTAATGACGTAAAAGACCTGACCAGATTTCAAAGGGCAGCTCAAGAAAAGTAAAGTATTATGATAAAATGTCCAAAGACCTGGAGTTAGAAAATCAAAAGGGAAGAACATGTTAGGCATTTCTCAAGTGGTAGGAACTGAAGAAAAATTCAAGCCCTGAGCTGCAATTCTATGGGCAAAATATTCAAAGTTGCAAGAAGCAACAAAAGATGGAAAGAATACACAAAGGCACTGTGCCAAAAAGAATTGGTTGATGTTCAAACATTTCAGGATGTAGCATATGATCAAGAACCAATGGTACTGAAGGAAGTCCAAGCTGCACTGAAGGAAGTGATGAAAAATGAGGCTCCAGGAATTGAAAGAATACTCATTGAATGTTACATCAAAGGGATGCAGCATTGGAGGTGCTCACTTATATATGCCAAGAATTTTGGAAGACAGCTACCTGGCCAACTGGCTAGAAGAGATCCTTATTTGTGCCCATTCTAAAGAAAGGTGATCCAACAGAATGCAGAAATTATCAAACAATATCATTAATATCACACACAAGTAAAATTTTGCTGAATTCAAAAACAGATGCAGCAATACACTGACAGAGAATGCCAGATATGCAAGCTGTATTCAGAAGTAGAACAAGAGATATCATTGCTTTTGTCAGATGGATCTTGACTGAAAGCAAAGAATACCAGAAAGGTATCTGCCTGTTTTTTATTGACTACATAAATGTTTTGACTGTGTGAATCATGACAAATTACGGATAAAATTGCTAAGAATGGGAATTCCAGCACACTTAACAGTGCTCATGAGAAACCTGTACAAAGACCAAGACACAGTCATTCAAACAGAGCAAGGGGATCTGCATGGCTTAAAATCAGTAAAGGTGTTCATCAGGGCTTATCTTTTCACCCTACTTACTCAATGTCAATATAAAAAAAAAATCATAAATTCTCACAACTGGATCAGTAAGCAACAACATGGTAAACAGAGGAAAAAAATGAATTTATCAGGGATTTCATCTCACTTGTATAAACCATCAACACCCATTGAAGCAGCACTCAAGAAATGAAATGACATACTGCATTGAGAAAATCTGCTGCAAATTCTCATCTTAAGATGTTAAAAAGCAAACATAGACAATCCATAAAGATTACTTCAAGGAAACTCTATGAAGTAGTTCTACTCTTTAGTAATGGGGTCACAATGAGTTGGGTTAGTTGGGTTTTTCCTGCTGTAAAAGGAACAACTAACAACAGCAAACAACAATAAAGGAGCTATGGTAGTGCAGTGCCTAAGGCATTTGACTGCTAACCAAAAGATTGGTGGTTCAAACCCACCAGCTGCTCCATGGAAGGAAGGTGGGGCAATCCACTTCTGTAAAGATTTACTGCCTCAGAAACCCAATGTGAGTTGCTATGAGTCATCATGGACTCATAGCAGTGAGTTTTTTTTTGTTTGTTTGTTTGTTTAACATCAACAATGGGAAAAGCACTTAAAAGTGATGAAAGATATCAACTCCTACATTAAAGAAACATTAAATAATTCCAAACAAGAAAAGGAAGGAAGGAAAACACATTAGGCACACTGAGGCTGAAATCAAAGACAAAGACAAAATACACACATACAATCAAAAGACAAACAGTAAATTTGACAGATAACTTCTCAGGAGAAATGGTGGAAGCTGGAAGACAATGGAATGGTATCTTGTGCTGAAAGAAAATAAGCATAAAGCTAGGGTTCTACAACTTTGGAAGAAGATCCTCCAAAATGGGAGCAGGATAACGACATTCCAATGCAAGTAAAACACTGAGAGAGTGTGTCACTAGCTGGAGTTATACTAAAGAAAATATTAAAAGCAGCTTTACAGCAGGAAGAAAACTGTCATGATCAAACAAATACATTGATAAATGAAGTGTGACAGAAGAAGGCTATAGATGCATAAATGTCAATGAATAATGGTAGTATAAAATACCTTGTAAGTTTCAAAATTTTTATAGAAGTAAAAACATGGTGACTATATCACAAAAGTCAAGAAGGATCAACATAGAGTTAAAATGTTCTAAGTACAATGGGAAATAGAGAAAAGCCTGATTTATAGTCAACTTACAAATTCAGAAATTCACATAATCTCAAAAAAATTTTAGAATATTTAACTAACTAGGAAGTAGATGAGAGAAAAGAGAAGAATAAAAATCTCAAAACAGTCCAAAACTCCTAAGCAAGGAGAGAAAAGGAAATAGGCTTAAGCAGAAAACAAACTAAGATGGTAGGTTTCAACTCAATGCTCTGCATCCTTCCCAGCCCTTGATACTGTCAGATCTGTTGTTAGTTTAGTCATTCTTCTAGGTGTGTCATGGTATGCTGGGGTTTTAATTTGCATTTCCCTGATGACTTGTGATGTTGAACATCATATGCACTTCATGTGCTTCTTTGCCATCTGTATCTCTTCTCTGGCCCATTTATTAGGGCAAAATATGAAATGCTTTTCATTCCACCCATATGACATTTTAGAAAATGGCAAAACTATAGAGATTAAAAAACAAAACAAAACAAAACCACCAAACAAAAACAGATCAGTGGTAGCCAGGGGCTGGTCAGGGAATGTGGATTGAGTACCAAGAGGCATGAGGATACTTTCTGGAATGATGGAAACAATATCTTGAGTGTGGTGGTGCTACACAACTGTATATATTTTTCAATACTCATAGATTTGACACAAAAGGAGTAAAGAACTGAATATCTTACATGCTAAAGAAACTAATCTATAAATAAAAGCTTTCCTACAAAGAAAACTCTAGGCACCAATACCTTCACCAGTGAATTCTCCTAAACACTTAGGAAGGAAATCACACCAATCTTAAACTTTCCATTTGTTTTATTAGGAAGGCACACTTTTCCAGTCCTCAGAAGCTGGAGGCCTAAAGTGTTTCCTTCTAGTAAGGACAGGAGAGGAGTTCTGTGTGATGTCCAGGAGGCTGTGTGGGCATGGCCTGAGGGCATGGAGGCGTGGTGGGGAGGGGCCAGCAGCAGCCTGGAGAATGGCCATGGGCAGTGGGTGACAGGGAAATTGGCCATGGGCAGTGGGTGACAGGGAAATTGTTAGGTGATGAGACATGTCTGTGTGGGAAGAAAGCCATCCACTCAGGACTGCAATACAGAGGCCCTGATGGGGTCCCTAGTTTATCTCCTGTAGAGTTAATACTCTGATTGTCTAAGTGTGAAGCCATCACAGCTACAGGGCCTGCACTGCTACATTTGGACTTGCAAAGTCAAAACATGAAGATCTAAAAGGCAAAAAATGTGAAGTCATTGATTTGTCCAGAGGAGGGCCAGGTCATCAGAGCTGAAAAGGATGCCACAAGCAAGGAAAGAGCCTGGGTTTCTGGGATGACCACTGAAATTAGAGTGTGAATTTTCCCCGATTCCACATCTTCTAGTTCAGGGGCAAGGCTAACATGGCAGACTCAAAGTCTGGTCTAAATGGTAGGAGAGTACTTGAAGACAGGGGTGTGGGGTTACAAATTTCCAGATAGGTCTCAGCCCAGCTGAACTTGGGAGAATACACTGGTGAGCAGCAGGATGTCTGGGCTGAGATGGAGACACAATAGGCTGGTCAGGGGCACATAGGGAAGCAGAGGAAGAAGACCCAGGAGGAGGATGTGGGCACACAGCAGGACAATTTGCACACACTAAGAGTTCGTAGCAGGAGGCGGCATAGGCAGAGGGCTAGAAGCACTAAAGATAGGCACACAGCAGGCAGACTTGCAGCAGACAGTCCTGTGGTCAGCAAGTAGGGGTGTGGCAGGTAGCCTGCTGGCATCAAGAGAAAGCACTGGAGCTGGTGAAGATAATGGGCAGGGGCTAGACATACAGGCTTCCCAGCAGTAGGAGCTGCACACACAGCTCACAGGGGCACAGATGCATTCAGGCAGGGGGCCAGAACACAGCATGTGGGGGTGTGGCAGGTAGAAGCAGAGTAGGTGCACTGGCAGCAGGTGGGGACACAGCAGGGGGACTCACAGCATCGGGGGCTCACGGCAGCTCTCTGGACAGTCATCCACTTGCCAGGGGGAGCTGGTGCAAGATTCACAGGCACCAAATAAGCAGATGTGGCTCCATTGGCTAAGTCACTGGAGCAGACAGACGTGGTGGATGCAGCCATGGTAGGGTGATGGCTGGCACATAGTGAGGTGATGGAGTAGTGTGTGAGTGCATGAATGAATGAGGAGTTCTGGAATATGTTGTTGTTGCTATGTGCCATCGAGTTGGACCCAACTCATAGCGACCCCTCCTTTGGTTTCCGAGGCAGTATCACTATGGAAGTAGATTGCCCCATCTTCCTTCTGAGGAGTGGTGGTGAGTTTGAACTGCCAGCCTTCTGGTTAGCAGCCAAGTGCCTTAGGCACTGCGCTATCAGAGCTTTGGACTATGGGGCTTTTCTCTCTCTCAAGGTTGTGTTTTTTACCTGAACCAGGCCCCAGGAGCTTTCTCTGTAATTGGTGTTTTGAGACAGGAGGACACTTATTAGGCCAGGTCTATTGCTGAGTGATGTCCTGGCGCAGTTCATGAACCTTAGATAGCAGGGGAAGAGCTGCCACCCTGACCTAGCAGTGACCACAGAGAGGGAGGGGCACCTCTCCACAGCTGAGCCCACAGCCTCCTTCCTTAGGTATTGAGTGCCTGGTGCTTGGTGCCAGCTATCACCCAGAGGACTCTCTCATGTGCACCCAGTTCCTATCTGCATCCAGGATAGGTTTGGCCTGTCTTGGGACTGGGAGAGAGTTGGGGATGAGTGCCTTGTTTCAGGGTAACATCATTTGAAGATGGACCTTCTTGACAGCTCTGTAGTTCCATGATCCCAATGTAGTGCTGAGGGCAGAGAGGAGAATGTGGACTGAATGCGGGAGAGGAGATGCCTGAGATGATGCCTCACCACCTTTCCCTGATCACCCCCTTCATTAGGTAGACCCAGATTCAGAACCTGTCTCCACAGCCAACAGTCTGTTGTCCTGGGCATGGCAGCCCTGGATCAGGACTTGAACATGAGGAGAGGGTTAAGTTGGAGAAGGCAGGTGTGAAGCAAGGGAGTGTGATGAGGCTCAGAGATACTCCCTGTTGGTAACGACAATCAGTGCCATGGAAGTGAGCCAGGTAGATCAGGCTGTGACCCTGGGGCCAGGCAGGGACCTAAGAGACCATATTCAGGTGCAGTTATCAGTGGTCACAGGGATGATCCTCTCTCTTAGAGCCTGAGCCCTCAGCAACGCTGCCAAGAGTCACAGCTGAGAACTGCTATGTTCACTCTGAACATAATTTCAGCCTGGTCTCAGCCAGGGGTTGAAGCTACAAATGTCCACCCAGCTGCCTGGTACAGGAAGATTGAGCCATGGCCAAGGGTAAGTCCAAGCAGTACCCAGGACAGAGATGTGGGAGGAAAATGAAGGAAGGAACAGGGAGGGAATGAAGAGGAAGGGAAGGAAGGTGAAGGAAGCGAGAGGAGGAAGGAAGCGAGGGGGAGAGAAGGAGGAATGAGGACGATGTATAACTAAAAGCAGAATATATGCATTTAACACAATAGAAAAAGTAGAAGGAAAAAAAAAGCCCTATCTTGGTCCATATGTCAATTATATAAAACGAGTGGAAACAAGAAAAACAGAAAACAAAACTTGAACCAAAATGGCAGACTTAAGCGTAAAATTGTAAGTTGTGAAGTAAATGGAAAAGGTTAAATTTCTTATAAGGTGAAAAAACAATTCTCAAAATGGTAAATAAAATAAAAAACAAAAAGATGGTAACTAATGCCACAATTAAGCAAGAAAATGAAGAAGTAAAAAAAAAAAAAAAGGAAAACTCACTACCATTGAATCCATTCTGATTCATAGGAACCCCCATTGGGTTTCTGAGGAGGTAAATCTTTATGGAAGTAGATTACCCCATCTTCCTTCCAAGGAGTGGCATAATGTACTACACAAAAACACTGATCTACATCCTACTTTGGTAAGTAACAACTGGCATCCTAAAAGGTTGCAAGCAGCTATCTAGATGCAGCAATGGATCTCTCCTCATCTACAGCAAAGAATGAAGAAAACAAAAGATGCATGGAAACAATTAGTCCAAAGGACTAGTGGACCATGCAAACCTCAGGCTGTATGACCATGAGACCACAAGAACAAGATGGTGCCCAGCTACCACTGTCAACCACTCAGAAAGAGATCAGTGCAAAAGACCCTGGATAGAGTGGGAAAACAATATGGAACAAAATTCAAAATCATGAAAAAGACCCTGTTTCTGGTCTGATAGAGCCTGGTGAGACTTCCAAGACTATGGACCTGGATTACCCTTCAAGGCTAGTATTGAACTCACTTCACTGGCTTCCAGTCTAACAACACACAGGCATATAGGGTGAATGTTTACACCAGGGAGATACACTTCTTAGAGCGATCAATCATGGGAGAACAGAATGGCAGTATTGCACAGGGAGATAGCTCAGGGAACAGGAATGCATAGGAAAGAAGGACACAGGGAAGAGGTAACTACAGGGAGGAAGGGAGGAAGGGGGAAGAGAGCTGTTACATTGTGGGCAATTGCAGTCAATGTCATGAATCAAATTGTGTATGAACTGGTGTATGGAACATGAATTTGCTTTTCACCCAAATCACACACACACACACACAATGCCCACAAATGCTTTTTCAAAGATGAGGATCATTAAACTGGAAAAAAAAAAAAAAAAAATCTGCCTTCAGTGGGTCTGTTCTTTTGAAAGTAGATGTCAGGTCTTTCCTCTGAGGCACCTCTGAATGGACTCCCACTGCCAACCTTTTGTTAGTAGCCAAGCATTAATCATTCATGCCACTCAGGGACTCCCAGGGACCATTATTTAGTCCAAAATAACTAAGGACACAAGAAAAAAAAGGTATCCTAAATAAGAACCTGCAAAAATTGCAAAAACAAATGAAATGAAACCATAGAGACTTCAAGTATTAGAATTGTCACACACACATATAAACACTTTACATAAACACTTGGAGAAAGTAAAGATCAACTTTCAAATATTTTAAAAGAGTAAGAACCTCTAAAAAGTGACCTAACAGATTGGAACAAATGATACACACAGAACTACTGGAAATGAAAAACAAAGAAAACTGAAATTAAACTAAGTGTTTAGCTACAACAGTAGAGAGAATTGGTGAACTGAACGGTCAGGGGAAATTAGGCCGAATGAAGGACAAAGAGACAATCAAAGCTATTATAGGCTAGAGACTGATGGTTAACATTTATTCAATGACAATTCCAGGAGACCAGAGAACCAGCTGACAATTGTTTTGCTCTGTTGTACATAAGGTCACCTGGAGTCAGCTCCAGGGTAGCTAACAACAATATATAAAATAAAACCTCACTGCTGTCGAGTGGGATCCGACTCATAGCGAATCCTCCTTGGGTTTCTGAGGTGGTATTGTTATGGAAGTAGATTGTGCAACCTTCCTTCTGAGGAGTGGTTGGTGGGTTTGAACCGCCAGCTTTCTGGTGAGCAGTCAAAAGACCTTAGGTGCTGCACCACCAGAGCTTCCACAACAAAATACATATGGTTTGAAACTGCCTCAGGGCTGCATGAGTGGCTCTCTCTTCCCCAGAAACAGTAGGTCTCTGGAAACCATGACAGGCCTCCACCATGGCCTGCAGGGGGATGTAGCCTGCCACCCAGGAGGGCAGAGACAACAGCCTGATGGGAAAGGGCTGCTGAGAGACAAAGGATGGGGAGGGGGCCTGGGCAATCAAAAAAGACCTTCATGCCCCATCAAAGTATGTTGTTGGTTTTAATCAGTTGACCACTTCTGAAAGGCCAGCCAAGCTCCGTTAGAGCTATGTGCAGAGAGGGAGGAGGCAGAATGGGGATGGGAGAAGTCAGGAGAGAGGGGGCCTGGGCTGGGTGGAGGGTGGAAATAGAGTGGGGGGCAGAGGAAGAGGAGAAAGTGGTGAGGGAGGTGGAGTGGATCAGGAGTCCCAAGTCTGGGCTGGTAGATGCAGGCACGTACACAGAATGGCAGCTTGTTTTCAGGCCTGGGGAAGGGACAGGACATCCTGAGAACCAGGCCCAGGATGGTGCCATGCTTGGGTTCCCCATGTCTTGGGGAGCCATGATTTCTCACCCAGGAGATCTGAGCAGCACTAGGGTCCAGGGAGCCCCTCTACTGCAACGTATTCGTTCCTTCTGACTTATGATCTTGTCATTATTATGTCATCAAGCATTTTTTATGGGTTGTGACTGGGGGGGATCTGAGGTCTACTATTTGCTAAAGCAAATGGAACAAATGACAAGGTAAAAGAGCTGAACTGAAGATTTCAAAGAGCAGCTTGAGCATACAAAGCTAATTACTATAATGAAATGTGCAAAGACTTGGAGTTAGAAAACCAAAAGGGAAGAACATGCTTGGGATTTCTTAAGCTGAAAGAATTGAGGAAAAAAATTAAAACTCGAGTTGCAATATTTAAAGATTCTATGGGCAAAATATTGAAATGATGCAGGAAACATCAAAAGAAGATAGAATACTCAGAATCCTGTACCAAAACGAACTGGCTGATCTTCCTCCATTTCAGGGGGTAGCATATGATCTAGAACCAATGGAACTGAAGGAGGAAATAGAAGCTGCAATGAAGGAACTGGTGAAGAACAAGTCTCCAGGAATTGACGGGATACCCATTGAGATGTTTCAACAAAAGGACACCCCACTGGAGGCACTCACTCGGTTATGCCAAGAGATTTGGAAGATAGCTACCTGGACAACTGACTGGAAGAGATCC
Organism: Orycteropus afer afer; assembly: GCF_000298275.1. Lineage (NCBI taxonomy): Eukaryota > Metazoa > Chordata > Mammalia > Tubulidentata > Orycteropodidae > Orycteropus > Orycteropus afer. Next base: position 9,111,362 of record NW_006921619.1, read on the forward strand.
ACATTTGTTGTTGTTGTCGTTAAGTGCCGTCGAGTCGTTTCCGACACATAGCGACCCCATGCACAGCAGAACGAAACACTGCCCGATCTCGCGCCAGCCCCACAATCCCTGCTATACTTGAGCCCATCATCACAGCCACCACTCTAGGCTCCTGACAGCAATGACATTCCACTCAACCTCTGTGAGATTCGCCTTGAAGTTCAAGATCAATCCATCTCCTTGAAGGCCTCCCCCTCTTTCATCGACCCTCCACCCTACCAAGCATGACATCCTTCTCCAGGGAATGGTCCCTTCTTACAACATGACCAAAATAGGTGAGATGAAGTCTGGCCATTCTTGCTTCCAAGGAGCATTCTGGCTGCACTTCCTCCAGGACAGATCTGCTAGTTCTTTTAGCAGTCCACGGTACTTTCAGCATTCTTCGCCAGCACCACAACTCAAAAGCATCAACTCTTCTTCGGTCTTCCTTATTCATTGTCCAGCTCTCACATGCGTACCAGGCGATTGGAAGTATCATGGCTTGTGTCAGGCACACCTTAGTCCTCAAGGAGATATCCTTGCTCCTCAGCACTTGAAACAGTTCCTTCGCAGTTGACTTTCCCAATGCTACACATCGTCTAATGTCCTGACTGCTGCTTCCGTTGGCATCGATTGTAGAACCAAGCAACGTGAATTCCTTGACAACCTCAATCTTCTCTCCATTTATTGTGATTGCTCATTGGTCCAGTTGTGAGGATTTTTGTTTTCTTTGAGATGTAATACATACTGCAGACTGTATCCTTCCACCCTCATCAGTAGGTGCCTTAAGTCATCCTCACTTTCAGCAAGAACTCTCTACTTCTCTGATGGGTTTGGTAATTCACTGCAATGGCCACACACAACTCACAGAGCATATGTAACGATTAACGTGGTTTATTAGGAAGTAGCGGATTACAATTTGGGATTAGGATCAACTTGGAAGTATCAGGACACAAGTCAGTAGACAGCATAGATATTGCAAATCAGCACAGCTTCCATCTGTGACAGCTCTCAGCTCCTTCACCACTGTGCTTACAGGCAGACCCTTCTCTTGGACACATCCACCTCTGGGCACTCTCAGCCATGCCAGCCCTTCGTTCAGTAGTTCCAGCCTGAAGGCAAGTCTCTGCCCTTCTTAGGCAAGGTTTCAGCTTTAGTTCCACGAACAAGTGCCCAGAGGCACCCCGCACCCCACTCTGCCAGCAAGTCTCCTACCCAAACACACTCAGCTATCTCCCTCTGTGGGTTGGCAAGCCCACTAACTACAGTCATCTGCTTGTCTTGTGGTTCTTGTTGCTAGTACTTCTGCTGCCATCTCTGACACTGGACTCTGCTATGGTTGCTGCCATTTCTCAGTCTTCAGTGTTTGCTTTCTTGTGTGTCTGGGAGGTTCTCAGTGCAGGGACCCCAGGTCCAAAGGAAGCATTCTACTCTAGGCTCCTCCTGATAGCAATGACATTCCACTCAACCTCTGTGAGATTGGCCTTGAAGTTCAACTTCAAGGTATTGTCCTCCCAGCCAGATTACTAACTGATCAATCCCCTTAGTGGACTACAATCCTGCAATTTGCATAGTAATCCACCAGTTTCTCCAAGGCCACTTAACTCTATTGACCAATCTCTTACAAGACTGTGGCCTAGCCAATCATTTTTGGCTGAATAACCCAAAGGTCAAAAAGGCCATATATAAATGAAACCCATTGCATGCCATGTTTTCAATTCTCATAGGTATGTATGCACCTAGAATTTCTGGGTCATATTGTTAACTATGTTTACCTTTTTCACATAGGCGCTCTGGTAGCATAGTGGCTAAAGCACTTGACTGCTAACCAGAAGGCTGGTGGTTCAAACCCACCAGCCACTCCTCGGAAGGAAGGTTGGGCAATCCTACTTCCCTAGTGATACTGTCTCGGAAACCCAAGGAGGGGTCGCTATGAGTCGGGGCCAACTCGACGGCACATTAACCACCACCACCACCACCACCTTTTTCACGAATTGCTTAACTGTTTTCCACAGCAGCTGGACATTTCCCACCAGCAATGTACAAGGGTTCCAATTTCTCCATGTACTTACCAACACTTTTTATTATAAACCAAAGACCAAATGCATTGTCATTGAGTAGGCTCCAACTCATAGCAACCCCTCCTTGAGTTTCCAAGGCAGTATCACTAAGTAAGTAGTTTGCCCCATCTTTCTTCCTAGGTGTGGCTGGTGGGTTTGCACTGCCAGCCTTCTGGTTAGCAGTCACATGCCTTAGGCACTACATCACCAGAATGCTTTTATTATAGACAGCCTAATAGGCATAAAGGAGCTTTGGTGGCATAGTGCCTAAAGCATGTGACTGCTAACCAGAAGGCTGGCAGTGCAAACCCACCAGCCACACCTAGGAAGAAAGATGGGGCAAACTACTTCCTTAGTGATACTGCCTTGGAAACCCAAGGGGTTGCGATGAGTCAAATATGACTTGATGGCAGTGAGTTTGGTTTTTTGAATAGGCATTAACTGGTGTCTCATGGTGTTATTCATCCCCCTTTTAACTAATGTCAAGCAACTTCTATGTGTTTACTGGACATTGTTAATTCTTTTGGAGAACAGCCTACTTTGATCTTTTGCCCATTTTAAAATTATTTACCTTTTAATTATTGAGCTGTACGAGATAATGCATTTTTAGATGCTAGTCTATCAGATTTATGATTTACAAGTATTTTCTACTATGCGAGTTCTTTCACCTTCTTGTTGATACTGTTTGCTGTACAAAATTTAAGTCCAACTTCTCAATACTTCTTTGTTGTTCAGTTCTTATTTAACCTCCCAATTCCTTTTATAAATGTCTGTTTAGGTTCCTTCTGGGAGGCTTGCCTCAAAAGTCTGGGTGATCCTTGATTATCTTTCATACTTAAAACAGTAAGATTTGATAGGTCAGGGGCAGGAATGCATAGGAAAGGGCACAGGGCAGAAGTAGAGGAAGTGGGAAGAGCTGTTACATTGCGGGGACTCCAGTCATTGTCAGGAAACCAAATGTGTATGAACTGCTGAATGGAAAACAAATTTGACCTTTTAAACTTTCATCTAAATCACAATTAAAAAAAAAATTGATTCCGACTGGATGTTCACATGCAAAAGAAAGCTCAGCTGATGGACAGAGCTTTCCAGTATTTTTCATATTGAGGCATACACAGAAAATGCCAACAGAGATGCAGTATATTGGATGTCAGCTTGAGATCTGGGGGCCTTGCAAGAAAAAAAAATTATGCGTAATTTTGAAAAGGCAAACTTTTCTTCCAAATAAAATCTTTTCAAACACTTTAATGATAAACCCAAGCTTGATTTATCTAGCTTAACATTTTTAATGGTAAGATTAGCTATATATAATTCCTGATTAAGAATATTTAAAGAGGATCTGTTCAAATTGTCTGAATATACAGAAATAAAATCTTTTTTCACTTTTTGTAACTTACAGAAACTTTTTCTATATTTACCAGAATCCAGATTCATTTGGTCTATTTAAAACTGTACTTCAAGGACACAGTCACTGTAAATCTAAGAGCTCTTCTTTTTCACTGGTGTTTCTGTAGTCCATTTTCATTTCAAGCATTTAAAAATGCTTACAAAGTTTTTCTTAAGGTATCCATGGATTTAGCAATCTTTGTTAGGATTCACATTGTTAACACTTGAGTAAACAATACAATTTTAACACTTTTACCTTCATTTTTTTCAATTCAGCTTTGCTTTGGACAAAAATTGCCAATAAAAACTCACACAAAAAATAAAAAATGTTCCTGCTATTTTCACTCTAGTGCCAGGTAAGCAAGCCAATCCATTTTTTAAAGCCAGGAACAATCCTTCAACAAATTTGCAAAGTGCAGATCATTCACATGCACAAGAATTTGTTTTCTACTTTGGAAACTTGTTTTCAGTACAAAATATACATTAAAGAATGTGATTCTGATTCCCTTTGCATAAAGCTGAAACCGGACTTTAGTTGGTGGATTTTGATGGCATTAATGGCAACCAGCGTATTGGTAAGTTAGGATCAACGTAATAGCCACAATGGGCTCAAATACATGAAAGAATTTAGACTGAACAGGCCCTTTTATATTCCTCTTATCTAGCCCCTCCTCAAACTGTCTTGACACAAAGCTTCAAGCGAGTCCTTACTCAGGATACCTAAGAAATCAGGTTCTCTCAGACTAAGATGAGGTACCTGATCAGTTTCACTGTGAAGATTTCTCTTCTCCATCTGGGTCCCCAGAATGGTTCTCTGAACAGTCTGATTCCGGCTGGTTTTATAGAGTGCCACCTATATACTGGCACTGGGTTGGTAAGGGGCTGTCTGTGGACTAGATCAGGGATTAGAACTTTTTCTGTAAAGGTCAGATGTTATGTGCCATCTAGTGGGACCCGACTCACAGTGACCCCTCCTTGGGTTCCCCAGGCGGTGTCACTATGGAAGTAGGTATTTTAATGGTTTGTCACATCTCTGCCATTACAGTACAAAAGCAATCAGACAATGTAATGCATGGGTATGGCTGTACTCCAATACTTTAGAAAAACACATAGGCTAGATTTGGTTCATAGGGTATGGATTCATAGGGTATGGTTTACCAACCTCTCAGAATCCAGAATATTGGTATCTTTGACGCAAGATGGAAAATGAAAGGCTGTACTTCCTGGATAAATGCATGCTTCTGACAGTTTATAATAGTGAAAAAAATGTCATTTTAAATAAAATGAATGTATACATGCCAAATTAGTATATCCCAAGAAACTTGATCATTTCAAGCATTTAAAAATGATCCTTATTTAGAATCAGCACTTAAATGCTATTCCATGGGAGCTCTGGTAGCACAGTTCCTAAGGCACTTGACTGCTAACCAGAAAGCTGGCAGTTCAAACCCACCAGCCACTCCTCTGAAAGATGATGGGGCAATCTACTTCCATAGTGATACTACCTCAGACACCTGAGGAGGAGTCGCTATGAATTGGGTCCGACTCAACGGCACATACCACCACCACATTGGCCAACCTGGGGAAGTAAATAGGAGTTATCAAATTATTACTCTTTGCAATCCACTGTGTTAAGAATTTCTATACATTATTTAAATAGGAGGGAAACTCTCTTTTGGCTTTAAAAAAAAAATCAGTATCAGCCTCATCAAAAGGTTATAAAGCCATTATGAGGATTCTGTTACATGCTGAAGATACTCTGGGGAACTGGCACAAGATTAATCAGAGCATTAGTGAGTTTCCACCAGTCCCGGTTAAGTTCCCATTCTGACTTTGATCACAATGGTGTTCTTGGTTCCCATGACTTTAATTTCCAAGTCTGCATCCACTATTTCTGGTTATTAATTTCTCCAATACCCAAGTAGGTTAATGGCTACAGAATGTTCATAAAGCCAGGAAGGTACACCACATGCATGTTACTACAGGTTCCCTACTATGGGTTTGTCTGATTTCTTCTACGAAGAGGTTCAGTATCTTGAGTTCTCCACTGTCAAAAGGCCCAAGGTTTTTTGGTTATACTATAAAGAAAAATCCCGGTCCAAGAACCCAAATACTTAAGGCTTGAAATTCCTGTCAGATAATATAACACAACCCACCTGCTGCTTAAAATTACAACCCTGCCTACTTTAGCCTATTTAGTCATCATCTGGGCTCAAATTTCATTGGCCTGTATCAAGATAGTAAAGCTGTCCAAAATAAGAGTATTTTCAACTTCATTTGATTACTCATGGGGAGAAGGTGTTTGGGGCCCTGCTAGGAAACAAACTACAGGTCAGATTGGGATGCAGAACCAATCCAGCATCCTTGTCACCTTAAATCCTTTCCTCTACACTATGCCAAAAAGCATTCTGGACTTTTGACACAGGTTCAGGTTTGAAATAGCCAATCAACCAAATCATAAAAATTTAAGGCAAAATTGTTTGCATGCACTGCCAACAACTTCTCCCAGCCTGCAATGCAGTAAACTACCTGGTATGGCTTTTCTAGTCATAAGTCTTTGTAAACTCAGTGGTGGAATGAGCAACTGAGGAGCTCTTGATTTTAAGTTACCCACCTGTGGTTTTTCTGTTGGGCGTGACACAACAATGTTCGCAGAAGTTCGTTCTCAGATGCTTAGGATTCTGATGTTTTGACTCGTTAGTTTGGCCACTCTATCAGGCTCAAAACAAGGGCTCCTAGAGGCAAAGGTCTCTCTCTGATTGCTGGCTGAGGAAGGACAAGCTCCTGAGAGACCGTGAGGGACATGCACTGCTGGGAGAGAGTGAGCGTTTTCCTGAACTCAAGTTGTAACCTGGTGCTTCTCTAATAAGCCCCATAATCTGTGAGTTCTGTGTGGCCACTGCAGTGAATTATCGAACCCAGAAGAAAGGTGTTAAATGCTGTGAGAGGAACAGTTGTGTCAGAGTTGGTGAAAGGGCCGGAGGAAGGCAGCACGTGTGGCCTTTCAGGAATAGCCCTTGGGCTACTGATAGTCAATTCAGTCTTCCTCTTGTGGGGTTAGAGGTGGTCAGGAGATGGGGCCTCCTTGCCCCTTTAGCACAGCCCAAATCAAAACTATGCTCTACTCCCAAAATCCATTCCCATGAAATTTACCAATTTTAGGAATAGAAATCACCTCAACTCCGAATTACTGATCCCATTTAGTGAACAAATGATCTTTTTTAAGACAACTTTTGAGTGGTTAATTTGGCAATATTTCACATTAACTTGACATTTGGTTTTGGTAATCTCAGTCCTGAAGTCAAAGGGTTGCAAGATTTAAAAATGATCCTTTTAGTTTATATTATCCAATGCTGTTTTATGTCATGGTTCTGACAGTTTTTGAACATTTTAAAATTGGCCTCTGGTAGCAAAATTACAAAGCCACCCCTCTCTTCCACAAAGCTCCTCCTTTCATGGCCACCAAGCAACCATCATAGTACACTGAAGAGTATACTTACCAACTTTTTTCAGCCCATCTTAAGCTACTGAAATCTCAAAAGAGCTGTTGCTTACAACACACTCTTGGTAGAAATTTCTGAATTAGTCAAAATCTTTTCAGACCGGTAAGAAAATTAAACTTCAATGTTAACTTTTCATTGGTGGGATAATGAATTGTTTTGCACAATTAAAAAGCTAACAATTTGTCTTGAGGATAGGAAAGATGTTTACCTGAAAGATTATCAGCAGCAAGAATCCATGCATTATTCCTGAAGTTTTTCCCAACCAGTTTCTATTAACATAAAAATCTACAGGATAAATGGATTGCCTACTTTGTCTTGTATATAGGGTGGACAAATACATTGAAAGTATCAACCGTTAAGTACAGTTCTTGGTAAAGGGGTCATCCACTTTATGGCTGACAAATTGTAATGCTAATGGAGAAAATATCATTATGAGTTCATGGCGAATCACAAGGGTTAAATTATTAGACCAGGAGTGTTTCAAGAATATGGAGTAATAATAGTAAAACTGGTGTATCATACTGGTTAAGTACACTGGTTTTGGAGTTTGGCCTTAAGTTGACCCAACTTGACTATTTAATTACTAACATGTATGATTGTGATAGTTGAAGATGTGTCAACTTGGCTGAACTCCAGTTGTGAGTGGTGGTTCCCATGATGGGATCAGATGATTGAGTTCTGAGCGGCCGGTATGCCCAAGGGGAGTTTCCCCAGGGGTGTGGCCTGCTTGCAATGCTATTCCAAGGACAAGCTGGAAGAACGGCATTCCGGACTATATACTTCCTTGAGTGAGCGGCTTGCCGCTCGCCCTGGAGGTTTCGGATTCATCCTTTGTTGGGAACAGCAACCAGCATGGTGTGTGCCAGCTTGATTCTCTGTTGTGCTTACGGGAACCAGGCGGCTCCGGGCCTCATCTCCTCCAGAGATGAACTTTGTGGCTTGAACTCCCCTGCCGAGCGTGCAAAAGCCAGGCGGCTCCGGGCCCCATCCCCTTCCAGAGACAAACTTTTCAGCTTGAACTTGTCGGCTTCTACACGCTTGTGAGCCATTTACCTAAGATAAATCTCTCTCTCTCTCTCTATAAATATATATATATACTTTGCTGGTTTTTGTGTTTCTCTAGAGAACCCAATCCAACACAACGATCTTGGGCAAGTAAAGCTTTTTGAGCCTATGTTGAAGAAAACATGACTGTTACACTTCCTCAGGTAATGTTGGAATTTTAAGAATTAACATCTAGAAAGCACTTTAATCTTAAACATAGTATCTGGGAATACAACTCAAATGGCAGCCATAATTATCTGCTTGCTTAATAGACTGTCATGTTTATATAATTATATACACAGAGAACCAAGACCAAAGGGGGAAGACAGTGAACAATGTTAAAAAAACAAAACAAAACACACCAGGATCAGCTACCATTTCCTGCAATGCATCAACTGCAAATATGCTCTAAACCTTGGGCTAATTAAGAATGGGAAACCTTTGTTTCTTATCACATCTACCCTCTACTGCTCCCACCTCACTGTTGTTTGTGCTGGCCTAGCCCTTTTCTCCAGCAAGCAAACGAGTTACAGACAGCACTATGTTCTGTGATATTCACCATCACTATGAAACTACAATTCTTTGTCTTTAATCTATCCCTCTATAACCCCCAATACCTATGGCCACATGGTGAAACACTGTTTTATACAAAGATCTGAGAATGTCACTTCTTATTCCAAAACAGGTTGAGTAAGTTAATTCTAGATACTTACTGGCAACATCAATTAGGTGAATACTAGGTATGTAAGTTACCAAAAAACAAAAGATACCGAGAGACACATTAAAAACACATTTTCCAATGATCCTGTACCTAGAAAATCCATAAGGCAAGAAAGGGAAATCAAAGGCATCCAAATTGGTAAGGAAGAAGTC
>NW_006921619.1:9122700-9147523 GCF_000298275.1 Orycteropus afer afer
ACATTTACCTCAAGCAGACACACGCCCTGGAGAGAACAATCATGGAGAAGGAAGGGCTGCTTATGCACAGGGAGACAGCTCAGGGTGCAGAAGAGTATGAAGGGATGGACACTGGGAGGAGTTAACTATGGGGAGGAAGTGGGAGGGGAGCTGTTGCATTGTAAGTTTTGGTCAATGACATGAGACAAAGTATATGTGTACTGCTGTATGAAAAGTGAATTTACTCTGTAAATCTTCACCCAAATCCAAAAAACCACCACATTTTCCAGCAGGTTTTACAAAGTAAGATCTGCGTTTGTTTCCTGCACTTCATTACCAACATCAACATATGACGCAGTTAGCCCACACAGGAGGCATTACCTTATGAATGAGTGTACACATACTGCATTTAAGTACCTTGGGGTTCAGAGACTGGCATTTTCATTTAATAGCAGTTTGGTCTAAATTAAATTATATGATAGAATTGTTGAAAATTAAATGAGTAGTAATATATGAAGTTCTTAACATGTACCTGGAAATACACCTGAAATCTGAATGCTATAAAGATCAACAAGCTAAGAAAGCCAGATACTGAGAATATGCACTGAAAATGTCCACAACGCTTCTGTGAAGGGTAGTTATTTACTATGACCTCATCATTGAACGAAGATGACTAGTCCAATATCTAGTTACCCACAGTATTTTCTGGGAATATTTATCTTTTTTTTTTTTTAAAGGAAAGATGTATGTATATTCTTAGTCCCTGGGGCACTGTATTAGGGAGTAAGCTACAAAACTACCTTCATAAGATAAACTAAATACAATATAACCAAGTTACAAAGAAGAAACCCAAAACGTAACAAATACTTCTTTGCAAACCGAAGAGCTGCACCAGCAAATTTTCTCTTTTCATTTGCGTTTATTTAAACACAGTTCTCAAAGCATTTGAGTGAAATTGGGCCTCTTTTGGTAAGCAAAGGACCTGAAAAGAGTATTTTTAGAATTAACAGGCAAATCTTCAGTTCATCCATGACACAGGTATAGTGTTCCCTTCTCTTATCCTATACTTTGAAGCACCCAGTATTTTTCACATAGCCTAAAAGCTAGAAGAACAAGAGTACATTTGTGGTGGAATGTATTGTCACTTGCTGATAACTAGTTGAAATACCATTATCACCTTGTAACAGCTTGAAGAAATAGCCTTTTTTAGGCATACACTGTGTAACTCTTATTCCCTGCTATATATAATACAGATTACATAAAGGCGGACAAATCCACATTTAGATAAGCATTAAGCATTTGCTGTATTGAAGTATCTTTAGTTCTAATACTAGCAGTACAGAGTTACAAAGCATAATTTTAACACTTAGCTGCAAGTATCTTAAGTATGGTACTTTTAATGAACTGGAGGAAAATGGGTATTTTTGTATTTAAATTTACTACTCACAACTTAATCTCAACAGTTTTACTAAGCATTGATATGTTAGAAAGAAAAGTAAAAATCAAATTGTTTATTGTTAACTTTTTTGCCATTTGGTAGCATTTTACACACAGGCTTTTGATCTTCAGAATACCCTGGATTCAGTAGAAAAACCTTTTAAATGAAGTTTTGTACAATAGAAACTTCTCGGCAGTCAAAATTTAGACTGTAAAAAAATACATGCAAAACATACTTTTCTGAAAACACTTAACTTTGAACAAAGCACCAACTACACAAATGCAGAATGAAAACAGCATTTCAACTCCACCAAAAGTAGTCATCATAAAAGGTGTAAAAGTCACCTAACTTCACTAGGCACTGTTCACTTTTTAAACAGGAGACAATAAAAAATATTGTCCACAATCGATATCCCAACTCTAGGGCATGTTTCAGAAAGTCTTCAACTTCATGCTTTAATAGCGGCCTAGAAAGAAAGGACAAAATAAGTATGCCTTAATATAGAAAAACTGATTACAAGAGAATTCTAGCCCATTCCTGCCATTAGGAAATTCTTTTGTTCCACATTCCCTCCTGTGAAAATAGAAGCAGATTGTCACAGAAGTAAATACTAGGAGAGGTAAGGTTTTGGTTGACAGAATATACACATAGTAGAAAAAGGTTCCTAAAGATTGTTTTTAATAAGCTTTCTTAAAGCTCACAAAGGTGTTTGAATGTAATAAACAAGTACAGATAAAACTATGAGTTAACTTATCTGCAAAAGGAGTAAGTTACTCTTATTTACTAGAGTCCCTGGGTGGTGCAAACAGTTAACATATATGACTGCTAACCAAAAGGTTAAGTGTACCCAGAGTTCCCTTGGTAGAGCTGAAATAAACTTTAAGACCTACTTCTAAAAAGTCAGCCACTGAATACCCTATGAAGCATAGTTCTATTCTGACATGTATCAAGACTGACTTGACGGCAACTGGTGGTGGCAGTGTTAGAGTAAACTATACTATTAAATGTATTAACAACATAATATAAAGATAAAAACTTACGAGGAGAGTATGATCGAGACCTGGAACGTGATCTGTATCCTCCACGACTATAATAGGGAGAAGGTGACCGCCTTCTGTGAACAAATGGCAAGGCTGGTTTAAGTCTCCATATATTGCAACAGAACTAAATAACAGATCATACACTATCCCTTTTATCAGTCCCCAAAACTAGAAAGGTCTCACTCATCTTCACACCAAATCATCATCCTGTTAATCAGATGTCACAAAGTCCCCTACTGTATTTGATTTACCAATTAATCCGCCAACTTTTAAAGAGGGGGTAAAAATTTCCCTTAATATCAATTCTAAACACATTCTTAGGAACTAACTGCAAAACCAATTTCACTAGTGTTTCAACCTCACTGTATCTCATTAAGGTATAAAATGGTGCCACTGAGTCATAAACCCCATTATTTTTAATAAACACACACATGCACATACACTGTCACCTAGCTTTCAGTTGAGAGTATGTTTATGAAATTCAAATTTCATGAAATCTAATTTGTGTGATGCTGTTTATAAAGAATTTAAGAAAATACAAGTAGATTAGTTATTTAAATAAGTCTTTTCACTGTTGTCCAGATTTTAGATCCTCTCCTGGCTTACCTGTAAATCTGATCCCTATCTTGAGCAGCTCTCCATCCTCCTCCTCCTCCACCTCCTCCTCTGTAAAGGCATAAAAGCAACATACATTCAATTTTTTAAGTTTCTGAAGAACACAGAATTCATGCAATAAAACAATGAAAGATAAATCCCACATAGCATAACTGTGAGTTTCTTGTTAAGAGCCATATTTTGCCATTTGCCACCTTTTTAGAATCTGGCTTAGAGCGCTCTCTGGTGGCTAAAATGAGTAGAATACGGAACATTTCTAAGTAAATGCTCCTGAAGAAATTTTAAAAACCAAAAACAGACCTAAGACCTTCATTTTCTAATCCTCCAAAAATTAACCTGAGGGACCACTTGATGATACAATAGTGCTTAAGACATTTTTTGGGGTAATAAAAAAAGCTGGACAATGTCAAAAGTTAAGACAATTAAGGTCCCACATGTCCACAGAAATCTAGTTACAATTCTGCCAGCATATTAAATAAAAATATTACCAACCATGCAAAAAAAGACATTCTCACAACCATACAAAGATAAGGTTTTACTGACAAGTGTTATAGTCTAAAACTTACATAAATTTACATTTTGTCAAAGCAAGCAAGAGTCAAAAGTCACTGGCTGTTGCTTCCATTTATGACCTTTACATTATTTTAACTTCTAAGGTTATTTTCAAAGAAATCTTTTACCAAGTATGAAGGGTATTTCTCTACATCGTTATGACAAATTAAATCTACTTAAAGAATTACTTCTCCAGGTTCTTCTAAGACACAAAACACTGTCTTTCAAAATACTGTGTGAAACGTGCTAAAAAATAAACAATCTGAGATACAGTATAATTTTGTTTTGAAGTATCATACTTTAGGGGAAATTGGTTGATTTAAACTCAAGGCTTAGAAAGAAAATGCATTACTACATTAAATTACCAAAAACTCTAATAAAGTCCCTCTACTTATAATCTAAGGAGCTCTGGTGGTGTAGTGGGTAAGGCATTAGGTTGTTAACCAGCAGTTCAAACCTACTAGGTGCTCCACAGGAGGGAGCTGAGGCAATCTACTTCTGTAAAGATTTACACCCTTGTAAACCCAATGTGGGTTGCTACTAAGCCAAAATTGACTTGATGTAGGTGGGTTGGGTTTTTGGTTTATTTATATTCTTAACAATTAACAAATCCAAATATCTACATTATGTTAACGATACTTAACTTTAAAATTTAGTTTTAACTATGCAAAAACAAACCAACAAGCCCACTGCTGTTGAGTCTTTTCCGACTTGGCAAAAGCGATATAGGACAAAGTAGAACTGCCCCAGAGTTTTCAAGGCTGTAAACCTTTAAGAAAGCAGACTGTCACCTCTTTTCTCCTGCAGAGCAGCTGGTGGGTTCTAACCGTCAAACTTCTGGTTAGCAGCCCCATGGTCTAAAGCAGTATGACACTAGGGCTCCTTAATTTAAACTTAGAAATAATATATGGTTATAACTTTGGTAATAATGCTGCCTTAAATGCATCTTACATTCAGAAGAGTTGAAATAATTTCATATTCTGGTATTTTACCTGTATGATCTGCTATAGTAGTCCCGATCATCATAGCCTCTATCATATCCTCGGTCATAGTAATCCCGACGACGTGAGCTACCACTGTGAATAACAATACATCTTTTATAAAAACACCTAGTGATATTTCCTATATTCCAGGACATGACTTTTGTCATGTATGTATGGATTCAGATGTTTATCCACGTCCTCGTTAGTGGAATAACATGTAATATGGCTCACTTGGGTCCTGGTGATGAAATATAGCACATCCACCAAGATCTGTGGATAAGACTAGGCAACTGCTTCAAGTATTATCTTTTTATTCTCTCTTTTTCAGTTTTGTTTAGTTTTTCAATGGAGGTTATCTACAAACAACTCACCAACTATTAATGCACAAAGTTTCCTGATTTATGTTCACTTGCCAATTACTATTATTTTCTTCATATACTGAACATTGCCTTTTCTCTTTGTTACATTAAAAACGATCTTTCGGTTTAGAAGGCATGAGTATGTATACAGACCCATCTATGTGATTACTTTTCAACTACATTATTTAGTTATTTTACTAATCTCATACTGTTACATACAGAGAGATGATAAAATATAAAGACTGCTATTTTGGAAGCAGGAAATCATTCATCTTATTAAAGATACTATGGCAATTATACATAATTACAACTTACTCCCCTTACGTCAATGCATCATATGTATATTTAAAAAGGAAATTAAATTTACAGCTGTTAGTAATAAATTGATGAGAGTGATAATCAAAGATTTATTCTATCATAACCCAGTATATAATAGCTATACAGTCATAGTTTTACAAATACTTGGTTTAGGAAAAGAAAACACAAAAACAAAAACAAAAACAAGGCAAAGGCAATTTACTAGGATTTATATTCAAACTTGATTTTCCTCTTAAGGCTTAAGTTTCTATTATGGGGAACATGTCTGAAAATCTGGTTAATCCTAGCAAAGCAAATATATGGCATTTCTTGATGATACACTAGGATGTTACCTATTTTAAAGTTAACTCAAAATTTATAAAGACAACAAAATGCTTCCAGTGAATATATTCAATTAGATGTAGTTTCAAAAAAGAAAAACAAAAAAAACCCACCCAAAACCAAACTCACCACCATTGAGTCAATTCAACTCATAGCTACCCTTCCTTGGGTTTGTGAGGCAGCACACCTCTACAGAAGTAGACTGCCCAATCTTCCTTCCAAGGAGTGGCTATTGGGTTTGAACCGCCAGACTTCTGGTTAGTAGTCAAATGCCTTAGGCACTACACTACCAGAACATGTAGTTTAGGCCAGTTAAAAATAAAAATCTTAGATGATTTTATATTGGCAGGAGCAGATGAAGTGTCAAAGATTTCTCTCCAGTACATGTATTTCTTTAGGGAAGTGAATCTAACCATGAATTAAATTTTTACTCTGAAAATAAACTTACTAGGTAGGTCTCCCCATATAAATTCCAGGTGTTGGAGTATGTGGTCTTTTTGTTATGGAGAAATCAACTCTAATCCTACGTCCATCAAGCTCCATTCCATTGGCACGCTCTTTAGCCTTCAAAAGATAAATTTAACTTGTTATACACATCCCTGATAAAGCCAAATTATCCACAAACTATAAATAAGGTCCCAACTGGACAGCCCAGTTACTTTTATTAAATTATTTTAGTCTTGCCCAGAACATTAAAGCCTATAATCTAAACATGGGTTCTTTCTTTACTCAATTATCATTTGTAAATACTCACTACAAAATCTACTAATAGTGCTGACAGTATTTTCAGGTCTTAAAGCAGGAGTAAACTATGATCTGAGGGCTAAATCAGGACAATGTGCCTATTTTAAGAATTTATATAATTGGGGAATTTTTTTTAAAATTAGTATTTTGTAATATTTGAAAATTACACAAGTACAAACTCTTATTTAACCAAGTTTATTGGAACATAGCCACTGACTAGTTTACATATTGGCCATGGCTGCTTTTACATACAGAGGAAGAGTTGAACAGGTCTGATTAGACCATATGGATTAAGAAACCTAAATTATAGATAGCGCCTTCATTTACAATAGACAACTGAAATAAAATGCAGTTAAAAACAAAACAAAAAAAGAAAATTATTCCATTCCAAACACATAAAATTCTAAGTTCAGGCTGGTGTTTGTTTTCTGACAACTACAGATTGAGACATAAATAGGCTATTTTTAGAGGACTAATTGTACTATTCTAGTAACAAATGTGAATTAGAAATATAAGAGGGCTAAACTGCCAGTGTGTTTTAAGCAAAATAACACTTTATTTAGTAACTTTCATTGAGAATTATTTTATTTAAAAATCAGAACATCTTTAAAGGACCTTTCAAATCTTGTAATTTTAGCCACCCAATTACAAAACCAATATACAATCAACTTCCCTCCTGTGTCATAATTCCATCCTTCTCATTTTCCATTCCAGAAAAATAGCTCAATGTAAATAATGATTAGATATTGCAAATCAAAGGATTTATATTCTTATCTTTTAGAAAAATATGTACTGAAATAGTCATGTATGAAGCGCCCACATTTGGGTTAAAATAATGTTGTGGAGGGCATGGACGTGGGCCACAAGATGGTAATCATGTGGGGCGATAGGCTCATTTATCCCAAATCTTATTCTGCATATATCTGAAATTCCCACAGTTATGTTTTTTTAAGTTCACATTATTTTAAACTTCAATACCCATTCCAAGAATGTATTTTAACTCAAGCTACCATTGCATATCCTATTTTTAATAGTATATAGGATACACTATAAAAGCAAAAACTGTCCTTATCAAGTAGTTGGTCATTAGTAATTGAACAGAACTGGTCATTTACAAAGGCATAG
Source organism: Orycteropus afer afer (assembly GCF_000298275.1). NCBI lineage: Eukaryota > Metazoa > Chordata > Mammalia > Tubulidentata > Orycteropodidae > Orycteropus > Orycteropus afer. The sequence goes on from NW_006921619.1 coordinate 9,130,175, forward strand.
ACAGACTTTCACTTACTTCCTTGGCATCATCTACATTTTCAAAATATACAAAGGCAAATCCTCTTGAACGCCTAGACTGCTGGTCATATACAATTGACACATCAGCAATAGGGCCATATTTAGAGAACACTTCTCTCAGATCTCTTTCTGTGGTGTATAAGCTCAACCCAAATACGCCAAGACAACAGTTGGGATCAGGATTTGCCTAGAATTAAGAGAAATGGATTTTAAGCTTGGAAAATTTCTCGTATATTACAAATTAAAACTATACAAATTAGCCCCCCCCCAATAAAGTCCGTAACAATGAAAGTAAACAATTAACAATCAGACCAAACACCGTTTGTTGAGGACAGCAGAACTAGAAGGAATCATTTCAAACTGATAATTATGGGAAATGGACTCTCATATTGCTGGAAAACTGGTCATTTTTTAGAAAGGCAATTTAGCTTAGAGATTCATCTTCTAGGAGTTTATTCTAAAGAAATATTTACATATTCACAATACGTATACATAAGGATATTGATAATACCACTGTCTCTACCAGTCAAAACTGCTAGCAATTAAAAAATGTTAAATTAACACATATCCATACAATGGGAATGCTGTGAACTGCCAAAAGATCTGAGAACATGTATGGTACAAGCCTATTTTTCTAGAAACACAATACACCAAGAGACTTTATGTGTGCATGTAAATGAAGCCCAAGGAGTAAATGTTAACATTTTAGTAAATTACTAGCCAGTCTGCAAGCCCTGGTGGCGCAACAATTAAATGCTCAGGAGAAAGACCCGGTGATCTGCTCCTATAAAATCTATAGCCTATGAAACCCTATGATGCCGTTCTACTCTGAGCTCTACTCCATTCTCAAAAAACAGCACCCCCACCCCCGTCACCTGGATTACTTAACAAAAACACTATATAAACACTCTCTAAATTCCATGTCACTTAAAACCTCTCAGAGTAAGAAAAGCTTTAATAAAAATGAAATGAATGTAAAATTAAACAGGAAAGTTAAAATATCTTGGTTTTTTTTTTATAAAAAGCTTGAGTAACACTGGTGTAGAACTGTATGTTGAACTAACATTTTTAATTGCTAACAATTTGACTGAGTGGTATTATGAGTATCCTTACATATACATATTGTAAATAAGTAAATATTTCTTTAAAACAAATTCCTAGAAGATGATTCCCTCAGCCAAATTGCCTTCCTGAAAAATGCCAGTTTTCAAGCAATACGAGAGTCCCATTTCCCATAATTACCATTGGAACGAACCAATTCTGTAATAGTAACATGCAACATAATTTCTTTTTTCGATGAGCTGTGTACACCAGTTTGTCATTATTTTGCTTAAATGTGAATTAACGGCCCAAATCAAGCCCATCTTAATTTTTAAAGCTGTAATCAATTCCCTGAACATTTATGATTTTCTTAAAGCACTCTCTCAATATAATAAATGCCCCTAAGACAACTCATGCGCTCACTGCTAATGCTCCATAATCAATTCTAACTTTGAAAACATAGGTAAATTTTCATCTTACCCGATTTCCAACATGACGCCTGCGAGTAGACATGGGAGAATGACTGTGGCTATGCCGTCTGCGATAATCTCGACTGTAAGACCTGCTACGGGATCGTCTATGGGAGCGGGATCGAGATCGAGAGCGTGTGTAATGCCTTCGAGAACTTCTTCTGGATCTAGACCTGCAAGAGAAAGACTCAAAGGTTATCACTTAATAACTGACAATAAATAATGTTAAATTACTTTGTTATTCTATAGTCAAAACTCCAAATCAGGGAATACACTTCAGGTATATACTGACATAGTACCAGTAAGCGGGGTCACTACCTTTAATTGTCCAGTCATCTCAACTGCGCTAGCAAAGTTCCAAAACCACAAACTCTCTAAGATTCAATGAAATAACAATGACGAAGGGAGATTAAAATGAACGTACTCAACATTTCTGAAAATCAAATAACATGCAACATTTTACTAGCTTGATCTATGCCCATCTTTTCCCTCAGAATACCACCTTTCCTGCTTTCTGCTTCTCCCAAAATGCTCATCATTCACTTCGTAAGACATTACAATCACCATCACAGGTAGTGTTCCACAATAGTTGTTATTAAACCAGTAAGTGGCTCTTGCTAGAGCAACCATACACAAACTTGTCACCTAAATCAGGAAATATTTCAGAAAGTAAATAGATGTTGCTAAATATGTCTGAATCAGAGGCATAAACTGCGAATGTCCCGGGTAAACTAGATGTATGTATACCCTACTCTCAGCCAACATTTGGAAAAAAAAAAGAAGAAAAAAAAAAAAGTGCAATGTAGTATTATTTTGTTTACACACACATGTATGCAATATGCTAAACTATACTTATTTCTCAACAGTAATTGCAGTCACTGAAAGCCATTGTTCTGCAGTATAGTTGCCATACTAAACAGTTTACTTAAACGCAGAATGAATCATCACAACTCCAAAGAACTAGTACTATTATTACTAACCTCCTTTTACAGATAAGGAAACTAAAGTGGAAAAAGGTTAAGTAATCTGCTCAAGACAGCAAAAATAGAGTAAGATTTGAACCCTGACTCCAAAGCACACGCTCTTAACCACTCAGTCTTCTGCCTCTCAGAACTTACAATTAAGTTCATTTCTAGTACCAGTATTAGAAAGGCCAACAAATGATCTAACCCTCTCTAGCTTCCTGGTTTACAAAACACACACCAATTTCAGAGCTAAGAGTAACAAGAAAATTCCAAGACAGTCTTTCTTACCTAGATTCAGATCTGGACCTGGACTTTGATCTGGAACGCCTGGAATCTTCCTTGGAGCGAGACCTTGCAGGGGTATGCCTTGCAGATTTCCCAGATCCATGAGCACTTCCACTTCTGGAAGCAGAACGGGATTCCTACACGCAGATTTCAAAAGTTTAATTTGTATACTTTCTGGGCAACTTTAAAAACAAATAAGCTGCTGTAAGATAAATGGTGAGGGAAAGCAATCCCCTTCCAAGATAAGAAAACATAGGTAAAGGGCAGGAACTGAGTTATACCTGGTATTAGTTTCATTGCTCCATCTGACATAATTAGCTTAACCTTTCTTCCACCTTTTTTGGAGCATTTTAAGACCCCACTCCCTTCCGAAAGGGGGGTAAAAAAGTCAAGCAGGCAAAGGAACTGTCCAAAGATTGTTTTGGGATTGTTACTCCATAAAGACTAGGGTGAGAAAGAATCTTATTAACTATGACACCTATACTTTATACCTATTTCAATCACATTGCAATCAATAAAACAAAACCCTATGAAATTTATAAAACTTACTTTGCAAATGCTTTTCCGTGTTTTCAATAAGACCTCAACTTTTCAAGTTATATTTATAGTTGAATGGGAAAAGAGACAAGGATCATCTCAATTTCAAGCCCTATAGAGGTAAAAACCTAAGCAAGAACCAGTTCTGTCCATCTAACTACGGTAGATCTCAAAAACAACTAGATGGAATTACAGGGAAAAGGTAATGAACTGTGCAGATAAGAGTGGAGAGGTTATCAGAGATCCACAGCTAAAAGATGAGCCAGGGTAAACTGCTGGGGGTTCTAAGAAAAAGCACAGAAATCACAAGAGCTTAGAACAGGAGCTCTTATCCTAACTCAGGGACCCAGAAGGCAGTTCATTAGCTGTATGCAAAAAAAACAAATCTAGGCACATACTATATCCATAAATTTCCCAATCAAGACCGAGACCAACCAGCAGATAAAGGACACACAAAAAAGGGAAGCTCTCTAAACAAAGGAATGGATAACTAATTCATAATTAACCAAAGACCTATGGTCAATCAGTAGAAAGCTACATATAGTTAAGTAATCCAACCAAGACAAAGTTCTGCCAAAGCACCGCAACAGTGGAAAGAAAGGAACAGAAGCTACCTTCTGACAAAGTATCTGAAGTATCACAAGATACCCTTCATGCCAGAGTCACCCAATTTAGCCAAGTTAAAAAGTGTACATAATTTTGTCTTTCCACCCAAGAAAGAGCAGAAATGGCTAGACTCAAACTCAACATTACAATGGAATTCACTGTAGAGTAGGAACAAAAGTTGAAATCTGCCAGATAAAGATCACCCAAGACCTCCCTATGGTCCATCTCCAGAATGTTTTGGCCATTCTCAAAAAGATACAAAATTTTAAATTACAGTACAGCCGGGTTTGTAATACAACTAGAAAACACTTGGTAAGTTCTTTTTACAATGCTCCCCCCTCCTCAAAAAAAAATATTATGTACAAGGAAGAAGTTAAAACAGGAAAAGTTACACAGCCATTAAAATGAGTTCAGGCCTCTAGGCCCAAAACACCACTAAAAATGTCCAAATAGATTTCAAAGTCATTGAAAGCATGATGTAAGATGACATGAACTGTAACAGTCATCCCTCCTCCCATAAAGAGTCAAAGAAAAGGAAAAGATTGTCTATTATTAGTGTGAACAGCACCTTTAACTCCAAGGGAGGGAATGGTTAAAAGATGTGATGTTTTCTGGTATCCCTCATTAACAACCCCCTCAATTTCTGTAGTAAACATTGTAAACACGGATTTTTAGAAACACAGCTAACCTAGTTTCTGTTGCTGGAACCAAGTTTAAAGAATGGATGTTCTGGTTTCTACCACCACCTTTACCACACAGAAGTAAATCTAGAAGAAAACCTAGAACTCAAAACGTTACCAAGTATCTTTGCTTATTCCAATGCTAGCAAGATTACTTCACTGAATGAGTGCAATTTTAAAGAAAATTTCTTCAAGGGAGAACAAAAGATGGGTAGTCCTGTTAAAAAAGCTGAAAGAATACCAATTAAGCCATTTTAGAAATCAGCCACAGCCTTCAGCTATGAATATAAGGAAAAGTGAGTAGAAAGTCAGGATTCCCTGTTAGCCTTTTGCTTCACTCAAGTAGAAGTCCTATTACAAGGTGAGATGCCTTCAGACAGTCCATCCACTAAGACGCAAGAAATTTTAGCAGATCAAGCATCAAAGATAGTGTAGGAGCTATGAAATGATCAACTATGCAAACTGGTCATCTGGACATATTTTGGGAGCAGTTAATTTCTTAGAACAGAACAATAGGGAAATATCAGTATGCTAAGATTTTCCCTTTTGCACTGACAGTTGGTTGGGCTAGCACCTCAACAATGTGTCTGTCTCCTCTGCTTTTTTCCAAGAATATTCTTAAAGAAGGTAAACTCCTTGGTAGTTATGTTGCCCATTAAGCTGATTAGTCCACTCTCAGGGACGACAAACTTAAAGGGTGTCAACACATTAAAACCCTACCGAAAGAAACTACCTGGGAAGTTGTCATGTACTTAAAAGTTAGCATAAAGCACGCCTAAAATTCCCTTTAAAATGTTTAGGGAATATTACAGACTGGATTTTAGTATTAATATACATACTTGGAAGCACATCATGAAAAAGCAAATCCAGCCTTCCAAGAAAACACTTTCACCTGTATCTATGTGAGAATGGTTGTTTTAGGAAAACTTTTGAAAGAAACAAAATTGGGCATTTACATTTCTTAAAAATACCATACATGTGGTGCTTGTAAAGAACTCCACTGACTTGGTGAGCTACAGAAATCATATGCTTCCTATTTTATTTTTTTCCATCAGCAAAATTATCTTTATGGCATGTTGTTTCTGTAGTCTCCTCCCTGCTCAGCTTACCCCCTGCATTATCAATCCTTGTGGGAGGTGTACCTCACTACCTACCCCAAAGACCAGAGGCCTGTCTCCCCACTGTCTCAAGGCAAGACACTCCCAAATTCAAAAGTGCTTTGATTTAGAAGCCAAGGGGGGGTGGATGGGGAGGAAAGGGTCCACCAGCAAGATTCCAAACTGCTTTCTTCCTCTTAGGGGGATTTTAATAGGCCTTTGCCTTTTTGACCATTAAGGACCTTTCATGTCTCCTGATTCAAAAAACAGAAACAAATCCATGAGTTTGAATACAAATATCCAATGATATCACTTTAACCTCATCCTGCTCTTTTAGGTAATTCAGAATGCAGAATTAATATTACATCAAACTAAGTCCTGTAAAGTAAAACTACCAGGAGTTAAAAAATACTGCACAAAGCCAATGAGCTGAATGCACATTAGGTGGCCCTTAACAGAACTATATTGGGAGTAACCAGATTACCACATACAGTATGTGTTTAATTTGAAAACTTTCACTTCTGACTGATACGCTTAGCTAAAAACAAAGTCAACCTGGACACTCCAGTGCCAGATGATAGCAGCCTCAAAGAACAGGAAGAAATTTTACAAAGCAATAATTAGGGCAAAGGGAATGCAGGAAACCACCTCTAAGGAAAGATAAATTTCCTCTTGCTTGTAAATCATAGAAATAATTAAAAACATATAAAGCACAAGTTTCTCAATGCAACAGGTCCAAGCCTCATAAAATGGATCCTTCAAGAAATGCCAAGTCACTTTTTCCAAGAGCTTTTAAGACCTGACAACTCTCAGAGAAAGTTTCTAAAGTTGCCTTCATTTCAGGAAGGAGAAGTGTTAATGATAATACTCTTGGCTTGGCTTGGTACTATACTGGGTATTTCTGATGTCTACTTGTCCCATGCAACTAAAGTTAGCATCAGATCAACCATCAGACTCCTGTTTTCAGCTTAAAAACACATATATTCACATCCCCCCCCCCCCAAGAAAACCACAGATGGGAAAAAGAACTTTTGTGCTGATTTCCCCCAAAAACTGGCTGGAGGGTGGAGAACCAGAACAAAGGTACTTCATAACTTCTATCTACCACATCATTTTATTAAGTGTTGACAGCAAAGAAGGGAGTAAAACTAAAATACTTGCTATTTTGTCACTTTAAAGTAGATAATCCTGTTCACCTGTGTAGTCCACCTCATTCTAAGGGATCCTACTATATATATTTTAGTAGCCACCCTAGTCACCCTCAAGCTGAAACAGGCCATTAAACAAAACTAATTTCAACTACCCTGTCTAGTGCTTTGCTTGGAAGTTGGGGTTTGATTCTATAACCATCCTGGCGATATTCTTTTGAAAAACTTTGACTAATTCAGAAAGCATCATTTTACTATATACATTGTTCAGTACAGGAAAAGATTGGGGATGGGGTCAATGCACTGTTAAGAGTTCAGGAGGGTGGCAGAGACCACCAGATGGTAATACTGGATGTAGGTACTCACTTCTACCCCAATACCAGAAAAGTTAGATGAAAAATCTAGAGGGGAGACCATTAAGCCAACTCTCACCCATGCTTGAGAGCTTATTCCTGCCTACCATTTGACTACAAAGGGTTATTTTTAAAAATTGCATTTCAATAATTTTGACTAAGCAGTTAAAATTAGAATTACCTAATTCCCCTGGAAGGCACTTCTTAACCCTGTATATATTTTCTTCTATTAAACAAATAATGCATGCATGTTTAGCAAAATATACAGGGACACATAAACAGACTAGTAATTACTTAGCGTAGTGCTTTCTGATTCCAGATTACTTCTTATCTTAACTTCATTTTTATTTCTTTTCTTCATTCTTCCGTTTCAAATTCTGACTTCTTTCATCTTCCCCACTTCACACAAATTGCTCAATATTCTACAAGTGGGACTTCTGGTCTGATAATTAGCATGCATTCTTTCTTTAATTTTTTCAAATTTCAGCTTCACTTATTCCTGAGCTTCAAATACTCATTTATAAAACTTGTCAAATGACGACTTCCGCATTTTCCTTCTTCAACATTAACCTTAATAGAAAAAGAACAGGATGAAGAATATTTTAAAACTCCAGGATAAAATCCAGTGCCAAAACTGAAACTAGAAAAAAAAAAAAAAAAAAATCCCTTTTGTTGTTTTGGATTTCAAAGAACAAAAAACTAGAATATGCAGCTCAAAAACCTGAAACTACATAGTTTTCTGTTGGTTCTAGAATATATTATCATTCTCATGTGTCTAACGCCAAATAGATTTATCATGCTTAAGTTGAATGTGAAGTGCTCAACTGAACATTTACTGTCCGTTTAACATTTTAAAAACTACAGTTACAGTTCACATTTCTTTATCAATAGAAAATACGTGTCAAAAGCATCTCTAGTCAAAGTGACACAGCAATACAAAAGTGCAAGAAAGGAAAGCACGGACTATTTGTACAGTGATGACAAAGGCTCAGGGTTGATGAGGTTTTACAATATTGTGACTTGTCTAAATAGTCAAGGACCATATTTAATGTCACACATTTTTGCACTGCATATTTTAAAAATTTGTAGATTATCAGGGCTCCTAAAAATGTGGAGTTTTAGCATTCAACCCACCCATAAAAAGCTGCTCTAATTAAGATTTTATAGTATGCCTGGCCCAAGCACTAAATTTAGAACATTTTAAAATCAGAGAAAAAAATTACCAAGTTAACCAACTGTTATATACGAATTGCTATTAAGTAGCATGAACTTTAATCCAACTATTTTCAAAGAATGTTGTTGTTAACGTTCCCCCCCAACTTAATACTACCTTAAGTCTTCCAAAACATAAAAAAGAAATCTTATTTTAAATGGTGGCGATATTGGGAGAAAATTACAGCTCACCGTCTTAATTATTCAAAAACTGTCAATTTAGCAGATCAACACTGTATAATAGTGTATGCTGAACACTATAAACAAAATACTGCTTTCATAACTTTCTAGTTTTCCTTGCTAGCCTACATTTACCTCATTCATTTTTCATTTGACTGTATGTCAAAGATTTGTTCACCTAGTTTTATTTTCTTGTTTTGGGGAGAACCACAATCCTTTCCTCTACTGAAAAGCCTTTATATCTATCTGGGTACAAAGACAACTATGTCCACCATCGAAGTGTTGTCTTTCCTAACAAAATAAGCATAACTTTTAATCTACCTTATAAAATAGTAATTACTGTTTAACTTTGATCTATTTAATCCAGTAAAAAAAAAAAAAGTCTTTTAAATTAAGGGAGTCACAGTAATTGCTTTTACTATCCATCACTAAAATGTAATGGGAAATGTTTGCTGGCAGCACAAATGTAATCATGGAATCAGAATGCCCATGCAGATTTCCTCTTAGGGCTTCCCCAAACCTTAAGTACTGATACAGGGCTTAGATGCAGAAAACTAAGTACTGGAACAGAGGCCAAAGACTTAGATTGCTCTCATTAACTATTTTTAATATGGACACCACCTTCCTGCTGTTATTTTACCCCTTACAAGTTCTTCCTTCTCTCAATATGCTCAAAGAACAACACACATTAATACTATAAATAATAGGTTTATTTCAACTAAAAATCTACTAACTTCAAGTGGCTACTTTATAAAACCCCAAGATCAACTATTGGGTCAATGTTACTACCTGTATTTGGTTAAGGGAAAAACTCATCCTCTCAACACAACTTTTGTTAAACCAACTCTTGAGGCTATTACTAGATTTAACACAGATTACGATGTCTGACAAGGGACTAAGTTTAAAAACCAGGAAAGGGACAAAGAAAAACTCGATCTTGCTGTAGAAAAAGCATCCAACAGAAAGTTGGATTGTGTAAAACAAAAACCCTCCAAAACTGACATGCCTCAATCCGTGGTAAGCCTGTGCTTTAAGATACCCCTGCAAAAAGAGCAGACCCTTAAATTTACACTCATAAAACACTCTACACCTTGTAGTAAAAGCACTGATTTTTCAAAAGAACTACACCACTAACTTACTATTTAAGCACAACAATTAAGACAAAGAAGAGTTGTCATCCAAGCTATCATATATGCCTTAATTTACTGGTTAATCTAAAAATAGCCTCCAAAACCAAAATGAAAGCAAACAATTTGGAGATTTTGAAGACCAATTTGCTGTAAGGAACTTTTTTTTTTGGTTTGTAGCTTAAAAGCAAGGCCGAGTGATAAAACATACTTCCACGCTGTCAAGACTAAACTGGATAAAATTGTAAACTACTAAAACTACCAACATCTCATCACTCTCCTTAAGAATACGTGCACTTACATGCAAAAACTGACTAAAATACTATGCTATGTTGCACAAGATGCACAAAATCGGAACTCTGTCCTTGTGTTGAGCAAAACGTGAATTTAACTGAAAGCTTTAACGTTTATCATTTGTTTTTTTGGGGGGTGGGGGAGGTAAAAAGGACTTTACATCTCTCTGAATCTTTTGACAAAACTGGTAGTACTTACCTTGTAATTTCAGTTTGAAAATGCAACCTTCTATTTCCAGGCAATGCCCAGAGTATTATTCTTACTTACAATCAAAATACATTTCAACCTGGTTTCTCCAAGACACTAGACTACCCCACAGCTAATGTGATTCACAGTAATAGAAAAACAACGAAAAGTATTTCCTCCCACGTGACTTTTTTTTTTTAAAGGGAATTTGGTGAGATGACAATCCCTTAGGAAGAGACAAACTCAGAGATGTTTCAATATTGAAAATCAGAATTTAATAAGAGGGGTTAAAAACAAGGAATACAAAAGGACAACCCAAGATTAAGCAGAAGAGGAGAAAAACTGCTGAATTTGAAAGGCAGTTTGATGGGATATTAAGGATATTAAGTATCCAGATGCTATACATCTCCATTTGAGAACAGAATGAAAAGTAATGTATCTAAACTTTAAACACACTGCTTTTACAAAAAAATTATAACCAGCATTGTATCACAGTATTTGCTGGGTCAAAATATAAACACGTTTGCTATTGTAATCCTAATAGTTTGACAGAAATTAAAACCATCTGGTCCATACAATAGTGTTTCCTTACTTCATTTTAAAGACTCATTTGTAACAGAAGCTGAAGAGAAATTAAAATGTTAGAAGAGTAGGACATTAGACTGACCGCAAGACCAGACAACGTACAAACTTCACATACTCCACATACTGTGAACATTAATAGGCCTTAAAGATTTATTTAATATATTAACACTAACCTCCAGAGATCTAACACCTTTTAACACTAGCTGCAAACTTTTATTCATGTTCTTATTCTTTCAAATAGTGACAGAATTTAACTGTTAGGAATGAATCCTTTTTTCCCCCCCGAGAAAAGGTGCTCCTCATTTGCAAAATGTTTGCCGGGCAATTTTTGGGAAAGTACTGGAAGAGACAAACTAAGGTTTTACTTTTGGCAGTATGAGGAAAGCCAACTCTAAATAGGTATCTTATAGACAGATTTTAAACGTTATCGACCTTTTGCAGAAATACATATATACACAACTGAATCCCACATAGAAACTATGCGAAACTAGTATTAACCAGCAAAATTCAACTTACATCCTATCCTAACTACCCATTTCAAACAAAGTATGAGTGACACAATGTAAGCACAGTAAATTACTCTACACTTGCAGAATATGCCCACAATTTGAGAATTTCCACACACAACCTTCCTCTGTTTAGTAAAGGAACTTACAAAATTTCAAGGAATGAAAAAAATTCCGAGTCACTTGGGGGTTGTGTGTGGTAGTGTCTGTCTGGATTAGAGATTTAGTAGATAAGGAAGAGGGAGATTCTACCCGAGTTGAAGTAATTTGTATTAGTGATTTGTATTAACAGCTGGGATGCGTAAGAGCCTAGAGTTGAGTAAAACTCATTTTTCAGGCTCCAGGAGCTAGTCAGTCACCAGGCATTTCCAGTATTATGTTGAACACACCATTGTCATTTATATACTTTTTATTGCTTCCAGGCATTTTTAAAGCAGAATTTTAACCAGTCACATTAAACTGTTCTACCTAGCTTTGTATCATTTTTAAAATGCTTACAACTTGTTTAGAAATCCCTTCCAGAAAGTCAAGTCTCTTACTTAAGAAAAACATTTTTAAGATGGGACCTGAAGTTACTTTTCCTCTCCTTCCAGAATTTAGTCAAAACCTATGTAACGTTAATTGTGAAAAACACCAGCGTGTATTTTTAATAGAAAATATAATTTGACAGTCTCTACTATACTATCTCTCTTAAGCTGTACCTCAAACCAGGACCTACTTCCTACAATTGTTTATTACCAATTCATTATTATTTGGGCGAGTTTCTACAATTTTCTATCTTCACAAGCCCACTGTTATATGCAGTTTGTCCACTTCTAATTGGAGAGCTCCCGTAGGCAGAAATTATTACCTAAATACGCAAAGGTACTCATTCACAACTGTTATCCAACTGCTATCCCTAAGAAACTAAGTCTTTAAAATTTAACTACACTAATATGACACTAAAAATCATGTTAGGGAAATATGCCAAAATATAAAACAAAAGCAGCCCAATATTCACCTGAAATCTAAAGATAAGGCCCGATTAGCTCAAGCTAATCAAATTCGGTTCCAAAGTTACTCAGTAAATTCACTCAAGTTCTAGAAACTTAAGTTTCTTCTAAAAATGCCCTCCCTGATGAACAATCAAAAAATCTTTTACGTCTACCAGCAGAGGAAATTAAAAAAAAAAAAAGAATCCGAGCACCAATATCCAGTTTACTTTTATACCAGCCTAAAAATATGCTTTTACTACCTAACAAATTCTACGTAACTCCCCCCAAATTAGAAACCTAAGATTGTAGGTTTCATACCTTCATTAGATGGTTCCCGAATATCCCCAGCCTCACAGTCAAACCTCATACTAAACTAAAGCCTCGCAACTGTCTCATTCTTTCAAGCTCTGAATCCTCACCGAATTCGCCACTGAAAACTTAAAAAAAAATCCCCAACCTAACACAAGGTACGCTTCTCAGTATCAGACGCCTCTTAAACAAAGCAAACCACGGCGCATTAAATTGTTGCCCGCCCATTTTTCTCCTTTGCAATCCTGTGGAAACACATGTACTCCAACAATCATAAACTTTTAATTACCTTGTCGTCTATTCTACTTAGTACTGATCATGACTTTTAGCTGGAAAACCCTTTCGTTATTGGTGGGGGGAAAAAAACCAAAACTCTATTTAGGCCAAACACACAGCCCAAGGGCAATCCCCCCAAACTAATGGACCGCAGATCATTGTCCTCCATCCTAAAAGAGGACCCAAGAACACCCTAGAAGCCGTTCTTTCCGGGACCGAGAAGAGGGTCCTTCATTAAAGACCCCAAAGAACGCTGCCTTTCTTCTTCATCTTACCACGCGCCCTTGAGACGCAGGCGCAGTTACCAGGCCCCGCGGCGCCGGCCCGCGTTCACGCACGGCTCCCCCGCCATTTTGTGCCTCTGGCAGCGCGCCCAGACCGTCAGCGCAAGATGGCCGCGGCGAGGCTTCGCAGGAGAGCAACGGCGAAATAAGATACCGCTCCCCTCCCCCCACATAGAGGGGACGCAGCGGCCATCTTTAATCTTACTCCCCCCCGCCTTGTAACGGAAAAACGGCCGTCTCGGGCATGAGACCACATAAAGCAGCCAGTGACCTCATTCAGACTGGAAACGCTATCTAAGGGCTTTTTTTCTTTGTCTTTTTTATCCTCTCTCCCATACTTCTCGGCCTCAGACTTCGGAGCCTAAATCGCCTGCCTCCCGGTCGGCGGCCAATGGGCCTCCAAAGAGATGCACGAAACTGAACATACTGCCGACCCCTGCACCATCTCTACATACCCGCTCGCCGTAGTTCTGCTCGCCGCTGTCGCTCATGACTCCTGGCTGCAGTCACTGGTCGATGTGCTTCAATCGAAGCTGTCTACCGCTTGGGCCTTCTTTACAGAGGCTCTGTAGCAGTCTTGCAGAACGCACTGCTTTCAAAGCCGCTGAGAGACGAAGCACTCCACGCCGCCTCCGCACGGGTTCTAACGCTACCGGACGTGACGCAGCACTCCTTAAGCCCGCTCCGCCCCCTGCCAGAACGCGCGCTTTCTTGGTCCCGCCTCGCTCCTCGCGTTGTTTTTCCTCTCCTGTGGTGGCACTGGCTGAACCGGACGTGACGTAGTTCCCGCCCCCTCAGAGCACCACCCCTCTCCAGGCATCGTCTCATCTCTCTGAGGCGGGAAAGTGAGCCGGATTTTGGCTTCTGTGGTGGTGGACACAGGGCGTGGTGGTGTGTTCGGTCTTTGTCTGAATCACTTCGAGGAGTTTCCAGACCAACCATCGTGGGTGGAGAGGGACGGAGTTATCCTCTCCATTTCTCTCATTCCCTTAATCTTTTTTTCTTCTTAATTAGTTTCTGTCTCTTTTTGTGCCTTAGGTTGGCTGGAGAAGGCAGAATTCTTATTTTATTTTGCATTTATTTGGCCTCAGATCTTGATACACAATAACCCGACACTATCTCTAAAGAAGTTTGTGATCTAATCAATGGGAATTGTTAAACACAATTAATTAAAACTGTAATTTTAAATGAAAGCATGTATAACTACAGTGGTGTCACAAGGGAAAAAGATTTAATTCTGCCATCACCTAACAGCATGCCATATTAGAAAGAGTCCAAACTTAGAATTCTGTCAGGAGACCAGTATTAGACCTTAAATTCTGAAAGCCCTTGGGTTTGTGGAAGGCTGTGATCTACAGTATGAACCCTAACTCCATTTTGAGGCTCCACTTAAGTTTCAGACATTTGAGTTCTTTCTGACCCTTAACGCAACATTGTGACTATGCATGAACAAGGGTAAGATAAGACTAAGGAGGGGCAGTTTGCCCTCAGGAAGAGTCAGGAAGAGTGTGGTTGAAACTAGACTATGTTCACACAACGTATTAGGGAACTGGCCTGAGTGGTGGTGGTGGTGTTATGTGCCATTACGGACCCGACTCATAGCGACCCCTCCTTGGGTTTCCGAGGCAGTTGTTGTTGTTGTTATGTGCCGTCGAGTCAGCCCTGACTCATAGCGACCCCTCCTTGGGTTTCCGTGGCAGTATCACTACGGAAGTAGGATTGCCCAACCTTCCTTCCGAGGAGTGGCTGGTGGGTTTGAACCGCCAGCCTTCTGGTTAGCAGTCAAGTGCCTTAGCCACTATGCTACCAGAGCTCCCTTCCGAGGCAGTATCACTACAGAAGTAGATTGCCCCACCTTCCTTCTGAGGAGTGGCTGGTGGGTTTGAACCTCCAGCCTTCTGGTTTACAGTAAAATGCCTTAGGCACTATGCCACCAGAGCTCCCCCATAACTTTTAGGACTGTCCAAAAACCTTTGTAAGGTCTGCCGTTCTCTGCATAATCTGTTCCTTAACTGCCACTCTCCCTCTTGTTCATTAGGCTAAAACACATTGTTCCTCAGATTCCATGCATCTCTAATGTAGGGCCTTTGAATGAACTATTCCCTCCTTTTGAAATACTCATTAACCACCCCTCCTTCCAATACACATTGAAACCTGGCTTACTTCTACTTAGTCAGATCTCAGTCCTAACCTTGCTTCCTGACTTAAATTAGATTAGATCTCTTGTTTATAGACTCTTCTAAGCACCCCTCAACACTCTTTTTATTTGTTTAAAATATTTTATTGTGTTTCCATTGAACATTTACACAGCAAATTAGCTTCCCATTTCCCCTCAACACTCTTATATCTTTACTTATGATAGGTCAAATTGTTAAGTGCTCAGCTATAATGATTCAAATCCACCCAGAGGCCCCTCAGAAGAAAGGCCTGATGGAAGGAAGCTTTCTTTGTTGGTTACCAGGAATAAGAAGGGAGGGAAGGGAACACTGCTAGATAGGTAGAGACAAGTATAGATTTGGGTGAAGGGAAAGTCAATATACCAAAAGCAATCGACCAACACAATAACACTAAGGAAAAGGAAGACACAGAGATGTGCATAAGAGATACAGACAACAAAGATAAGCCCTTTAACATACACAATACTGTTTATCAGTGATAACAAACATTAATCTATGGGTAAATAGATAATTAAACAGGATGAATGATCAGGTAGGTCTGGGTAAAAGGGATTATACCTATGACCATGTATTAGATTGGCAGACAATGCTTTCTACATGCATATCTGTATGTGCTATAACAATGTCCATATATATAATAGAGCTAACAAGGGACAAAGTTATGATAACTTCTTAGCCACAGCCAACCAGCCTAAGGAAGCATGTCTCAGGATCATAGCTGCAGGGGACATCAAGCTCAATTGGTATAACATACCAAAAACAAAAGCAAACCCACTGCCATCAAGTCAATTCAGACTCATAGTGATCCACATTGGGTTTTGAGGCAGTAAATCTTTATGAAAGTAGATTACCCCTTCTTCATTCCACAGAGTGTCTGGTGGATTTAAACTGCCAACTTCTGGTTAGCAGTAACATGCCTTAGATATGGCACCACCACAGCTCCTCTAGCATAACATACTACACAAAAACATTGTTCTACATAGTACTTTGTTGAGCAGCAACTGCAGTCTTAAAAGCTTGAAAGAGGCTATCTAGATGCAACAGTGGGTCTCTCCTTGTCCAGAGCAAAGAAGAATGAAGAAAACAAAAGACATATGGTGTGTTAGACTGGGTTCTCTGGAGAAACAAAACCAGTGGAGCTTATATATAGAGAAAGAGAAATTTATCTTAGGAAAATGGCTTACACACTTATAGAAGCTGGCAAGTCCAAAGTTCCTGGATCAAACATCAAGCTGGAGGCATTTCCTGACTCATGCAGCTGCAGGGGCTGAGGAGCTCAAGGTTGGCAGGCTGGCTGTTGACTCCAACAAATGACGAATCAAGATTTCCAGGCTGAATGGTGGATTGTTTGCTCATGGGCAGTTGTAGGCAGCACAACAGAATCCTGATCCACAGAAGAGTGTCTCTTTTCCCACGATGTCCATAAATACACTGGAAGCAGGCCACACCTCTGGGGAAACCCACTTTCAATGGATTGGCTGCTAAAACACATACATCTGATCCCATCACTGGAACAACCCACATCACAATTGCTTAAACCACACAGAATTGTGGTCCAGCCAAGTTGACACACAGCTCCAACTATCACAGTCCACCCTTTGTCAACTTGGCAGTTATACACATCTTCTTAACTACATATAATCTCCAAATAAGGACAATTATAAAGTCATATTTGTATGCTAACACATGTACAACCAAAACACATTAACCTTATTTACATTTCACAGTTCGTAACAGAAGGAAACAAAAATATTTGATGCACACATACAATGAAGAAATATAACAATCACAGTCCTCATTTGTGCAACTGGTCGGGTGGTTGTAGCTGATATTCAGAACTACCTTCTTCCACCACCCATTCTGTATTTCCCTTGCCCTCAGCAAGCACCTCAGCTTGTCATGGTTCTTTGCCTGGTGAGGTGACCCAAACCTTCATTCCTGAAGGGTCTGGGCAATTAGCAGTCATATCAGAATTGGGTTGCTGTAATTTTCCATTGACTTTAATCACAGGGCATGGTAGTACTAAGAGACATCCTAAA
>NW_006921619.1:9149103-9150559 GCF_000298275.1 Orycteropus afer afer
ATTCTTCTCAATGCTATCCATAATTTGTCACGATCCACACAATCAAATGCCTTTGCATAGTCAATAAAACACAAGTAAACATCTTTCTGATATTCTTTGCCTTGAGCCAAGATCCATCTGACAACAGCTATGATATCCCTACTGCACTTCATTTGCTGTGAAGTAAGTCCCTTGATCTGAAGCAATGCTGTGTGGGATACCATGATGGTGGCTAAGACATTCTCTAAGTCCACAGATGGTAGTTTTGGCAGAAGCATTGCATGCATGGAAGGCAAATCCATATCCAGAATAAGTATCTATTTCAGTAAGAACAAAATACTGTCCTTTCCATGATGGAAGTGGTCCAATGTAATCAACCTGCCACCAGGTTGCTGACTGATCATCCGAGGAATGGTTCCTTATCACGGACACAGTGTTGGTCTCTACTGCTGGAAGACTGGGCACTCAGCAGTGGCAGTAGCCAAATCAGCCTTGATAAATGGGGGTCCATGTTGCTGAGCCCGTGTATAACCTCCATCCCTGCCACCATGGCCACTTTGTTCATGAGCCCATTGAGCAATGACAGTAGTAGCTGAAGAAAAAAGATGACTGGTTTCCACTGAACGTGTCATCCTATCCACCTGATTGTTAAAATCCTCCTCTGCCGAGGTCACCTTTTGGTGGGTATTCAGATGAGACACAAATATCTTTACTCCTTTGGCCCATTCAGAGAGATCTATCCACATACCTCTTCCCCATACATTCTTGTCACCAATTTTCTAATCATGCTACTTCCAAGTCCCAGACCATCCAGCCAAGACATTAGCCACAGCCCATGAATCTGTATATAATCGCACCTCTGGCCATTTCTTGTTCCATGCAAAATGAACAGCCATATGCACAGCTCAAAGTTCTGCCCATTAGGAGGATTTCCCTTCATCACTGTCCTTCAAAGAAGTCCCAGAAAGAGGCTGCAGTGCCGCTGTTGTCCAATTTCGAGTGGTGCCTACATATCACACAGAACCATCTGTAAACCAGGCATGAATTTTCTCTCCCTCAGTCAACTGATCTAAGGAACTCCCCATGAGGCCATAGGTGCAGAGTGGGAGAGGGAAGGTAATGTGACTGGAGTGGACACCATAGGCATTTGGGCCACTTCCTCATGCAGCTTACTTGTGCCTTCAGGTCTTGCTCGAGCCCAATCTCTGATACACCAGTTCCATTTAATGATGGAGTGCTGCTGTGCAGTCCAACTTTATTTCTATGTGGGTCAGACATCACCCAGTTCATGATGAGCAGCTGAGGCCTCATGATGACTTGGTGGTCCATGGTTAGGCATTCAGTCTCTACTAAAGCCCAGTAACAAGCTAAAAGCTGTTTCTCAAAAGAAGAGTAGTTATCTGCAGAGGATGGCAGGGCTTTGCTCCAAAATCCAAAGGGTCTGCATTACGATTCACCAATAGGGACCTGCCAAAGA
>NW_006921619.1:9160168-9160682 GCF_000298275.1 Orycteropus afer afer
TTTTCCCAATCAATGCCCTCACTTTAACTTCAGACACCATTCTGGGTTGGTAATTTAATTGGTGTTGTAATTCAGCCACCCTTACAATAAGACTCCGGGTTTGGTTTTCAGCAATATCAGCTCTGTTACTAGAAGAAATAAGGATTTCTTTCAGAGCACAACTGGAAACATTGAGGTCTTTTACGCGGCACTTACGTTGTGACTCAGCAGCCCTGAGCTCATCTTGCTCTTTCACCATTTTGTCTAGTGTAAGTAGGACCAACCAACAAGCTTCCTTATACTCCTCATGACGACAAAATTGCAGAAATGTATCAAATATGCGATCCCCCAGAGTCTCACTTCTTACAAGTATTTGATCTATTGGTGGTACTATTTTGCATATTAATGTTGCCACCTCATGCCACGGATTAGCAGGGCCCTCTTTACTAACAGAGGCAGGGTCACTAGTGTCTTTACGATTAATCAAATTGGAGAACCAATTTAGGAAGCCCATTCTTATGATTTTGTCTCTCTA
>NW_006921619.1:9161417-9170492 GCF_000298275.1 Orycteropus afer afer
TTGACAACCTCAATCTTCTCTCCATTTATTGTGATGCTGCTCATTGGTCCAGTTGTGAGGATTTTTGTTTTCTTTATATTGGGACGTAATCCATAAGTAAAGCTTATAGAGAGAGAGAAAGAGAAATTTATCTTAGGAAAATGGCTTACACACTTAGAGAAGCTGGCAAGTCCAAAATTCTTGGATCAAACGTCAAGCTGGAGGCTTTTCCCCACTCACGCAGCTGCAGGGGCTGAGGAGCTCAAGGTTGGCAGGCAGTAGGCTGGCTGTTGACTCCAATGAATGATGAATCTAAGATCTCCAGGCCGAATGGTGGATTGTTTGCTCATGGGCAGTTGTAGGCAGCACAACAGAATCCTGATCCACAGGAGAGTGTCTCTTTTCCCAGGATGTCCATAAATATACTGGAAGCAGGCCATACCCCTAGGGAAACCACTTTTCAATGGATTAGATGCTCAAAACATATACATCTGATCCTATCATTGGAACAACCCACATCACAATTGCTTAAACCACACAGAATTGTGGTCCAGCCAAGTTGACACATAGCTCCAACTATCACATAGGGAAACAATTAGTCCAGGCGACTAGTGGGCCATGAGAACCTTGGCCTATGTGACCATGAGACCAGAAGAACTAGATGGTGCCCAGCTACCACCGTCAACCACTATGAAAGGGATCAGTGCAGGAGTTCCTGGATAGAGTGGGAGAACAATGTGGTACAAATCTTGAAATCATGGAACAGACCAGGTTTCCTAGTCTGATGGAGCCTGGTGGGACCCTCAAGACTATGGCCCCTAGTCATCCTTCAGGTTTGGAATTGAATTCAGTCCCATGGCTTCCAGCCAAACAATAGTGAGGCATATAGGGTGAACATTTGCTTCAGGTAGATACATTCCTTAGAACGATCAATCATGGGAGAATGGGAGGGTAGTATTTGGACAGGGAGATAGCTCAGGGTACAGGAATGCATAGGAAAGAAGGACACAGGAAAAAAGTAACCACAGGGAGGAAGTGGGAAGAGAGCTGTTATATTGTAGGGATTGCAATCAACGTAATGAAACAAAATATATATGAACTTTCATATGGGAAATGTATTTACTCTTTAAACTTTCATCCAAATCAATAAAAATTAAAAAGAAGAAGAAGAAAGACCTGGAGATCTACTTGAGAAAGATCACAGCCATTGAAAATGCTATGGAGTGCAGTTCTACTCTGAAACACACAGTGTTGCAATGAATTGGAATTAACTTGATGACAACTGGTGTGGTTTAGTACAATCAAAGGACCAGGATACAGAACCAGAGAACCTCCCTGAGGAAGAAGTAGCATTGGAACTACCTGATAAAGAATTCAAAAGAATTACACTTCAGTACCTTTAACAGATTTAGAAACAGATCAAGGAAAACACTGACAAAATTAAGAAAAACACAGAAAAAAACACTCTAGAAAAATTTAGGAAAACAATACAAGAACAAACTGTCAAAATAAATGAAATATTAGAAACTGTACAAAAACAACAAATAGGACCATAGTTTCATGAGACAACTCAATAAACTGTCATAATAGAATTCACAGAGTTTATGTTCTGTGAGGTGAGTAGCACTTGGGGTCTTAAAAACTTGTAGCAGTCTCTTTTCTCTCTTTCAGAGAGAGAGACAGAGACAGAGAGACACACACAGAGAGAGACAGAGACAGAGAGACACACACACAGAGAGACAGAGACAGAGACACACACAGAGAGAGACAGAGACAGAGAGACACACACAGAGAGAGACAGAGACAGAGAGATAGCAAATGACTGAGCAAGCTAGACCTAAAGCAGTAGCAATGGGGTTAGAGAGGATGGCATGGACACGACAGGCTGTGCTAGTTGCTCAGAATTTATCCTTTTTTGCCTGCTTTGTAAAAACGGACCTGTTTCAGGCTCTTTAAGTATTTCCTGTTGCCAGCAGGCACTGACTAGTCAGTAGAGGGCACTGGAGAGGCATTGGAGGACGAATGGGTTTTACTTCTCGGTTCCGTATTCTACAGGTTCCTGTAGCACTTCAGTCTTCCCCAGTGACCAGCTCCTGCAGGGAACAGGCAGCTTTTCCATTTCCCAGCTTCTGCAGTGCTTATAGTGCCAAAGGCACTTGACTGCTAACCAGAAGGCTGGCGGTTCAAACCCACCAGCCACTCCTCGGAAGGAAGGTTGGGCAATCCTACTTCCGTAGAGATACTGCCTCGGAAACCCAAGGAGGGGTCGCTATGAGTCGGGGCCGACTCGATGGCAAATAACAACAACAACAACAACAACAGCAGTGCTTGGTAGCCAGCAGCTTCCTCCATGCAGCCCTTGCCCCCAGCCAGGTGGTTTTGTAGCAGAGTGCTTCTCAGTCCTGCAGCGCTCACTCAGTTTCTCCAGTGTCCAGCTTCTGCTGTGCACTGCAGCGCGTAGAACACAGTGCAGGTGGCTTCCCCTGGTTTTGTAGATGAGACACCATCCCATAAACAGCTTTCCCTGGCACCCTAGAGGACAGATTTCTACCAAGTCCTGCCAGTGTAGCACCACAGTGACTTCTCTGCATTCCAATGAGCCATGACGTGCCCTGTCTAGCAACGTCAGGATCTCATCCCTGTGGGGAGGGCACTTTTTCTTGGGCACCCAATCTCAGCCCTAGGGATTAAGGCTCTCCTTATGTCTGCTGTTCCTCTATTCTTTAGAGTTCTTTTTACTAGTTAATCCCTTATTACTCCTGTCCCCAGCTATAGTTAATAATTCTTCACATTAGACTTTCCCTGTTCAAATTATGATGTGGTTTATCTCTCCCGATTGGGCCCTGACTGATTCAGAATTGCTGCCAGGAGTGGTACCCCAAGATACTGTTGGGATATGGAGGTGAAGAAGAGAGAGAAGTTAGACCATCTTCCAGGTTCTGGCTTGGGCAACTGGGTAGAGGTGGTGATTCCATTAACGAGGAAGGAAAATGAGGACAGATGGGGCATAATTATGAGTTCAATTCAGGACATGTAGAATTTGAGTTGTTGCTGGGACCTCCAAATGAAGATGCCCAATGAGTACTGGTTATAGCAATCTGGAGTTGAGGGGAGAGCTGAGTGGTATATACAGATCTGGAATTATGAGTATAGAGATTGTTGAGGAAATTTTACACTGAATAAGCAAGATGCTCAAGGGAGTAGTGTGCAGGTTTCCTCAGAGGACTAATAGCACTGGTTCTCTGCAGGGAAAGTGATTGAACACCCATTCACTGCTTGGAAATATGAATGGTTGGAAAAATTGGAAACTTAGCTAAGGCAGATTTTTATTAACCAGTTTAGAAAGAGGGAACTAAGAAAACAGTATGACGACTATGTAAATAATTGTGGTAAAATAACCAATCACTTCTGAGTGTCCTGAGCACTAAAGAAAATCTTACCTTAAAAAAAAAAAAAAATCAAATCAGAAACCTTCTCCAGGTGCCTAGAGAAATCTGGGGAAGGGGTAAAGGTAGCAAAATTAGAGTACCAAAATAAAAAAATTAGAGCTCAACTATCTAAAATATAAAGAAAATGTTTTGTCTTAAAATTATTATTACAGTAGTAATATAGGCTGGTTAAAAACATTCAAACAACAAGAAATATGCAAAGTAAGGTGTGAAATCCTCTTAGGCATCTTCCTTTCTCTCACTGTAGTCTCACTCCTCAGAAGCTACCTGTGGTGGGTAATGTTATGTGTCAGCTTGGTTAGGTTATGATTCTCAGAAGTTTAGCAGACATTGGACTGATAACTGTTACTTGTTGTAATACAACATAATAATCTCCATGATGTGATCTTATGTGACAATTGAGCAATCTTTGAGAGGGAGTTTCCTTGGGGATGTGGCCTGCCTTCAATATAAGTGGATACTCTAGCAAGGCTCGCTTGTGTGTGCACTCTCTCTCTCTCTTAATCCTGCACACTTATTGCCTGACCTCTGATTCTTGCACCTTTAGGGAACCTGGACTAAGATAATAGTTAAATATTTAGTATATAACCTTCCAGACTTTTAATAGATCGATATAATAGATAGATAGAAATTTAGACTTGTTTTTACAAAACACATGAAACATGTTATACATCTTGAGTAACACATTCTTCTTAAACGTGCTTTTTTTCATTTAGCAATATAAAATACAGTGACTATCTTTCTATATAGTACACTTAAATTTATCTCATTAAAAAAAAAAAACAGCTCCATGGCATTCCATTATCAATATGAGTCATAATATATTTCACCATTCTTCTATTGATGAAGGAAGCTCTGGTGGTGTAGTGCCTAAGGCATTTGACTACTAACCAGAAGGCTGGTGGTTCAAACCCACCAGCCACTCCTCAGAAGGAAAACTGGGCAATCTGCTTCCGTAGAGGTACCGCCTCTGAAACCCAAGGGGGGATTGCTATGAGTCAGATTCGACTTGACAGCAGTGAGTTTGGTTTGGTTTTTGGTTTCTATTTATGGAGACCTGGAGAATGAGATGGAATCCCTAGGTGGTACAAATAGTAAAGCAATTGACTACTAATGGAAAGGTTTGTGATTTAAACCCACTTAGAATTACCTTAGCAGAAAAGCCTGGTGACATGCTTGTAAAAGGTCACAGCCTTGAAAATCCTATGGAGGGCAGCTATACTATGCAACTCATAGAGTAACCATGAGTTAAAATCAGCTTGATGTCAACTGGCTTCACTGGTGCTTGATGAGAAGAATGCAGCTGCTTAAAGAGCAGATGAAACAGAGCTCCTGTGAGGTGATCAGCAAGTACATTGAAGTGAGAAAGTTTGACATTTTTCAGAAATGAAGAGAACAGATCTTGGGATCCTGGTGAACTCACATGAACACTGGAGGAGGATTGTGATGAAGAGAGCAGGATCCGGACTGCCTGTGATCGAACTCTGATTCCTCCTTGGCTAACAGAGAGACTGTGATAGTTAAGGTTGTGTCACTTTGGGTGAGCCATGATTCTCAGTGGTTTGGCAGTTATGATGCAGTCATTCCCCATGATGAGATGCAGTCATTCCCCATGATGAGAGCTAATATAATGTAATCACCTCCATGCTGAGCTCTGCTATGAGCAGCCAATCAGTTGAAAAAGAGTTTCCTCAGAAGTGTGGCCTGCTTCCAATACATATGGATGTTCTGGCTTCTTGATCATTCTGGATTCTGCATCTACCTTGTCATCATCTCACCTTCAGTTCTTTGGACTTGAGCCAGCACCCTGCCATATTGCCTGCTGACCTTGGATTTATCATCCTTTGCAGCCAGTGAGCCAGCAGCTTGCTGTCTGACCTGTTGATCTTGAGTTCCTCAGACCATCTCATCCATAGACTTGGGACTTGCCTGCCTCTATAACTGCATGAGCAATTTCCTTGAGGTAAATCTCTCTCTCTCTTTCTCTCTCTCTGTATGTGTGTGTGTGTGTGTGTGTTTATTGAGTGAGGATGTATACATATGTATAACTGGTTTTGCTTCTGTAGAGAACCCAGCCTAAGAGAGACCCTGGGTAAATTTAACTTTTATGTCTCCTCAGTAAAATAGGAGTTATAAGAATACCTGCCTCATAGGCTTGTTGTCAGGATTTAATGAGTTAGTAAATGTAAACCACAATGCTTATCCCATAATAAGGTAGCAGTTATTATGTACATCATAGAAATGATATTAGATGCTATTTAAATGCAGTAGGAAGCTATGGGAATGACTTGACTCAATTTCTATTTTTATAAAATTACACTCCCTTTGAATGGAGCCACCACTATCTGTCAGTTTGTCATACTGTGGTGGCTTGTGTGTTGCTGTGAGGCTGGAGGCTATGTCACTGGTATTTCAAACACCAGAAGGGTCACTCCTGGTGGACAGGTTTCAGCAGAACTTCCAGACAAAGACAGACTGGGAAGAATGGGGCCATCCACTTCTGAAAAAATGGGCCACTGAAAACCTTATGAATAACAGTGAAACATTGCCTGATGTATTACTGGAAAACTTTATGAATAGCTGTGAAATATTGTCTGATACAGTGTCCAAAGATGAGCCCTTCAGATTGGAAGGCACTCAAAATATGACTGGGGAAGAGCTGTCTCCCCAAAGTAGAGTAGACCTTGATGATGTGGATGGAGTAAAGCTTTTGGGATCTTCATTTGCTGATGAGGCACAACTCAAAATAAGAAGCAACAGCTGCAAACATCCATTAATAATCAGAACATGGAATATGTGAAGTATGAATCTTGGAAAACTGGAAGTAGTAAAAAATGAAATGGAATGTGTAAAGGTCAATATCCTAGGCATTAATGACCTGAAATGGACTGATATTGGCCATTTTTACAAAAACAGATTTGTTCTTTCTTCTGACTATGCATGGTATATTCAATATTCTTCACTAAACCTATCATTAGGAGCTCTGGTAGCATAGTGCCTAAGACTATGAGTCGGGGCTGACTCGATGGCAAATAACAACAATGACAACAACAAGCAATCTTATGACAAACAGAGAACAGATTGATGTTGTCAAAGATTTTATTTTACTTGGTCCACAATCAACAGCAGGAGCTCTGGTAGCATAGTGCCTAAGGCACTTGACTGCTAATCAGAAGGCTGGCAGTTCAAACCCACCAGGCACTCCTTGGAAGGAAGGTTGGGCAATCTACTTCCATAGTGATACCACCTCGGAAACCCAAGGTGGGGTCGCTGTGAGTTGGGTCCAACTCGATGGCAAACAACAACAACAACAGCCATGGAAGCAGTAATCAGGAAATCAGATATGCTGCATTGGGCAAATCTGCTGTAAAAGATCTCTTTAAAGTGCTAAGAAGCAAAAATGTTACTTTGAATACTAAGGTGCGCCTAGCCCAAGCCGTGGTATTTTCAATCACCACATATACATGTGAAAGCTGGGCAATGAATAAGGAAGACCAGAGAAGAGCTGAAGCTTTTGAGTTGTGGTGTTGGCAAAGAATACTGAAGATACTATGGACTACCAGAAGAAAGAACAAATCTGTCCTGGAAGTAGTGCAGCAAGAATGCTCCTTGGAAACACAAAGGGCCAGACTTCAGCTCACCTACTTTGGTTATGTTTTCAGAAGGAATCAGTCCTTGAAGAAGGGTATCATGCTTGGTAAAGCAGAGGGTCAGGGAAGAAGTGGAAGAAGCTCAATGAAGTATACATTGGTTACAATGATTGGCTCAAGCATAGCAAGGACTGTGAGTCCGGCACAGGATCGGACAGTGTTTGGTTCTGTTGTACATAGGGTGCTTATGAAGTGGAGCCAACTCAATGGCACCTCACAACAACAAGTAAATGGAAACTGAGTTGAAAGGAGGCAAAACTGGGAGATCAGTTAGGAAGGTATTACAATGATCAAGGAGAGAGGGACCATTGTAATAGGGTGGTGGCAAAGGAGATAGAAAGAAATGAACAGAATTTAGATCTATTTTAGAGATAGTGAGTGGATTTGTAGGCATGTGAGGAGATGAAGATGTCAATAACTCATGGAAGGCTGTGGTCTCCCAGACTAAGATGCAGAAGGCTAATTTTTTGGTAGGAATTGATTTATTACATGTAAGCATACAAACCCCTTCCTCAGCATGAGAGGAGATAAATCAAATAATGAGATAAATGTATCCTTAAAATGTCTTTTGTTGGAGATATATATATATATTTTTTTCCTTTAAACATTTGACAGCAGCAGTTGGACAGTTTTCATTATGAAAACATAAGGAAAAAACACAGAAAATAGGGATCAGCTTGCAGGAACAAATGATCTGAACGATATATAAGAGAAAGAGAAATGGCAAATTTCATAGGAGAGATTTCCTTTTGCTGATTTTCTATGGGAAAAGAGAATGTCTTAATGACACTATTTCCCCATCAAAATATTTGTAGAGCCAACACCATAACAAGAAAACTCAAAGGGTGGGCAGGCTTTTAAAAAACATCACACAAGTCTTCTCAGTGTACACCAGCATGACAGGGTAAAAGATTACAAGACCAGTTACAAAATAGTATTTGATGTTCACCTAGCTAAATATCTGAAATCCTGTTTCTCCTCCCCAGTCCCAGTCCCAATGTCTCTTGATTAGTCCAGGAAGTCTCTAGGGAGACATCTCTCACTTGCTTCCTCCTTGTGGCATTTCTCTACCACTTCTGGCCAGGACCATGTGACTTGGGGGCTTTGATTTAGACTGCATGGCTTGCCTCTCAGTGTTTTATGGAGACTCTAGTAGTACTTACAGCTATTTTATTTGATACCATCTTTATGTATCAGCTGGCTACCAGAATACTCAGAAGTCTTTGAAGACTGAACAGGCTAAGCAAAGTGTCCATCCTCTAATGTGTTCCTAAAATACTCTGTGCACATCTCTATTACTGTTCCAGGGAGTACAGGCAAGAATAATAAGTTTACATCAGCTGTGTTACCTTAGACAAGCTGTTTACATTCCATAAGCTGCAGTTTCTTCATCTTTAAATGGAAATAATAAATGTACTTACTTCTTGGGCTTTTGGAAAAATTATATGAGATAAGGAAGAATTCACGGGGGTGGTCCATTGTATTTATAATGCTTTGTTTCTTAAGTTTTATTTAAAATACAGATATATGATATATGTTCTTTCTATTGTATATCTGAAGTAATAGGAAAATCTTTTCAAAAGATTAAACAAAATGAAGTACATGGTGCATTTTTTCACTTTGCAGTCCTTTGCTTCCTCCCTCTTGTCATTGACCTGTCTGCAGGGCATGGCCCAAAGGCCTCCTAACCTAATAATCCATTCTAGACTACCACTACCAGCTTGACCAATGCCATACACTATGCATTTCATAATAGTCTTACCCTCTTCTTTATTTGGAATTCTCCAGTACAGCCTGCCTGCCCAAAGAGTATGTGGGGAACCCACTCAAAACCAAAAAACCAAACTCCTTGCCATCGAGGTCCCTAAGGGCTCCTATTTAAAATTATTTATGAAACTTTTTTTTAACTATATGTATCCCTCCCTTCTCTTCTTGGGGAGCTCTGGTGGTGTAGTGCCTAAGCCATTTGACTGCTAACCAGAAGGCTGGTGGTTCAA
>NW_006921619.1:9170930-9173960 GCF_000298275.1 Orycteropus afer afer
TACCCATTCCAAAGAAAGGTGATCCCACAGAATGTGGAAATTATCAAACAATATCATTAATATCACATGCAAGTAAAATCTTACTGAAGATAATTAAAAAACAGTTGCAGCAGTATATTGACAGAGAACTTCCAGAAATGCAAGCTGGATTTCAGAAGAGCACATGGAATGAGGGATAGCATTGCTGATGTCAGATGGGTCTTGGCTCAAAGTAAAGAATATCACAAAGATGTTTACTTGTGTTTTATTGACTATGCAAAAGCAATTGATTGTGTGGATCATAACAAATTATGGATAACATTGATTAGAATAGGAATTCCAGAACACATAATTGTGTTCATGAAGAACCTGTACATAGACCAGAAGGCTGGCATTTGGGCAGAACAAGGAGATACTGCATGGTTTTAAATCAGAAAGAGATTGTGTCAGGGTTGCATCCTTTCACCATACTTATTCAATCTGTATGCTAAATAAATAATCCAAGAAGCTGGACCATATGAAGAAGAATGTAGCATCAGGATTGGACGAAGGCTCATTAACAACCTGCAATATGGAGACAACACAACTTTGCTTGTTGAAAGTGAGGAGGATTTGAAGCACTTACTGATGGAGATTGAAGAATACAGTCTATAGTATGGATTACACCTCAATATAAAGAAAACAAAAATCCTCACAACTGGACCAATAAGCAGCATTACAATAAATGGAGAAAAGATTGAAGTTGTCAAGGGTTTCATATTACTTGGTTCTACAATCAACACCAATGGAAGCAGCAGTTAAGGCATCAATGTATTGCATTGGGCAAATCTGCTGCAAAAGACCTCTCTCAAGTGTTGAAGAGCAAAGATGTCTCCTTGAAGATTAAAGTGTACCTAACCCGCCATGGTATTTCCAATTGCATCATATGCTTGTGAGAGCTGGACAATGAGTAAAGAAGACCAAAGAAGGGTTGATGCTTTTGAGTAGTGGTGTTGGTGAAGAATACTGAAAGTACCATGGACTGCTAAAAGAACTAACAAATCTGTCCTAGAAGAAGTGCAACCAGAATGCTCCTTGGAAGTGAGAATGGCCAGACTTCATCTCATCTACTTTGGTCATGTTTTCAGAAGGGACCATTCCCTGGAGAAAGATATCATGCTTGGTAAAGTGGAGGGTCAATGAAAAAGGGGAAGGCCCTCAATAAGATGGACTGACAGAGTGGCTGCAATGATGGGCTCAGGTGTAGCAAGGATCATGAGGCTGGCACAGGACCAGGCAGTGTTTCATTCTGTTGTACATAGGGTCAGTATGAGTCGGAGATGACTCGATGGCACCTAACAACAACAATAACAGCAGGTGTAACTTCCACCTAGAGCCCACTTTTGTATGTGGTATGAGATAGGGATCATTTTATTTTTTCCATCATTGACTTTCCTAACACTTTGTATTAAATAAGTTGTTCTTTTCTTTTTGGTGTCACTTTTTATTGTATATTAAGTTCACATACAGACACTCTTCTATTCTGAACTATCTTTTCTGCTCCATGAGTCTGACTGTTTGCAACAATATCACATTTTTAAAAAATCACTAAATTTATGGATTGAATTGTGTCCCAAATATTATGTGTTGTAAATCCTAACCTCTATGCCTGTGATTATAATTCCATTTGGGAATGGGTTGTCTTTGTTATGTTAATGAGAAAAGATTATCGTAGGGTTACAAAAAGGTCATGGGGGTGACCCACTG
The DNA here is from genome assembly GCF_000298275.1 of Orycteropus afer afer. Lineage (NCBI taxonomy): Eukaryota > Metazoa > Chordata > Mammalia > Tubulidentata > Orycteropodidae > Orycteropus > Orycteropus afer. Next base: position 9,172,656 of record NW_006921619.1, read on the forward strand.
TAACTTCATGAGGGGGAGACAGAATCATCATCAGCAACATCAGCCCAATGCTGATTCCTATCACTCTGAGTTCAGACACGCTGCCATCCTCCAACATTTTTACCAATTCTGACAACAACCATCCCTTCCATGGCACTCACTACTTCTCTGCTGAGTTCAATAATTTATTGCAGTGGCCATATAGAACTCACAGATAATACTCATGATTATGGGGTTTTTTAGGCAAGGAACAGGTTGCAGTTCAGGTTCAGAAATGCACAGGACACAAGTCTTTGATCAGGACAGCCTACCCTCAGCCATGGCTATAGACACACCTCTCTTTGACGCTTGGCCTCTCATGTGGCCTCTGCCCTGCTAGGGCAAGTGTTACAAAGCTCTTTTAGTTCTGCTGATAGGTACACCCAATTTGGCCAGCAAGCTCCCTGCTTGAAGACACTCAGCTTTCTTGCTTCATGCTCTGGCAAGCCTGCCCCACTGTCTCTTGTAATCCTCTTGGTTCTGCTGCCACCATCTCTCTGCCATCTCCCTGCTGTTTTAGTGCAGGGATCTTGAGTCCAAGGATATGCCCCATTCCTGCTTCTTTTCTCGTGATGGCAGTAAAATTCCTCCTTTCTGCCTCTGGGATGACTCATTTTAAGTCTAGCGAGATGCCAAAACTGACCAATCCCCATATTAGGGTTCCATATACTTATTTCCATGGTCCCATGAAAAAAGGGAAGACCCTCAATGAAATGGATTGACACAGTGGCTGCAATGATGGGGTCAGGTATAGCAAGGATTGTGAGGCTGGCACAGAACCAGGCAGTGTTTTGTTCTGTTGTGCATGGGGTTGCTATGAGTCATAGTCAACTCAACAGCACCTAACAACAACAACCCCCACAAGGATGCCATGTATCTTATTTACATTGCTAACAAGCTATCCAATCCCCTTAGTGGACCTCCAAGCACTTCACATTTGCATAGTCCATCAGTCACCTGGTGGGAGTCACAGAGACCATGGTTAGAAGAGCCATACCAAGTAATTCATTGCACCACAAGGGTGTATCATGAGTCAATCTCTCTTTTATTATTATTATTATTATTGTGATTTGGGTGAAGATTTACAGAGCAAATTCACTTTCCATATAGCAGTTTACATATACTTTGTCTCATGACCACAGTTTACCATGATGCAACAGCTCCCCTCCCACTTCCTCCCCATGGTTACCTCTTCCCAGTGTCCATCCCTCCATGGATTCCTGCCCCCTAAGCTGTCTCCCTGTGCATAGGCAGCCCTTCTTTCTCAATGATTGTTCTCTCCAAATA
>NW_006921619.1:9174845-9178028 GCF_000298275.1 Orycteropus afer afer
CAATGCTGCCACATTGGTCACTCACATTTGGTACATTGCCCTTCTCTTCACCCAAATCAATACTTATCTCTATCTAACAGCCTTCCCTCCCTCCCCTCCCACCCCTGGTAACTAGCAAAGAAAATGTCCTTCTATAGATAAACCTTTCCTTAATTTTTACTATGATGGACTAATACCTGAGTCAATCTCTTTTGAGATATAAAAGAGATTAAACAATTGAGCAGGAAAGAGAGATACCAAGTCACATGAAGGTCTCCTGGAGCAGAAACTCAAAAGAGATGAGGACCTTCCTCCAGATCTGACAGAGAGAGAAAGCTGGCAATGTGGATTGGGACTTCTAGCCCCCTAAACTGTGAGAAAAAAATTCTGTTTCTTAAAGCCACCTACTTGTGTATTTCTGTTATAGCAGCCCAAAATAACAAAGACACTAAGGCTTTCTAGAATGTCTTTAAAATTGAGAGGACAAGTCACCCTTGTGATGGTCTTTTTGGCAGAACAACTATTTTCCAATCCTGTTACTCAATGAAACAGTAATCTACGTGTTGCTGTGAAGGTATTTTGTAGGTGTAATTAAAGTCCATTATCAACTGATTTCAAGCAAAGGAAATCCTGGATAATCTGGGTGTGCTTGATTCAATCAGTTGAAAGTTTTTAAGAGTGGAGCTGAGGTTTCGCTGAAGAGGAAATTCAATCTGTAGGTAGCAGCTTCAACCCTTACCTGGGAATTCCAGCCTCTCCTTCCTGATAGCCTGCCCTATGGATTTTGGACCTGCATAGGCAGCCCACAGAATTGTGTAAACCAATTCCTTATAATAATAATAAACCTCAATGTATAGGAATACCTTTTTTATTGCACTTTGCAGGCACTGCATTTTTTACAAATTGAAGGTTTGTGGCTACCCTCAATCAAGCAGCTCTATCAGTGCCATTTTTCCAACAGCATATGTTCATTTTGTGTCTCTGTGTCACATTTTTTTTATTGTTGTGTTACATTGTTTGAATTCTCACAATACTTGAAACTTTTTCATAATGCTATTGCACACTTAATAGACTACAGTATAGTGTAAACATAATTTTTATATGCACTGGGAAACCAAAACATCTGTGTGACTCACTTTATTGCGATATTTGCTTTATTGCCACAGTCTGGAGCCAAATCCACAGTATCTTCAAGGTATGCCTCTATATCTCTTACTGGTTCTGTTTCTCTGGTTGAATCCTGATTGATACATACCTCTTTATACTTTTCTTAAATACTTATTTATTTGTGTATCTTTACTGTTCTAAATAAATGGTACAGATTTCAGAATCCTTGTGAAATTTTGAATTTTGATTGCATCAAATGTATTGGTTAACTTGGAGAACAGTCATATTTATGATATTAAGTCTTTCTATCTGAAATCATGGCTGTCTCTGCATTTATTCAGATCAACTTCTATGTCCTTCATAAGAGCTTTAAAGTTTTCTTTTTTTTTTTTTAAATTTTCATCAAGACACCTTAGGCATTCTTCATTAATTCCTAGAATCTTGTTTTTAGGTGCCATCGAGTTGGCTCAGACTCATAGTGACCCTATGTACAACAGAACGAAACACTGCCTGGTCCTGTGCCAGCCTCATAATCCTTTCTATGCCTGCCATGATTGCAGCCACTGTATCAATTCATCTCATTGAGGGTCTTCCTTTTTTTCAATGACCTTCCATTTTACCAGGGATGATATCCTTCTCCAGAGAATGGTCCTTTCTGACAACGTGACCAAAGTAGGTGGTGCAAAGTCTAGCCATTCTTGCTTCCAAGGAGCATTCTGGCTGCACTTCTTCCAGGGCAGATTTGTTGGTTCTTCTGACAGTCCATGGGATTTTCAGCATTCTTTACCAACACCACTACTCAAAACCATCAACTCTTCTTTGCTCTTCCTTATTCATTGTCATCTTTCACATTCATATGGGGGATTGAAAATACCATGGCTTGGGTTAGACACACCTTAGTCTTCAAAGAGACATTTTTGCTCTTCAGCATTTTAAAGAGGTCTTTTGCAGCACTTTTGCCCAATGCAATATGTCATCTGATTTCTTGACTGCTGCTTCCAATGGTGTTGATTGTGGAACCAAGTAATATGAAGTCTTTGACAACTTCAATCTTTTCTCTATTGTGACACTGCTTATTGGTCCACTTGTGTGGATTTTTGTTTTCTTTATGTTGAGGTGTAATCCATACTGCATACTGCAGACTGTAGTCTTTAATTTTCATCAGTAAAGTGCTTCAAGTCATCCTCAGTTTCAGCAAACAAGGTTGTGTCATCTGCATATCCCAGGTTGCTAATGAGTCTTCCTCCAATCCTGGTGCCACGTTCTTCTTCACACAGTTCTGCTTCTTGGATTATTTGCTTAGCATACAGATTGAACGAGTACGGTGACAGGATACAATCCTGACACTCTCCCCTCCTGATTTTAAACTATGCAGTATCCCCTTGTTCTGTTCTAAAGACAGCCTCCTGGTCTATGTACAGGTTCCTCAGGAGCACAAGTAAGTGTTCTGGAATTCCCATTCTTCTCAATGTTATCCATGGTTTGTTATGATCCACCCAGTCAAATGTTTTTGCATAGTCAATAAAACACAAGTAAGCATCTTTGTGGTATTCTTTGCTGTCAGCCAAGATCTATCTGACATCAACAATGATATCCTTCGTTCCATGTGCTCTTCTGAATCCAGCTTGCATCTCTGGAAGTTTTCTGTCAATATACTGCTGCAACCATTTTTGAATTATCTTCAGTGAGATTTTACTTGTGTGTGATATTAATGATATTGTTTGATATTTTTCACTTTCAGTGGGATCACCTTTCTTTGGAATGGATACAAATATCCATTACTCCTCGGAAGTAAGGTTGGGCAATCCTACTTCTGTAGTGTGCCTCGGAAACCCAAGGAGGGGTCGCTATGAGTCAGGGCTGACTCGATGGCACATAACAACAACAACAACAACATCAGTCAGTTGGCCAAGTAGCTGTCTTCCAAATCTCTTGGCATAACTGAGTGAGTGCCTCCAGTGGGACATCTGTTTGTTGAAACATCTCAGTGGATATTTCATTAATTCCTGGAGCCTTCTTCTTTGCCAATTCCTTCAGTGCGTTTTGGTTTCTATCTTCACTACCATTGGTTCTTTTTCCTTTTTCTTTTTTTTTTTT
>NW_006921619.1:9178458-9186923 GCF_000298275.1 Orycteropus afer afer
TAGTTCTTCTGATCTCATAGTTGTATAGGTTGCAGATCGGATGGTGTACCAGTCGCTAGGACTGATTGTTTCCATTAATTTTGGTTTTCTTCTTTCTTCCTGATGAGGAGAGACCCGTCGTTGCATCTAGATGGCAGTTTGCTAGCTTTTAAGATCCCAGTTGCTACTCGCCAAAGTAGGAGGTAGAACAATGTTTTGTATAGTATGTTATACCAATTGAGCTTGATGTCCCCTGCAACTATGATCCCAAGCCTGCAGTACCATTGGTTCTTGATCATATGCCATCTCCTGAAGAGATGAATATCAACCAATTCTTTTTTGTACAGTAAATCTGTGTATTCCTTCCATCTTCTTTTGATGTTTCCTGTATCAGTCAATATTTTGCCCAAGGAATCTTTCAATATTGCAACTCAAGGCTTGAATTTTTTCTTTAGTTCTTTCAGCTTGAGAAATGCTGAGCATGTTCTTCCCTTTTGGTGTTCTAACTCCAAATCTTTGCACGTTTCATTGTAATAATTGACTCTGTCTTCTCTAGCTGCTCTTTGAAATCTTCTGTTCAGTTCTTTTATCTTGCCATTTCTTCCGTTTGCTTTAGCTACTCTCTGTTCAAGAGCAGGTTTCAGAGTCTCTTCTGACACCCATTTTGGTCTTTTTTTCCTTTACTATCTTTTCAATGATTTTTTAGCTTTCTTCATGTATGATGTACTTGATGTCATCCCATAATTCATCTTGTTTTTGGTCATTGATGTTCAATTCATCAAAACTATTCTTCAGATGGTCTCTAAATGCAGGTGGGATCTAATCAAGGTCATATTTTGGCTCTTGTGGACTTGTTTTAATTTTCTTCAGCTTCAACTTGAACTTGCATATGAGCAGTTGATGGTCAGTTCTACAATCAGCTCCTGGCCTTGTTTTGGCTGAAGATATTGCTTCTATCCACAGATGTAGTCAATTGGATTCTTTTGTACTCTGTCTGTCCAAGTGTATAGGTGCAATTTATGTTGTTGAAGAAAGATATTTTCAATGAATAAGTCATTGGTCTTGCAAAATTCCGTCATGTGTTCTCCAGCATCATTTCTATCACTAAGGCCAAATTTTCCAAGTACCAGTGATTCTTCTTTGTCTCCAATTTTCACATTCCAATCACCAGTAATAATCAATACATCTTGATTGCATATTTGGTCAACTCCATAGTGCAGAAGTTGGTAAAAATCTTCAATTTCCTTGTCTTTGGCTTTAGTGGTTGGTGTGTAAGTTTGAATAATAGTAGTATTAACTGGTCTTCCTTGTAGGCATATGGATATTATCCTATCACTGACAGCATTGCACTTCAAGATAGATCTTAAAACATTTTTTGTGGTGATGAATGCCATGCCATTCCTCTTCAATTCATCATTGCTGGTATAGTAGACCATATGCTTGTCTAATTCAAAATGGCCCAAACCAGTCCATTTCAACTATCAATCCATTGATAATTTCCAATTTTCCTGGGTTCATACTTTGTACATTCCATGTTCTGATTATTAATGAATATTTATAGCTGTTTCTTCCCATTTGTATCATGCCACATCAGCAAATGGAGTTCCTGAAAGCTTCACTCCATCCACATCATTAAGCTTGACTGTACTTTGAGGAGGCAGCTCTTCCCCTGTTGTATTTTGAGTGCCTTCTGACCCAAGGGGCTCATCTTCTGGCACTATACCAGACAATGTTTCAGGCTATTCATAAAGTATTCCAGTAATATATCAGATAGTGTTTCACTGTCATTCATAAGGTTTTCACTGGTCAATACTTTTAGAAGTGGATAGCCCTTTCCTTCTCCTGAGTCTGTCTTAGTCTGGAAGCTCTGCTGAAACCTGTCCACCATCGAGACTCTACTGGTATTTGAAATACTGGTGGCATAGCCTCCAGCCTCACAGCAACATGCAAGCCACCACAGTACTGCCAACTGACAGACAATTGGTGGCCTAGAATCTTACAGTTTCTGAGTTAGTATCTGTATGGAAGTAGATTGTCCAGTCTTTCTTTCGAGGAGTGGCTGGTGGGTTTGGACCACCAGCCTTCTGATTAGCAGTCAAATGCCTTAGACACTATGCTACCAGAGCTCCTATTGTTGTGAATAGCATCTTATTTTTAGTTATATTTTCTAGTTGGTTATGGATGCTATGAGAAATGCTATTGGTTTTTGTAGAATGATCTTATATATTGCCATACTTTCTGAATGGTTCTAATAATTTGTCTCTAGATTTGATTATTGTTCTATATAGATGATAATTTCATCTACAAATAATGGTAGTCTTATCTCTTTCTTATTCTTACACCTCTTATTTCTTGTCTTTACCTAATATAAAGTATAAGAAGTAATCTAAATACTTAAAGAAGTAGGAATGTAGTGGTGGATTTCTTTTATATAATCCCAAATGAAATTAAAAAGATATTTCTTTCACTAAAGTACCTGAGAAGTGCTTTCATAAAGTGAGTACTAACCAGAGATTTTTGGTATGACCTTTGCTGAGAATTTGGATTTCCACCCCAGAATCTACATTTAATAAGACCACCAGGTGATTCTTATATATCCCCAGATGACTCTTATGTATACATATGGAGATCTTGTTAATGTAGATGCTGATTCAATATATCTGGGGTAAAAATGCAAATTCTCAGCTGGAGGTTGAACCAGAATGAAATGGTATAAACGTTTTTTAATAAAGCTATCCTGCCCATTCTCTGTAAATAGAGAGTTCCCGTGGATAATGTGAGGTAGAGATTCTTAGTTTTTGTCAGTGAAATGAGCCATTGCAACTGTTCTGTAATTTCCAACCATCCACAATCCTCAGAATCACCCCATCATCATTTAAACCAGAATAGACATCTCCAGCAGGTGGTGCCAAACCTCATCAGAATTGATACGATCGTAGAGAACATGCTTTGTTGTTGTTAGGTGTTGTTAGATGCTGCTAAGTTGATTTCAACACTCAGAGACACTATATGACATAGTAAAATTGTCCCAGAGAGTTTCCTAGGCTGTAATCTTTATAGATGTCATATTGCACTGGGCAAATCTGCTGCAAATGACCTCTTTAAAGTGTTGAAGAGCAAAGATGTCTCTTTGAAGACTAAGGTACATCTAATGCAAGCCATTTTCAATCACCTCATGTGCATGTGAAAGCTGGAAAATGCATAGGGAAGACTGAAAATGAGTTGATGCTTTTGAGTTGTGGTGTTGCTGAAGAATACTGAAAGTTCCATAGACTGCCAGAAGAGCAAACAAATTTGTCCTGGAAGAAGGGCAGCTGGAATGCTACTTGGAAGTGAGAATGGCCAGACTTCGCCTCACCTACCTTGGTCATTTTATCAGAAGTGACCATTCCCTGGAGAAGGATATCATGCTTGGTAAAGTGGAGGGTCACCAATAAAGGGGAAGACCCTCAATGAGATGGACTGACACAGTGGTTGCAACGATGGGCTCAGGTATAGCAAGGTTTGTGAGGTTGGCAAAGGACCAGACAGTGTTTTGTTCTATTGTACATAGGGTTGCTGTGAGTTGGAGTTGACTCAATGGCACCTGACAACAACAACAACAACAATCTTTATGGAAGAAGATCGCCAGGTCTTTTCTCTTGAGGAGCTACTGGTGGCTTCAAACTACTAACCTTTTGATTAGTAGGCAAGTGTTTAACGATTGCACCATGAGAAAATTTGTGCCCCCTCTCCCACAAACTGACATTCATTGCTGCTCTGGGAAGCACAATTATGCCAAGGTCAAGTCTGTTCCAAAGAGAACCAGCAGAAAGAAGAATGAAGAAAACCAAAGATTCATGGAAACAATTAGTCCTCATGACCGGTACACCATACGATCCTCAACCTATATGACTATGAGACCAGAAGAACTAGATGGTGCCTGGCTACTACTGTCAACCACTCAGAGGGGGATCTATGGAGGGGATCTTGTATAGAGAGGGAGAACAATGTGGAACAAAACTCAAAATCATTTGGGGGAACCAGGTTTGCTGATCTGATAGAGCCTGGTGGAACCACTGAGACTGTGGTCCCTAGCTGCCCTTCAGGTCTGGAATTGAACCCATGCCTGTGGCTTCCAGCCAAACAAAAGACAGGCATATGAGTTGAACATGTACTTGGGGTAGATACACTCCTTGGAGAGAACATTCATGGAAGAAAGAGGGGCTGTTTATGCACAGGGAGACAGCTCAGGGGGCAGGAGTGCATGGAGGGATTGTTGTTGTTGTTGTTATGTGCCGTCGAGTCGGCCCCGACTCATAGCGACCCCTCCTTGGGTTTCCGAGGCAGTATCACTATGGAAGTAGGATTGCCCAACCTTCCTTCCGAGGAGTGCTGGTGGGTTTGAACCACCAGCCGTCTGGTTAGCAGGCAAGTGTCTTAGCCACTATGCTACCAGAGCTCCCGCATGGAGGGATAGTCACAGGAAAGAGGTAACTATCGGGAGGAAGTGGAAGGGTAGCTGTTACATAGGGGTAAATTGTAATCAATGTCATGAGACTGTGTGAACTGCTGTATGCAAAGTGAATTTGCTCTGTAAACTTTCACTCAAATCACAATTAAAAAAAAAAAAAAAAGAGAACCAGCAGAATGAAGGATTCCTGAGCCAGGCTCCTGCAGAAAGGGTATTATTTAGTTTAAAAGAAAACTACACAAACATATTTTTTACCTGAGTACTTGGGTGGTGCAAAAAGGTTAAGTGCTTGGCAGCTATTTGAAAAGTTGGCGGTATGAACCCATCCAGAGGTGCCTCTGAAGAAGGACCTGACAGTCTACTTCCAAAAGATTATAGCCATTGAAAACCCCATGAAACACAGTTTTACTCTGATACATATGGGGTCGCCATGAGTCAGGACCAATTTGGCAACAACAGGTTTGGTTTTTATTTTTACCTGGGAGAGCAAGGAATCTAGGATTCTCTTGAGCTCTTAGTATTGCTTGTCTCACCCTAATCCTGGCCTTGTTGGATCTTGTCTTTATTAAAGATTTTGATATTTTTTCAATATAAATTTCTTTTGCATTGTTTTACTTTAAAAAATACTGCATTAAAATATTTATCTTTTTCTCTGAGTTTCTTGACACCCTCTTTACTTTTACACCCAGAGGAGTGTCCCACTAGCCTCAGCTTAGTCCCTGCCCTTTCCTGAGCAGCCTCTCCAGATCCCTAAGCCTCTCTTTGTTTCCTTCAATCTTATTGCACGCCGAAGAAAAGTGCAGAGTCAAGATATTACTAATCCTGCAAGGGAAACCAGGAAGGACAGGCAGAGAGCTGGAGTGTGTGAACCCTCAACTGGGCTAACCACTACATCTTTCCATTTGGATTGGAATCTACTTTGTTTCTCTCCACCACCCAGGAAGATTTATTTTCATATTTCCCTTTTTAGAAGCTAATTGCTATTCTTTGAGTACTTTTCAGCTCAATGTAATAGGAGAAGATGAAGTGCAGTGTGGGCTGAGAGGCTGATTGGATGGAGCAAACCAGTCTGATAGTGAAAAATGTGTTGACACATAACACCAGTTAATTTCTATTGAGGAAATTGAAGCTCAGACATTTAAAAACTCCCTTAAGTTTGCACAGCTAGAAAGTGGTAGCATTGAATAATAAACCCAAGACTGCCACACTCCTAAACTTGTGTCATTATATGATAAGCCTTCTAGTTGAGAGTGCACTGGTGGAGTTAATGGCACTTAGAAGAGGGCAGCTAATGAGCTTATAGGCAAAACAGTGCACAGCTGAATATTAGGAGTTGAGAATTCTGCCCGTTCTCTTTATTGGATGGATCCCCAAATCAGATTCCTCTCATCAAATGAAAACCCAAACCCATTACTGTTGAGTCAATTCTGACTTACTGTGACTTCATAGGACAGGGTAGAACTGCCCCATAGGGTTTCCAAGGCTGTAAATCTCTTTCTCTCCTTTTTTCACTTTTATTGTGATGAAAACATATACAACAAGACATTCACCAACATAACAATTTCCATGTTTACAGCTCAGAGACATTGATTCCATTTTTTATGTTGTGCCACCATTATCCCTATCCTTTTCCTAAATGTTTCACCACCTATTAGCATAAATTCAATGTTTCCCAAGCAAAAGCTCCCCCCTTCCCCCTCTATAATACCCCTGGTAACCTCTACTAATCTTTGGTATGCATCTTTTTTTTTTTTTCCCCCCCAAGCTATCTAGAAATTTCTCCTCCCCTCCCCTCTCCTCCCTGGTAACCAACAAAGAAAGTTCCTTCTATGTATAAACCTTTCCTTGATTTTTTACAATAGTGAACTAATGCAGTATTTGTCCTTCTGTGGAGCAACTGATGGGTTCAAACAGCTGACCCCTTGGTTAGCAAGCAAACGCTTTGACCACTACACTACAGCGTTTCTCCTCTCATCAAGGGGACCCTAAATAAACACTATGACATCAGCTCAAGAGGCCTTCCAACGTAAAAAAAAAAAAAAAGTCAGCATTGACTAATCCATTGACAGCTTTTGTTCTCCACCCAAAGTAAATGCTTACAAGTTGGTGCCTGCTCACTTTTTGCTTTTCCTGTTATAAGAAGTCTCTTATATAAAAAGTTAGTTGTTGTTTTTGTTGTTGTTAGGTGCTGTCAAGTCATCTCCAACTCATAGTGACCCTATGCACAGCAAAACAAAACACTGCTCAGTCCTGTGCCAGCCTCACAATTTTTGCTATACCTGAGCCCATCTTTGCAGCCACTGTGTCAATCCATCTCATTGAGGGCCTTCCCCTTCTTTGTTGACCCTCCACTTTACCAAACATGTTATCCTTCTCCATGTTGTCCTTTCTGACAACATGACCAAAGTCGATGAGATGAAGTCTGGCCATTCTTGCTTCCAAGGAGTATTCTGGCTGCACTTCCTCCAGGACAGCTTTGTTAGTCCTTTTAGTAGACTATGGTACTTTTAGCATTCTTCTCCCACACCATAACTCAAAAGTATCAACTCTTCTTTGGTCTTTCTTATTCATTGTCCAGCTCTCACATGCATAAGAGGAGATTGAAAATACCATAGCTTAGTCTTTAAGGAGATGTTGTGGTTAAGTTTATATGTCAGCTTGGCTGGGCTTGGTTGAGTGGCTGGGCAGCTGGATGTAGCATTCCTCATATGAGACTGGTAATCAACTCCATGGTGGAATCTACTGTGAGTAGCTGAGTAGCTGCCTTAGGGATGTGCTCTGCTTCCTGTATATAAGGAGAAGACTTGGGGAATGGTCTCTAGCTTATGGCATGCTTGAATCCTACATGTAGCTGTGTCATTGTTCAGCAGCCTGCCATGCTCTGCCAACCTTGGGACTTTTAATGGACTTGAATTAATGGCCTGCTGTGTGGTTTGGTAACATCAGGACTGTGTCTTTTTACTTGTCAAACTTGGGCTTGTCAGTTTCAGCAGCCAGCAGCTGTGTGAATGAAGAAAAGTTTCTAGCTCTAGTAGGCCAGGAGCATGAATCAGAGCTGAAGGCCAAGGATGAGGGGCTTTCACCCAACCCCTAGAGCCTGGCACTTTGAACTCAGACTTAAAGCCTCCAAAATGTAAGAGAACAAACTGCTGTTTGTTGAAGCCATCCCATTTGTGGTATTTTCTTGTCAGAGCAACAGTAGGTAACCAAAACAGGAGACATCCTTGCTCCTATCACTCGAAAGAAGTCCTTTGCAGCAGATTTTCCCAATGCACTACGTCAACTGATGTCTTGACTGCTGCTTCCATTGGTGTGGATTGTAGAACCAAGTAATAGGAAATCTTTGACAACTTCAATCTTTTCTCCATGCACCATGAAGCTGTTTATTGGACCAGCTGTGAGCATTTTTGTTTTATTTATATTGAGGAGTAATCCTTGCTGCCCTTCTATTCTCCCATGATTTATCTCTCCAAGGAGTGTATCCAACGAATGTAAATGTCTAGCTCATATGCCTGTCTTTTGTTTGGCTGGAAGCCACAGGAGTGGGTTCAATTCCAGATCAGAAGGGCAGCTAGGGGCCATAGTCCCAGGGGTTCCACCAGGCTCTATCAGACCAGCAAACCTGGTCGATTTGGGTGAAAGTTCACAAAGCAAATTCACTTTCTTTTCTTTTTCTTTTTAAAATTTTATTTTATTTATTGTGATTTGGGTGAAGATTTACAGAGTGAATTCATTTTCCATACAGCAGTTCACATATACTTTGTCTTATGTCATTGACCACAGATTACAATGTAACAGCTCCCTTCCCACTTCCTCCCCATAGTTACCTCTTCCCAGTGACCATCCCTCCATACTTTCCTGCCCCCTAAGCTGTCTCCCTGTGCATAAGCAGCCCTTCCTTCTCCCATGATTGTTCTCTCCAGGGCGTGTGTCTACTTGAGGTAAATGTTCAACTCACATGCCTGTACTTTGTTTGGCTGGAAACCACAGGTGTGGGTTCAATTCCAGACCTGAAGGGTAGCTAGGGGCCATA
>NW_006921619.1:9201031-9232021 GCF_000298275.1 Orycteropus afer afer
CCTAAGGCACTTGACTGCTAACCAGAAGGCTGGCGGTTCAAACCCACCAGCCACTCCTCGGAAGGAAGGTTGGGCATTCCTACTGCCGTAGTGATACTGCCTCGGAAACCCAAGGAGGGGTCGCTATGAGTCGGGGCCGACTCAATGGCAAAAAACAACAACAACATAAATAGTGCTGATATGTCCTTACAGAGTTTAAACTCTTCTCCAGTCAATTCTTATAATGTGCATGCCATACTACTCAGTTATATTCAAAACGTAAAAGGAATAATGTCGTGTCACACCTGATCTTCTATCACCAATGTATTGCATAAAATCATTCAACTGGGCTGAATAATTCCCTTTTGTCATGCAAGGTTCAATGTTGCTAATAAAACACAATGCACAGGATTGTGCATTGCGCACTCTCTACCAACACACAGGATAATGCTTTACTCACATACAGAAGACACTGAGAAATGTCAGCTTCTATTGTGGGCACTGGTCTCCCATGGCCATTGTGTCCTTCTGCATGGCTGGTGCAGGGCAGATGTCCTATGCATACCCCTTTCATGCCCTCTCAAAGGAGAGACCCCATTCCCTCCCTCCTGGAAACAGATACAAAAGTGGGGTTGGCCAGGTACCATATGGTACGTGCACATGTATAAGAGACAAAGTTACTTTGTGTGTGTGCCCAGGAAAGGGAGGAGGGCTTCTCTGGTAAGAAGGGTCTGGAGGAAAGACAGAGAGATCTAATTGCCAGCCTCCTTATCAGAGAATGTTCTAAGCCCTAGTTCTTTGCTTAGGTGGCCCAAATGAGAGGCATAGAGACAGAATGTCTTTCCAGCACTGTTGGAAACTCATCCTCCTTCTCTCCCTCCCTCCTTCCTTCCTTCCTTCCTTCCTTCCTTCCTCTATTTACTTACCTACTTACCTATCAACCTAGATTGATGTAATTTTTTCTTTATGACCCAGGATCACACCGTATATGCAGTTCTCTCTTCTGTTGATTTCTCATAACTTTATATTGTGAGCATTTTCTCACATTATGAAAATTTATAGAAATTGTAATTTTTAATTGTGCTATACTATTCTGTCTTGTAGTAATTCATTTAACTAATTCATAATTCATTTAACTAATCCCCTAATGGGGACACTTAGGTTATCTGCAGTTCTTTTCAGTGCAAATAATTCTATGAATAAGCCACCTTAAATATAAATTGTTATGTATTTTGTACCTCTTCTTCAATTGGTACTAGGAATTTGTGGTATGGCTGTTGTAGGATTGTATGTCGTTTAGGGTAGCAGAGCCACTGCCTTCTTGTGCCAATATTTGGCTTTTTTCAGTTAGTATCTTTATCTTGGGAATGCAAACATAAAGTTCCCACCTACCTGGGCCCTTCTAGATGCAATTTGTTCAGCTTAGCCACTGTCCCTTTGCCCCTTGATCAACTCTTGCATGAACAACTCTTCTAGTGTTTACAGCTTGTGATAGTTGGAGCTGTGTGTCAACTTGGCTGGACCACAATTCTGTGTGGTTTAAGCAATTGTGACATGGGTGGTTCCAATGATGGGATCAGATGTATGTTTTGAGCAGCCAATCCGTTGAAAAGGAGTTTTCCCAGGGGTGTGGCCTGCTTCCAGTATATTTATGGACATCCTGGGAAAAGAGACATTCTTCTGTGGATTGCAATTCTGTTGTGCTGCCTACAACTGTCCATGAGCGAACAATCCACCATTTGGCCTGGAGATCTTGGATTTGTCATTCATTGGAGTCAACAGCCAGTTTACTGCCTGCCAACCTTGAGCCCCTCAGTTCCTGCAGCTGCTTGAGTCGCGAAAAGCCTCCAGCTTGACATTTGATCCAAGAACTTTGGACTTGCCAGCTTCTATAAGTGTGTGAGCCATTTTCCTAAGATAAAATTCTGTTTCTCTCTCTATATAAGCTTTACTGGTTTTGTTTCTCTGGAGAACCCAGTCTAACACACAACTCCCTAGAGTTTCCCTCTCAGTTTTATTGTTTACATTATGAAGTGGGGCAGTTAGAAGAATTGCTTCTTCTTACAAGGACAGTCAAGCAGGGACAGACTAAATGAGTGAGAGAGTGGAGGGAGAGGCAAGGGCAGAGGTGTTGCATATCCATTATCTGCCTCCTGTTTTGGGTCCATCTCAATATCTGTTTGGAAGAGGAGCCTAGTATCACTCAGTTGTTGCTATTTTTAGCACCTGTCCATCTGTGATGCAGAGTCTATGCTCTCCAGCCCTCCCAGGAACATAACTCCACCAATAATGCATTCATCCATTCAACAAGCATTAATACACACCTGCTATGTACCAGATCGGAAGGAAGGTTGGGCAATCTGCTTCTGTAGTGATATCACCTTGGAAACCCAAGAAGGGATTGCTATGAGTCGGGTCCGACTCAATGGCACATAACAACAACAACAACAATGTAACAGATGCAGCTGTAAGCATTGGGTACATATATAAGTAAATAAAACAAAGTCCCTGGTCTCATGGAGAACAGAATGAACAGGGGGCTGGGAGGAAATAAATATTTGTGCAAATAAACATACATGTAACATGTCGGTCACAAATCTTATGAAGAAAAACCAAGCAGAGTCTGGGATGGAGGGAGCCACTTTAACCCAAACATATTCAAGTCTTTCCTATTAAAATAAAATTCTAGTTCACTCATATCTTGTAATGTGACATCAGGACTTGCCTAAATTTCCAAGGAATAAGAATCAGGATCATCACAAGACTGGTTCCTATATGGTAGAGGTCAGATCTACCTTTGCTCTCCAATTTCTTCTTCATTTCTGACACCAGCTCTTCCCCCCACAGCACTCTCATTCTCTGGTGGGTTTGATAAATCGTTGGAATGGCCACACAGAGCATAGTCACAGTTATGTGGTTTATTAGGAAAGTAACAGAATACAACTTGCCATCAGGGTTACTCAGAAGTAATAGGAACAACTTGGAATTAGGTCAGAAGTACACAGGCAAGGTCTGGAAGGGTCCCTGAAGTGGATAGCACATCCTTCCCTTGTTTAGTTCAGGACAGCTTATTTAGTGTAGTATTTACCTGTTCCAAACAGTCATTAATAATTGGTCCTGCAATAGGACAAAGAGTCCAAAGGGTAAGATTACTCAGGTAGCAGCCATTCAAGTCTGCTGTAGGTGTCCATCTGATCTGATCAGGTACTCCAAAAGTTTGTCTCATCATCATCCTCTCTGACCTCTGATAAAATTTAACTGAGAGAAGAAGCTCTGAGTCTCTCTTTAGGTATCAGTGTAATGTTAGATTTCCTCTGCCGCACAATCCATTTATTCATTCCTCTACCTTCAGCTATTATTTCTCCTTCCTTCCATTTGTCATTTATTTTACCCAAACATTTCCACATTGGGAAGGGACATTAGGTTCAGCTGATGTGCTAGTCCAGAATGCCGGTTGTAAGACCAGTTTAGCAAGTGCTTCCCCCTCAGTCCACTCCCGTTCATGTTGGGGAGAGTTACATAGATAAAACACTAGTGTGCTATCTTGACCACTGGGCAATACAGCAATTTTGCCATATGGAGAGAGGGTACAACCCATCCCATCAAGCCCTTGGGAATTCTGCCATGCAGGTTCAGGAATATAGTTACAGTCTCTTGCTGAGGGATCACTACTGCCCCTGGCACCCACAGCTATATCCCTGGTCTTGGGACCACAGCTTCTGGCAGGAAAAAAACAATTTCAGGTGATGCGGGGAAGAATTGCACAGTGACACCAGCGTTCTCTCCCACCCGCCTTTCCCTAGATCCTCCAGAGAAATGTAGGAATCTGTCAAATAGAGATCCTCCCTTTACCCACCTCATTTGTGTGTGAACACACTCTCATGAAGGCATGTGAGCTAGCCTTTCATGTCTTTATCTCCCCTTGTTTTAAATAACAAATGTTTCAATTGCCCATTCCAATTCTCTATCAAATAATTACTCTGAGGAAATGAACATGGTATGCTCATTTAATATGACATCTGTTGGCCCACTGCTGCACCCTGTGAGCTGTAAAGTGTGTTTTTTGCTCTGAGAAAATATAACTTGGTGTCCCAAATTGGTGTATCTTTTGTTAATGGTGTTTTTGGCATTTTCATCTGTTATGGGATGTGCAAGCCCAGTCCAGAGTATCTATTCCAGTGAGGACCCATTTGTAACCACCTAGTGCCACTGGCATCACTAGTCCAATATTATTGACTTGCCAGCTATGTGCAGGGCCTTCTTCCTGGGGAATGTGCCCCATAGCCATCTGTAACCTCTGTCTTTCTTGCTGACAGACAGAGCAGTTCTTAATAGCATTTTGTGTGTCAGAGGGTACAAGAGGGGTGTATCCAGATTCAGCCAATCTCTGCATTGCTGCAGCACCCCCATGTCCACTTATTTCATGGACCAGTTGGCAACATCAGGGAAGTGTACCAACATGTCCACTTGTTGATTCCAATCGCCTTCCAATCCAGGAACAGGGTTCTTCTAATGGGCATTGACATGGCCTACTCTAATGTGCCCTCTGAATTCCCAGAGTGCTTTCCACAGACCCATGCCCCACATGGGTGTCCCCTTAATAGTCCAATTTTCCATCGCCCATTTGCCTGACCATATAGATAGGCCATTTGCCACTTTCCATGAATCAGTGGGAATCCAAACATATGGAGTTCTACCATGGCCCAATTCTTCCATGACAGCTAGGAAGACAGCATGCAGTTCAGCCTATTAAGCTGACCTGTTCTTACCTTCTTCAATCGGAGTTTCTTCATCTGTTGGTCTTAATGCAGCAGCTTACCACATCAAATGTTGGTTATGTACCCTGAGATTGCCATCTGTGAACCAAGCCACCTTCTGCTGGTTAGCAGAAAGTAGTTCATAGAGCACGCTCTATGTGGTAATGGACTCTGGCAGCTTCTTAGGTTTCTCAGGTGATTCCAGGGTAGGATCTATGGGAAAAGATCCATCTATGCTCATGGATATGGTGGGTGCCTCCCTGCATTCCTCCAGTAGCTTGTCCTTGTATAAACCATTTCCATTTTATCACAGAGCTATTTTTGGCACCACCTTCCTTATTAGAGCATTTCTCTGACATCACCCAAGACACTATGGGTAGTTCAGTCTCATGATGATTTTATGTCCTGTCATTGAGGCAGTCTCAATCAATGCCCAATAGCAGATGAGTAATTGCTTTTCAAGTGGCATATATTGCACTGCCACATTTGGAAACTTTCTAGTCCAGCATCTTAATGGTCACCTTAGGGTGGTATTCTCAGGCTTTTGTCATAAGTTCCAGTCTGCATAAGCATGTGTAGCAGACACCTCCAAAATCATGTCTGAATATGGATCATATCTTAATTAAGATATAGCCTACTGTTGTTCAGGCCCCCATTTGACACAGTTTTCTTCTGAGTAGTTTTATGGATGGTAGCCAGCAATATTCCCAGATGTAGAATATGTGTTCTCCAAAATCCAAATAGACCAATCAAACATTGTGCCTCCTGCTTACTCTTGGGGGTAGGTAGTGACAATAACTTTTTCTTGGTTGCCTGTGGAGTGCCACAGATGATTCTTGCCTGTTATTCCCAAGAATTTCACTGTTTGGACAGGGCCCTAGATTTTTGCTGGATTTATTAACCAGCCTCTGTTGTCCATATGGGTCGCCACTGTTTTCAAATTTGCTCTACCTTGTTCTTCCATGTTTGATATTAACATAATATCATTGATGTAGTGTATTACTATACTTGAGATCTGCACCAAGTCCAAATCTTTTTTAACCAGAATGACAGTAAGTTGATATTTTTGTTACCCAGTGCCACTCTAACAGAAAATACCACAAATGGGATGGCTTTAATGAATAGGAGTTTATTCTCTTACAGTTTTGGAGGCTAGAAGTCCGAGTTCAAAGTGCCAGGCTCTAGAGCCTGGATGAAAGCCCCTCGGCCTTGGGCTTCAGTTTTGCCTCTTGCTCCCGGCCAACTGAAGTTAGAGGTTTTCTTCACTCAGTCAGCTGCTGGCTGCTGAGGCTGACAAACCCAAGCTTGACAAGTGAAAAGTCATAGTCCTGATATTACCAAACCACATGGCAGACCATTGATTCAAGTCCACTAAAAATCCCAAAATCAGCAGAGCATGGCAGGCTCCTGAATGAGGATTTGGCTACATGCAGGGTCCAAGTATACCAAAAAGCTGTAGATCATTGCCAAAGCTTCTCCTTATATATGGGAAGCAGACCATTCCTAACACAGCTACTCAGCTGCTCATGGCAGATTCCACCATGGAGCTGATTGCCAGTCTCATCATGGGCAATAACTACCACCAACTGCCCAGCAGGCCCAGCCAAGTGAACATATAACATTAACTACCACAGCTGATGAATTCAAATAACTCTGTGGCAAAACATTGAAAGTAAAGCTCCTTCCCACATGAAACTGCAGCTGACTCTTCTGAGATTGGGATTGAGAAAAAGGCATTTGCAAGATCAATCTCTGAGTACCAGTCTCCTTTAGCCTGCTGTATTTTCTATACCATTGATACCATGTCTGGAACAGCTGAAGCCACTGGTGGCACTACTTTATTTAAAAAACCAGACTCACTGCCACTGAGTTGAATACAACTCATAATGACCCTTCCTTGGGTTTCTGAGGCAGTATCTCTACAGTAGTAGATTGCCCAATCTTCCTTCCGAGGAGTGGCTGGTGGGTTTCAACCTCCAGCTTTCTGGTTAGCAGTCAAATGTACTATCAGTCTCCATGAACCATCTGCCTTTTTCACAGGCCATGAAGGGCTACCACACAGAGAATTTGTTGGCACAATACTCCAGCCTTTCCAAACCAAAAAACCAAACTCACTGCCATCGAGTCGGATCCGACTCATAGCAGCCCCTCCTTGGGTTTCCGAGGTGGTATCACTATGGAAGTAGATTGCTCAACCTTCCTTCTGAGGAGTGGTGGGTCTGAACCACCAGCCTTCTGGTTAGCAGTCAAGTGCCTTAGGCACTATGCCACCAGAGCTCCTACTCCAGTCTTTAGCACGTTCTGAATGAAAGCAGTAATCTCCTTTCGTCTACCAGCTATCCTATACTGTTTCAAATTAACAACCTGATTGGGTGTGGACAATTCTAATGGTTCCCATATAGCACATTCCATCAATACTGGCCAAAAGGCAGACTTACACGTCTTTAGTTTTATAACATCAGGTAGAGAGAATGTTCCCCAATTAGACATAATATTCATAATAATACTACATTCAGGTAAGGGAAATGAAACTACTTCACACAACATTTGTTTAAATCTTCCAATTCTCATCCAAACTTTACCTTAGTCCCATCAACTAACTGTTGCATCCCAATATGCCCCTGGTCTAACCTTAGGCCCATTCAAGATTTCATTGACAGGTCTTGGGATGACAGTATATTGGAATCCTGTGCCCAGGAGCCCCAGGAAATTCTCTTCCCCACCTGTGGGCCATTTTACCAACACATGTGCATATGGCCTCAGATCCTCTGCTGGGGGCTGTACCAGAAGACCCTTGCCCCCTCATCAGTCCTTATCTTCATCAACTAGCTGAGCCTGTGCTTCAACTGGTCCCAGGTGGGACTTTCTATCATTAAGTTTCTCCTAATTGGAGAGAATAGAATGTTGTTTAGGCCTCTTTAATATTGGGGAACCAGCAGGAATTTCAGTGGGTCCACCCAACCTCCTGTAGTGCTGTATTAGCACACTTATCTAAATTTCATCAATGTCTGCTGTATTCACCTCATTTCTTAGTAACCATTTGAAAATCTCTGACCTGCTGAGGTGAGTTCTCTCATTGCCTCTTCTCATTCTCCTATGAATCACTCTGTTTCTTGCATCTGTTAAGACTCATGTGGGGAAGCTTGCTAACAGATCCAACATGGATTCTCAGATTGTTGCTTTGTTTCACAGTAGCAAGGTTCCATGGGGTGCCCATGTAAAAGTGGCTCCCTGATTACCACATCTGCCATGACCTGTGTAAGGGACGTGCTGACTGGATGAATATTCTGATCACCATAAAGCCATTCCATGTACACTCTTGTTAATTGCAGCACTATTTACAATAACAAAAAGATGGAAACAACCTGTGTCCATCAACAGAAGAATGGATAAGCAAACTATAGTACATTCACACAATGGAATACTATGCAACCCTAAAGAATAGCGTAGACTCTGCAAAACACCGCATAACATGGATGAACTTGGAGGGCATTATGTTGAGTGAAATAAGTCAGCTATAGAAGGACAAATATTGTGTTAGTCCATTATTGTAAAAAGTCAAGGAAAGGTTTATATATGGAAGGAAAATTTCTTTGTTGGTTACCAGGGGTGGAGCAGAGGGCAGGGAACACTGTTAGATAGGTAGAGACAAGTATTGATTTGGGTGAAGAGAAGGGCAATGTACCAAATATGAGAGATCAACATGGTGGCATTCAAGAGGAAGAGAGAGAGAGGTGCATGGGAGGTACAGACAACAAAGATGAACCCTTTTGCACATACAATACTGCTTTGTCAGTGAAGGTAAACATTGGATAGATGGGTGACAGGCTGAACTATTAGGTATGTCTAGGCAGGGGGGAATATGCCCAAGGCCATGTATAAGGTTGCCAGACAACGTTTCTATAAATGTATTTGTATGTTCTGTAAGAATTCCCAGGTATATAGTAGAGCTGACAAGGGACAAGGTTCTTGGGCTGACAAGTTCTTGGGCATAGCCAGCTACCTGCAGGGAGCAAGTAGTTGGACCTGTGGGCTCATGACCATAGTCGTAGGGAACATCAAGCCCAATTGGCATAACATACTACACAAAAACATTGTTCCACATCCTACTTTGCCGCATAGTGACTGGGATCTTAAAAGCTTGCAAGCAGCCATCTAGATGCAACGATGGGTCTCTTCTCATCCAGAACAAAGAAGGATGAAGAAAACCAAAGATGCATGGAAACAATTAGGCCAAGCGATTGGTACACCATGCGATCCTCAGCTATATGACTGTGAGACCAGAAGAACTAAATGGTGCCCAGCTACCACTGTCAACCACTGTCAACCACTTAGAGAGGGATCCATGTAGGAGATCCTGGATAGAGTGGGAGAACAATGTGGAACAAAACTCAAAATCATTTAAAAAAAAAAAAAAAGGGACCAGGTTTGCTGGTCTGAAAAACAAAACAAAAAGCCATTTCAGCATGGCTCGCATAAGCGGCATATCAGCTGCTTTCTCTGGAGTGTTCCATAGGGTACTTGGGGGGAAGATGGGCAGTTTCCCTTAGCAGGGTAAACAAACCTCACTGCAAATTCTATCCATTCCACCAGGCTGGCTGTCCACTCTGGGGTAACCTGTTGTGTAATTGGATCTTGTATAATCATTTGTTACTGTTCTGTAGTGAGTTGTGAGTCTTGCATCAACCCAAACACACTCTTCCATTTTGTAGCATTCAAAACTAAAGACACTTCTAAGTCACTCATTTTCACAATCCATTTTAGTAAAAGTTCCTCAGGAAGCTGAAGATACTGATCTACAAATTGAAGCAACTCTTTTACACTATATCCCCTGGTTTTAAGTTTCTTGATTCTGTCTGTTCCCCTAATGGACTACCTTTTTGGTGACCAGTGATGGTAGGAATACTTACTATTGTTCTAACACAACTTTTCCTTTGCAAGGAGGCCCTGAGACTAGCAGTCATTGTTCTGACCTGACCACATCTGGGCTTGGTTCAGTGATACAACCTGCACCTACATTCTTTTTCCCTGTCATTGCAGCTATTACTGATGGCAACAACCAAGGAATTGTAAGTCTTGCCCTTTCCTTATCACTCTGTATTTCCATATGCATCCAACTAGCCAACACCTCAGGAGTTAGATCTGCCACTGCACTTTTTTCCTAAACCACATATTTCAGTGAACCCTACCATTCTGACACCAACTGCTCAAATAATTTGTTTTAGAAGGATCAGCAGAAGGCTGGTTCCTATGAGGTGGGGGTTGATGATGTCCCAAATGTCCAACTTTTTCAAACTGCTGTACCATACCATCATCTCTTACATCAACTGCTCCTCTTCCCCTCAGTACTTTCCTTTCTGTCTTGTTCTTCTTGTTGTTATGTGCCCTCAAGTCAGACCTGACTCATAGTGACCCCTCCTTGGGTTTCTGAGGCGTATCACTATGGAAGTAGATTGGCCAACCTCCAGAGGAGTGGCTGGTGGGTTTGAACCACCAGCCTTCTGGTTAGCAGTCAAGTGCCTTAGGCACTATGCTACCAGAGCTCCTTCCTTCTGTCTCAGGGTTCCATATTTTACTGTAACATCTCACATTACTCACAAACTGCCAACGAAATGTCTCAAGCAGTTGTAAAGGCTGGCAAGTTCCATATCCACGTGTTGGGTGTTGGTCTGGAGGATTCTCCTCACTCATGTGGTTGCAGGGACTGATGACCCCAAATCAGCAAGTCAGATAGATGACTGGCTACTGTCTCAAGTTCCAAGAACCATAGGTAAGATGGTGATGGACCAGAACAGGATCCAGAACAAGAGAGTGAACTTTGCCAGAGCATTCACGTATGTACCTCAAGGCAGCTAAGGGTAATGACTTATGTCACACCCTCCTGCAAGATGGGACTCAAGATACATCCCACCCTAATCCTGCCTCATCAACACAACAGACAATTCACCCCAAAATAGAACCATAATCATAACCACACTAGGATTTACAATATATCACAAAATTGAGGACTGTGTAGGAGGGCCATATTAAGCAATTCACCACACTGCAATATTTTGACGAACAAAAGTTTTAAATTTTTATGAAGTTCCATTTGTTAATTTTGTCTGTTGCTATTTGTGCTTTTGTTATTATATTAGTTAATCCTTTGTTAAAAGCTAGGCCCTACAGTGTTGCCCCTGCATTTTCTTCTAAGAATATTATGATTTTTGTCGGCACATTTAGGTTCTTAATCCATTTTGAATTTGTTTTTGTATATGGTGGAGTTTATTTCTAGACTTTTAATTCTATTCCATTGATCTATGTGTCTGTTGTTATATCATACCAGGCTGTTTTGATTGCTATTGCTGTATTACATGTCTTAAAATCAGGCAATATGAGTCCACTTACTTTGTTATTCTCTTTAAACTTTGCTTTACCTATTCAGGGCCTCTTACTATTCCATCCAAAGTTGAGGACCGGTTTTTCCATTTCTGTAAAGAAACCAAACCAAAACCCACTGCTATCCAGTCTATTCCAACTCATAGCGACCCCATTGGGTTTCTGAGGTGGTAAATCTTTGCAGAAATACATTGCTCAATTTTCTTTTCATGAAGTGGCTGGTGGGTTTGAACCACCCACCTTCTGGTTAGCAGTCAGATGCCTTAGGCACTGTGCCACCAGAGCTCCTTTCTGTAAAGAAGGCTGTTGGAATTTTGATTGGTATTGTGCTGAATCTATAGATTGCTTTGTTAATATTGCACATTAATTATTAAAATCTTAATAATTTTAAGTCTTCCAACCCATGAACATGGAAGATCTTTCCATTTATTCCACATCTTCAATATTTCTCACTTGTATTATTTCTTTGTCTTCCTTAAGAATGTCCTTGCTTCCAGTCTTATATTTCTCAACCCAGCTTCCACCTTCCTTGCAGTGTATGCAAAGACCTTTGCTGGGGTTGCCTCTGTCTTCCTTCCCAGTACTATTTCTATCATTCATGCATCATTGCTGCAGCCATCATAAAATGCTGTTGCGATTGCCCTGCCTTTGAGCAAGGTTATATGTGCCTCCTCTTGCCTGGAATGGCCTCTCCTCCCACCCTCCCACCTCTATGATTGAATAATTCATGTGGGGTCTTCAGGTTTGCTCCAGCATTGACTCCTTCAGAAAATCTTCCCCATTAATCCAGTCTGTGTTTTGTCCTCTCCTCCATGGCCCATGTCCCTTCAGCTTCCCTCTGCCATTTCTCTGCATTGAACTTTTTATTTACAAGTTTATTTCTCTTAAAAGATCCAAATCATCAACGTATCTAGTTTAATGCCTTGTATGCCAAAGGCACTCAATACACATCTGCTGAGTAAATGAATCAGTGAGCGATAGGCATTCAATACACATTTGTATTGTGAACAAATGAGGAAGTGAGCAATCCCACTTTAGAAAATTGCAGTGTCAGTGTGAGTGAGCTATCTTGTGGTAACGACAAAAACTTTATAAGGGAGGGGCAAGAGAAGGGTGTGGTACTCAGATTTGAACCTTCACAATTGGACCAGTCCGTAACATTATGAAAAACGGAGAACATATATAAGGAACAGACTGGCTGGCACCTACCAGCAGCAAAAAATCAGATTTGCTTTGTAATTCCCATCAGAAAAGAGAAACTCCATTTCAGCTGCTGCTGCTGCTGCTCTGAGGCAAGTTCTTGCTTGAAAAGAGAAACTTGCATTTCAGCTGCTCTGAGAAGAGTTCTTGCTACTTTCCTCACTCTTCCCTTGCATTATCATGGCCAACAAGAAAGTAATTGCAGTGTTTGGAGCAACAGGTAAAAATCCTCTTGACTTTTTAAGTGCTTGCTAACTTTGCTCACTCTCTTGTCTCCCTGCTTTTACTCAAAGTGGGCTGAACAAATAACCCACTGAGGGAAGTTAAGAAAATAATCCTATTGCTTGAGTTTCTGATGTAGTAAAGCAGCAAGGTGATTGGGATTGTCTTGTCAAAAATGATCTCAGGATAGAGGACTTCTCCAACACATTCGCTCTTTCTCAGTTGTGTGTGAACTTGTTGGCATGAGTTGCATTTCAACATAAGCTATACTTTGTAGAGGTTCCTGCACTCAATTCCTGTTAAACACAAGGGGCAAGTGGGAGAGCTGTGGGTATGTAGGGTTTATCCAAACGCCTGACCAGCACAGCAATGATTCTGAAATGATGGGACTGGATGGGGGTTAGGAGATATATCTGAGGGACTTCTCTCAGGTGAGTGCCTGCCTGAGTCCTTTAATTGACCTCCCTGCTTCCAATCTTGCCTCCCTTACAGTCTGTTGTCCAACAGCCAGAACCATCTTTTAAAAATGTTAACCAAATTACATCCCTTCAATCTTTTCTCATTTCAACATCCACAATGATCCATCTGAAATCCAAGTCAAATCATGTCACTTACCTGCTCAAAACTCTCCAATGGCTCCACATCTGACTCCAAATAACATGCAGTGTTGATAGTAGCCTGCAAAGCTCTTCTTGGACCTCCCCTCCTCCCCCTTTCCCTCATTTACTCTGTAGCAGCCATCCTGGCCACTTTGCTGTTCCTCAGAAAATGCTCCCACCTCAGCCTAGAATGATCCCCGATTACTCACTCTGCTTACTCCGTCCTGTTATTCAGGTTTCTACTCAAATGTCACTTGCTCTGTTAGGACATTCCAGATCTTTGTGTTTGGACTTGCAGCTCCACTCTTGTCATGGCACTGCCTAATTTTAATTTTCCTTTTACCATCTGTCTCCACTCACTGGTATAGAAGATCTCTGGAGTGACCCAAGGGTTGAAGCAGGGAGAGCAGTGAAATAAATTCTTAAAAAGCAACAGCCAGATTTGATACTGATCTTAAAGGAATGGAAAAAGAAGTAATGGAGTGGAGGAGCTGACCATATAAGGCATTAAGGGGATTAGTTTTTCCTGAAAGAGACGAGACACCATTAAAAGATTTTGAGCAGAGTGACATGATCTGACATCAGTGTTAAAAAGATCACGCAACTTGTGTTTTGTGAAGAGACTGCAGGGGGCAGAGGCTGAAGCAGGGAGATCTATTGGGAGGAGGTTGCCATAAATAGGGTTAAATCAAGAATGGTAGCAATGAATGGTGGATAATGGTCAGATTCTGGATATATTATAAAGGTAGAGTTGACAGGGTTTGCTGATGGACCAGATGTTAAGGGCGAGAGAAATCAAGATGGACTTCACATTTTTCTGGCTAGAGCACCTGGAAGAATAAAGTTGCAATTAACTGAAATGGGGAAGATTGTGGAGGAAGCAGGTGGAGGAAGATCAGGAGCTCCATTTTAGTCTCATTAAATGTGAGACACCAATTAGGTACGCTGGGGGATGGTTAAGTAGGCGTTCGGATATATTGGATCCTTGAGAATGTTTACTGAAGGAATCCTGTTATTTGTGTCAGTGTAGAAGATGTTTGATTCCTAGTTAACTAAGGGCGTAGTGCTGATTCTGATTACCTGGTTACCCGGTTCTTGGCATTGGTTCAGTAGCCCTGGAGCACAGCAGGTCGCGCAGCTCCCAGGCTGAGTATATTTTGGTGTTTTGAGGCAGGGTTGACAGATGTAGCAATTAAAAACATAAAATGTCCACTGAATAATTTTTTACTGTTTGTATGTCCCATGCAATATTTATATACATAGCCAAGGCTTATTAAGAAAACCAGCAGATTCTGTCCCACTCTTTTCCACATTTAACTTTTCTGTTTTTACTGGTATTTGTCTCAATTATTTCTAAATGATGTGATAATACAGCTATTTCTTGATTTTCTAGCTTTAGATGTTATCTCTTGTTAACTGTCTTGCATCCCAAGCACACACTCCCTTTCGCCCCAATCTTCCGATATAGTTTATAACAATTTGTGCCTTTCATGTAGACGATGGATTAAGATGGACACTTGTTATGATTATGTAACTGTTGTTCACACTTGAGCCATGTAGTGTACAGTGACCACACTTTTCTTACTTTTTTAAAAAAAATTCTTATTGTGATTTTTGTGAAAGTTTACGGAGCAAATTCATTTGCCATACAGCAATTCATACACATTTGTTTCATGACATTGACTGCAATCCCCACATGTAACAGCTCTCTTCACACTTCCTCCCTGTCCCTATGGCCTTCTTTCCTATGTAGTCCTGGCCCCTGAACTATCTCCATTTGCAAATACTGCCCTTCTGTTTTCCCATGATTGATTATTCTAAGGAGTGTATCTACCTGGTATAAATGTTCACTCTAAATTCCTGTCTATTGTTTGGCTAGAAGCCATGAGAGTGAGTTCAATTCCAAGCCTGAAGGGTAACTAGGGGCCATAGTCTCAGGGGTCTCACCAGACTCTATTAGACCAGTAAACCTGGTCTTTTTTATGATTTTGAGTTTTATTCCACATTTTTTCTCCCACTCTATCCAGGATCTCCTACACTGACCCCTTTCCGAGAGGTTGACAGTCGTAGCCGACACCATATAAGACTAGGACATTTTTTTGAAAATAAAATTTTATGAAGAATCCCAATATAAAATAAATAACCAGCTGAAAGTGGAATTACCCTTGTTGAATCTGGCGTGGAGGATCTGGACCCCTGCTTACTCGGCCTCCTTGTTGCTGCAAATCTCTCCCCATCTTCCTCTTCCCCATGGCTCCTGCAAAGATACCTCTAAAGAGACATTCTATGACTTTAAGAAACTTAATTTGAACCACTCTTGCATGTCATGGGGCTATCTCTTGTAGTAGTTACTCTAGCAGCTCCATTCTGAATAACAGAATTTCCTGGTCAACTTGCCTTACTAAATATCCTTCTTTTTCCCCTCACCCTATAGGAGCTCAGGGTGGCTCTGTGGCCAAGGCCATTTTGGAGAGCAAAAATTTTGCTGTGAGAGCAGTGACCAGGGATGTGACTCAACCAAAGGCCGTGGTGCTCCGGGATCTTGGTGCTGAAGTGATAAAAGGTGACCTGAATGATGAAGCATCAGTGGAAGCTGCTTTAAAAGGTGCCTATGGGGCATTTGTGGTGACCAACTTCTGGGAGCACCTCAGCAAAAAGAAAGAAGTGTGTCAGGTGGGAAGCAAACTATTTCCATTTGAGCCTTTTCCTCTCACCTCGCTATTTTTGTCCTTTCTGGAAGGGGATAGGCCTTCAGTCTTGGCAAAAATATAAGTTTCATGCCACAGTATCTCTCTGGAGTTTATGAAATACATGTCATTTAGGTGTCTTTGATTATTAAATGAACGCTAGGGAGCACCTGTCTATATTCTAGAGTAAACATTTAATGGCTTCAGTCTTTTGGTTCTAATTCTCACCATTTGTTTGTAGATGGCATATGGGGGTGGCAGCAAGGACACCTCACAAATTAAGGTTACTCTGAGGATGAAATGGGGAGAATAAAACTGTAATAGGTTTATTTCCACTTCTAGTACTCTACCCCTTCTCCAGTATGGGCAGGCTGACATAGAGGCTCTGTTTTAGACACTATGGCCCCTCCTAATGTAACTTGAACATATTTTGATTTTGGAAGAGCCCCCTCTCCTCCACGGAGACAATAGAGAACAACAGGAAAAAGAGAGGTGGAGGGGGCCCAGTGCCTGCCCTGTAGTACACATGCAAATACAGTGGCTTACATCAAGAGTTAATTTTTGGCCCTCAGGGAAAGATGGTGGCAGACGCTGCCAAGCGTCTGGGTCTGCAGCACGTGGTTTACAGCGGCTTGGAGAACGTCAAGAGACTGAGCGGCGGCAAGCTGGAGGTTCCACACTTTGATGGGAAGGGAGAGGTGGAAGAGTATTTCTGGGCCATCGGCGTTCCCATGACCAGCGTCCGCCTCGCCGCTTACTTCGAAAACTTTCTCTCAATGTGGAAGCCGGTAAAAGCTGCTGATGGAGATTACTACTCCTTGGGTAAATGGAAGGTGGTAGGGAAGGTTAACCAGGTATCTTGCTGTCCTCTCCTCCGTCTCTTCCTTCCCTCCCTCTTTTCCTTAAGTGGACATATTATTTGAGTGCCTACTATATACATAGCTCAGTGTGAAGAGTTGAGGGTGATACCAAATTATCCTAGACTTCCTGGGGGCAATTTCACTATAAAGGGCAGAGAACTGGATCTTGAACTGAAAAAACTAAGCGTTCCACTTCCAGTCTCACATACTGACCCTCATTACATTAAGTAGTTAGCTATGTAGCCTCAAGCTTCAATTCCCTCATCTATAGCAGGAAAGTTGGTTGAGGTGACTTCTAATGTCCTTTCTAGCTCGTTTGACACATTTTACTTTCTCTGGCAGTGGGAGAGAAGACATCCTCCTCTTGACCTAGGGCCTCAGAAGTAGAGCTTTAGGGGGACCTTGACCCCCTGAGGGACAGGTTGCCAGACCCTTCTGCAAAGAGGCTGATTCCCTAGGCCTGAGTTGGGGCCCAAAAGCCTGTAGTTTTAATAAGGACTCCTGGGTAATTCCAATGCTGCCAGTCCACTGGCCAGCATTTGCTACCTTTTGAGAACATTTCTTTGGCCATAGTCATAGGCAGCCTCTGTGTAATGAATGGAATACCATAATGTCAATGGCAGCAACTCAGTCTTTCTTCCTTAAAACATAGCTAAGATTGTCAAGGGCAAAACTGGTGGCAAAGTAGACCTGAACTAAAGCTAAAGTATCTGCCAAACATCACAGATCATAGTAACAATAATGTACCACAGTAACAATTCAATAAATGATTAAATGCACAATAGTGTAAATGATACACTTTTCCATGCCTTTTCTTCAAGCAGTTGATTAGTTTGGGTTGATGGGACCTGCCAAGTGTGTGATGTAATGAACTCTTCTTATAATTTTTTAACTAGCACTGCCCATGGCAGACATACCAATGGATGGCATCTCTGTTGCTGATGTTGGACCAGTCGTCTCAAGCATTTTCAGTTCTCCAGAGGAGCTTTTAGGCAAGGCTGTGGGTCTCAGTGCAGAAGCTCTAACCGTACAGCAGTATGCTGATGTTTTGTCCAAGATCTTGGGGAAGAAAGTCCGAGACGCAAAGGTGAGTTTTTAGGATCATGAATGTGATGACAGGAAATCACTTGGGTCAACATCCCACTAGCATAAGTTCTGGTAAATCTTTGATGGATTTGGGCAATGTTGAATTGAGGCCGTCAGAAGAAACAGAAGAGAAATCCGGTCCACAAAACTATCTTAACCTGTTGGCGCCATTTGAATCCTACCCTTATGACTTTATCTCTTTAGCTTAAGGTTTATCAGCTTTTTAATGAAAATTACTTTTGGGTGGGAAGAACTTAGAATCTGGAGACTGAGATACTTTTTCACATACATTATACCAGCTCCAAGGAGCCCTGGTGGTGCAGTGGTTAAGTGCTCGGCTGCTAACCAAAAGGTTGGTGGTTTGAACCCACCAGCTGCTCTTGGAGAGAAAGATGTGATAGTCTGCTTCCATAAAGATTATGGCCTTGGAAACCCTATATGACAGTGCTACTCTGTTCTGTAGGGTTGGGATGAGTTGGAATTGATTCAGTGGCCCACAACAGCAACAACATACAGCTCCTTCGATAACCACTCATTGCTGAACACCAGAGGTGTATCTACAGAGGAGAGCAACTATGGCAAGCACAGAAATTGTGCCTCTGTCCCAACATCTGACACTCATCTTTTATATAACTTTACCCTAATTTCAACTCAACAGTACATGCCAAGTGCATTAATCTTTTACTTAGCCCATGATGGCACTGTATGAAAGCTCCAGCTGCACCTTCCTTGCTTTCACTGATGAAAATTGATCTATGATGGGCTCAAAGACTTTCTTTTTGCAGTTTCTTCTCTTTCTGCCCTCAGCAGAACAAGATCACACGGTCTGCCTTGACCCATGGAGGCTCTCAAATAAGAAAGTTAGTAACTTTAACTTGCTGAATGATCTCTCATAGCTGGTGATGAAAACTGCCACGGTTAATAGAAACTGCTCAGAGGCACCCCCTTCAAGTGGTGCCCAGGGCATGTGCCACACCTGCCATACCTTAGAAATGCCTCTGCGGATCACTTCAGTATTCAGTCAGCCACAATTGACTGATGTGGGGCAAGATGTTTAGCTTTTCTTAGCCTCTGCTTCCTCATCTGTAAAGTAGGGATGCTACGTTGGGGTGTTCTCCTGATATTTAGGGAGAATACATTTAAAGAACCTAGGAGTGTGCTTGGCACATACTAGGTATAAACAGAGTACCTATTATGTACCTGGTGCCATCTTTAAGGAGTTTACAACAGAGTTGGGGTGGAAATATTAATGCACATGAAGTCACAATGATCAGTACAAGACTTAATTGTGTTGTCTAGACTGTCCATAATAGAAGTGACCAGAGAAAGCTCAGAGAAGACTTCATGGAAGGATTGGGCTTGAGGTGATCCTTGAGAAAGGGTGAGATTGTGTATAGATTAAAAGAAGCAATGGGGATGACAGATTCTAGAATAAACACGAATTAACCAGTGGCAGTATGGGGGATAAGGAAAATCCTGGCTCTGCTTTTATCTACCTGCAGACTCTTAACAAGTTCCTCAACCTTTCTCTGTGCTATAAACCAGGCAGCAATGGCCTGGACTGTAGTGTGGCCAGGATGGACCTTTTACAGAAAAGTGAAAGAAGTTGATGATATTGAGTGTTATCAGCCATTTTCCCCAAGCAGATGTTGATAGGAGGGAGAAAGAGAACAGTGTTTCTGAGAAGAAAATGTGTGGTGTTGCATCATGTGATGAGGTACCATCACAGTTGAAATGAGGAACCATAGTCTGTCTCAAGCTGGCAGGGCAATAGTTAGCACAGCTCTTTGCCTCACTGGACCACAGTTTTCCCATGGGTGAAGTGAGTGTGGTTTAGATGATTGCTAAGGTGCAATCCAGCACTAACATTTGGAGCAGGGCCCACAAACTATGGCTCACTGCTTGTTTTTGTAAATAAAGTTTACCTGGAACACAGACACACCACTTCCTTTGTGTTAGAACGTGTATTGTGCACAGCTGCTTTCACCATAAAGGCAGAGTTGAGTAGTTGCAACAGAGCTCAAATCTAAAATATTTGCATCTAGCCCTTTAAGAAAAAGTTGGCCAACCCCCTAGTTTATAATTTTTCCTAGAGTCAGGGATAAAAGGCAGGTTCTTATTTTCATCCATAACTCTTGGTGTGGTGAGTTTTGAGGGGGTTTCTAGAATCTCAATTCAGCCTCACATGCTGGGCATATGAGGAAGCTAAAAACTACTATAGGTGCCACTCCAGCCACATCTGGGGTCTCATTGAAACCATATGAAATTTCATGGAGAATTAAGTTACAAACCCAGGAAGTCAGCCCCAACTCTGAGCTGGGCTCATGAGATGATCTGCAGGGTCACTCATCCTTAGGTGAAAATTTACTTCCCAGTGACTCCTCTCCCAGGGACATTTGCATTTCGGGTCATATTCATTTTGTCTTGTGGGTTTTGAACTCCGTAAGGAAGAAGAGAAGAAAGGGGCAGGTGGGTGGACATGTGTGTGTGTGTGCATTCATTCCCAGAGGAAGGAATAGGCATAGTTTTGGACAGCTCAGGACCTTGCAAGCATCTCTCAATCACATACTGGGTCCCTGGCTATTGTTGGTATATAAAGTTATTTCGTAGCACAGCTGAAACTTCACTAACACCAAAAGTTCTAGGGCATTGGAGGCTGGAGTTTCTAAAAAATGGTCAGTACTATTCTTAGTAACTAATCTGACTTGAAGGCACCACCCACAGTTCTAGAGTTGGGAAATTCTTAGGCAGGAATCCCTGGGTGGGGCACATGGTTAATGAATTGGCTGCTAACCCAAATGTTGGAGGTTCAAGTCAACCCAGAGGCCTCTCAGAAGAAGGACCTGGTGATCTACTTCTGAAAAACCAGCCATTGAAAACTCTGTGAAGCACAATTCTCTGACACACATGAGGTTGTCACGAGTGGAAATCTTCTCTAGGGCCACTGGATTTTTTTTTCCCAGTTTGGGCAAGGATGCATCTGGCCACAAGGTGGAGCTCTAGGCTCCACAGTCTGGCTATTCCCCTGCTTACTCTCTGGTCAGAGACTGCTTAACTGCTTTAGTGAATGGATGCCCCAAATAAACTCCCATCAGGAACTTTGTCTGGTCTGGCTGCAACTGTCTGTCTAACCTCCAAAGGAACATGCATTTCTTAAATGCATTTCAAAATTCTCAAAAAATGAGACAACAGAACAAATCCCTTTCCTTCAGAAGTCTGCAATAAAGAATCCTTTATTTGACTGAAAGATAGTAGCCATTTTGTCAAAATCTCAGGATGAAAGAGTGACTCAAGAAGGCACACATTTTAGAAGTTAACTTCTGTATTCTCACATAGAATCTTCTATTTCCAAATTCATTTAAAATTTTAATTTTTTTTCTTATTTCAAAAATAATAAATGCTTATGTATGAATAGTTGAATAGAAAACCAATTTGCTCTGTAAACTTTTACTCAAATCACAATAAAAATTTAAACAAAATGCTTATTGTAGGAAAATATAGAAGATTATAAAAAATTAAAATCACAAGTAGTTTAATCTCTCAGAGACAGCTACTATTAAGATTTGGTATATTTTCCTCTGTTGTTTTTCCAGTATATGTAAAAAAAAGAAAATATATATATCTCACACATATGTGTGTGTGTGTGTGTGTATAATACACATATAATAAAATTAAAATAGCCTATATGTACCATTTTTATCTGTCTTTTTGACTTAATAGTTTTTTTTCTATTTTGTTAAACTTCTTCAGAAACATTAATTTTAATAACTGCATAATATTCTTAGAACAGATATGCCGTACTTTTTAACCCATTCCTCTACTGTTGAACATGTAAGTTGTTCTTGATTTTTCGTTAGTATACATGGTATTGTGACAATCATTGTTTCATAGACACAAACAACTTATATCAAATTACTTACATGGAATCACTAGGTCAGAGTTTATCTCTGGGAGTAAGGACAAATTATACTGGATCAGGTAGTAAGATAGGGTCTTTCCTAATTCATTAGAGGAAACTCCTGATCTAGTTAGTGTCAGAAGGGATTTAAAGGGTAGATTTTGTGGAGGATGACAGATTGTGGTCCAGTAGGTGTGTGATGAACTGTGTTTATGTTAGGGCTTGGCCCTGGCGGGGTCTGGAATGGCTGAAGGCAGAATGCTCATCTGTAACCAAGGAAGGTGGTAAGGTTGGGATGGGAATGGGCCAGGTGGGAAGGACAGAGAGCCCAGAGCCAGAGTAAGGATCTTGATTGTTTGTTGAGGACCTGGTAGGTGGAATGTCTTAGAGGGCTGCTGGGAGAATTCCATGAGGAAATGTACATGAAACTCTATGATGTATTCTACAGATGAAAGGTGGTATAGATCTATAGTACCTTATACAAAACCCTTGGGATCACAGGTGGTATGGATTTCATCATCGTTTGGCTTTTGGATAGGTTGTGATCTACCTATGTCATGTAACATCAGCAGCAGGGGTTGGGGCAGGAACCTGTAATGAACCACATCAATATTTTTTGCAGCAAGATGTATAAATGGGATAAAGACTATAAATAGCCTTGCACCAGTTCAAATCCAGTTTTGCCACCAAATTAGTTCAGAAAAGTCAGAGTTTGCTGCCAAATGGCTTATGAAAAAAGTTCAGAGTCTCTTGGGTTTTGAAATTAGGCTAAAGAATTTTGGACCTGTCATCATTAGGGTAAATAGTTTCTTATCAAATAATTTTAAAAGTGGGCTATAACATTTCCAGAATTTTCACTTGTTCTTTAAAGATCACCCCAGAAGCTTATGAGAAGCTGGGATTCCCTGCAGCAGAGGAAATAGCCAATATGTGTCGCTTCTACCAAACGAGACCAGATCGCGATGTCAAGCTCACCCATCGACTGAACCCCAAAGTCAAAAGCTTCAGCCAGTTTATCTCGGAGAACCAAGGAGCCTTGAAGGACATGTAAAAATCATCTGTTCAGACCACAAACCGCCTTCCTTCCTGATCCTGTTCCTCTTTACAACACAAGTTTTACATTTATGGAATAGATTTGTTAGAATTATTTACAACTCTGATAGATTCCTTTCGTTCTCTCTTCAGAAGGATATACTGAATTCTTGATTTGACAAAGTAATTTGATTCACACATAACTTTCCAACTAGTGATAAGGGTGCCACACCTACTTTGGTTAAGCGAGAAGGCTTAACCAAAGCTTTTGTAGCTCTCTCTCTCCAACAGCCAAATCTCCACCAAAGGCACTGGCTTGAGGGCCTGGGAGCTTCTTGACTGGGTGCTTACTCCTGGGTGAGTGAGCCCAATCCCTGACTCTGAAACTCTCCAACAGCTCCAGTTTTCTTAAATGCATTGCAAAGTTCTCAGTGAACTTCAAAATAATTTTAATTTCTTAAACAAAAATATTCATAGAGAAGTTTCTGAGGAACATGATCTTCAATGAAGAAGCATGGGAGTTGGAAACTGAAATTCAGCTTTGTTTCAAGGGTTGGACATTCATTCTCTTTTTCGTTCATTACATCAACTATTGATTCATCATCCAATTAGTCATCTATTCAAGTATCATTCATTCACATATTCTTCATTTATCCATTCCACAAACATATTTTCAGCACCAGCATTTGTGGTACCCTTATGGATATCTCCACTCCCTGCCTCCATATGTGTTTTTGTGCCAGAGTCATCTATGCTCCAAAAGCCACTGTAGCTCCTTTGCAGTTTGTGGTTGGGTTTGTTCCATATCAGAGCCAGAGGACCCACCCAACCATTTTGTTACAAGTGAAACCCAGAGGATCTGTAGTGGATAAAGGCCAGGAAGCTGAGGCAAGGGCTGGGGAAGGATACGTTATTGTTGTTAGGTGTTGTTAAGTCAGTTCCAAGTCATAGTGACCCTAGATACAACAGAATGAAACACTGCCTGCCCTTGCTCCATCCTCACAATTGTTGCTATGCTTGAGCCCATTGTTGCACCCATTGTGTCAATTCATCTTGTTGAAGGTCTTCTCCTTTTTTCACTGACTATCTGCTTTACAAAGCATGATATCCTCCAGGGATTGGTGCCTTTTGATAACATGAACAAGTATGAGAGACAAAGTCTGACCATTCTTGCTTCTAAGGAGTATTTTGGCTGTACTTCTAAAACAGATTTGTTCATTCTTCTGGCAGTCCATGGTATTTTCAACATTCTTTGCCAACACCACAATTCAAATGCATCAATTCTTCTTCTCCTTTTTAAATCCATTTTATTGAAATATAATTTATGTACAATGAAATACACAAAACTAAAGTGACATGGGTCACTGCATTTTATCAATTCTTCTTTAGTCTCCCTTATTCATTGTCTAGCCTTCATATGCACATAAAGCTATGGAAAAGACCATGGCTTGGGTCAGGTGCATGTTAGTCTTCATAGTAATATCTTTGCTGTTTAATACTTTAAAGAGGCCTTTTGCAGCAGAATTGCCAAATGCAGTATGTCATTTGATTTGACTGTTGCTTCCATGAATGTTGATTATGAATCCAAGTAAAATGAAATCCTTCACAAAACTTCAATCATTTCCTCCATTTATTGTGATGTTGCTTATTGGTCCACTTATGAGCATTTTAGTTTTCTTTATGTTGAAGTGTAATCCACACTGGGTGAGGATAGGGAAGTGAAAAGAGAAGGTGAAGGAAGGACTGCCACAGAACCATTCGTACTTCTGTAGCTTAGCATTTTCAACACCACATTGTAATCGTCTAATTTGCTAGTCTTCCTCCTGGCTGTGAGTGACTTTATCTCAGTGCCTGGCACATAATTGATGACTAATAATGTTGACTGACTAAACAAATTAATAAAGTTCATCGATCATATGGTTATGTTGTTTTTGTTGTTAGGTGCCATCAAGTTGTCTTCGACTCATAGCAACCTTATGTACAATAGAATGAAACATTGCCCAGTCCTGCGCCAGCCCCATGATCCCTGCTATACCTAAGTGCATCATTGCAGCCACTGTGGCAATCCATCTTGTTGAGGGCCTTCCCCTTTTTCATTGACACTTCACTTTACTAAGCATGATATCCTTCTCCAGGGAATGATTCCTTCTGACAACATGACCAAAGTAGGTGAGACGAAGTCTGGCCATTCTTGCTTCCAAGAAGTATTCCAGTTGCACTTCTTCCAGGACAGATTTGTTAGTTCTTTTAGCAGATCATGGTACTTTCAGCATTCTTTGCCACACCACAACTCAAAAGCATCCACTCTTCTTCAGTCTCCCTTATTCATTGCCCAGCTTTCATATGCATATGAGGCAATTGGAAATACCATAGCTTGGATTAGGTGCATTGTAGTCTTCAAGGAGATATCTTTGCTCTTCAGCACTTGAGAGAGGTCTTTTCCAGCAGATTTGCCCAGTGCAAATACATCGTCTGTTGTCTTGGCTGCTGCTTCCATTGGTGTTGATTTTAGAACCAAGTATTATGAAGTCTTTGACAACTTCAATCTTTTCTCCATCTATCATGATGCTACTGGACCAACCAGTTGTGAGAGTTTTTGTTTTCTTTATATTGAGGTGTAATCCATACTGTAGACTGTAGTCTACAATCTTCATCAGTAAGTGCTTCAAGTCATCCTCAATTTCAGCAAGCAAAGTTGTGCTGTCTGCATATCATAGGTTGTTAATAAGTCTTCTTCCAATCTTGATGCCATGTTCTTTATCATAGTCCAGCTTCTCAGATTATTTGCTCAGCATACAGATTGACTAAGTATGGTGAAATGATACAACTCTGACGTACTCCCTTCCTGATTTTAAACCATGCAGTATCCCCTTGTTCTGTTCGAACGACACCCTCCTGGTCTATGCACAGGTTCCTCATGAGTACTATTAAGTGTTCTGGAATTCCCATTCTTCTCAACGTTATCCATAATTTGTTATGGTCTACACAATCAAATGCTTTTACATCGTCAATAAAACACAAGTAAACATCTTTCTGATATTCTTTGCTTTGAGCCAAGATCCATCTGACATCAGCAATGATATCCCTTGTTCCATGTCCTCTTCCAAATCCAGCTTGCAAACCTGGAAGTTCTCTGTCAATACAGTGCTGCAACCATTTTTGAATTATCTTCAGTAAGATTTTACTTGCATGTGATATCAATGATATTGTTCAATAGTTTTTATATTCTGTGGGATCACCTTTCTTTGGAATGGGTACAAATATGGATCTCTTCCAATCAGTTAGCCAGGTATCTGTCTACCAAATCTCTTGGCATAGCCAAGTGAATGTCTCCAGTGCAGCATCCATTTTTTGAAACATTTCAATGGTTATTCCTTCAAATCCTGGGCCTCATTTTTCGCTCATTCCCTCAGTGCAGCTTCAACTTCTTCCTTCAATACCATTGGTTCTTGATCATATGTCACCTCCCAAAATGGATGAACATCGACCAATTCTTTTTGGTACAGTGACTCTGTATATTCCTTCCATCTTTTGATGTTTCCTGCATCATTCAATATTTTTGCCCATAGAATCTTTCAATATCGCAACTCGGGGCTTAAATATTTCCCTCAGTTCTTTCAACTTGAGATAATGCTGAGCATGTTATTCCCTTTTGGTTTTCTAACTCCAGGTTTTTGCACATTTCATTATAATAATTGACTTTGTCTTCTCGAGCTACTCTTTGAAATCTTCTGTTCAGCTCTTTTATCTTGTCATTTTTTTCTATTTACTTTAGCCACTCTTCATTCAAGGGCAAGCTTCAGACATCCATTTTGGTCTTTTCTTCCTTTCCTGTCTTTTTAATGACCTTTGTCTTTCTTCATGTATGATGTTCTTGATGTCAACCCACTATTCCTCTGGTATTCAGATCAGGCATTGGTGATCAATGCATCAAATCTGTTCTTTAGATGGTCTCTAAATTCTGGAGGGATATAATCAAGGTCATATTTTGACTCTCATGGACTTTTTTAATTGTCTTCAACTTCTCTTGAACTTGCATATGAGCAGTTGATGGTCTGTTCTACAATCAGCCTCTGGCCTTGTTTTGGCTGAAGATATTGAGCTTTTCCATCACCTCTTGCCACAGATGTAGTCAATCTGATTCCTGTGTACTCCATCTGGTGAACTCCATGTGCATAGCTGCTGTTTGAGTTGTTGAAAAAAGGTATTTGCCATGAGTAAGTTGGTCTACAAAATTGTATCATGCAATCTCCAGGATTATTTTTATCACCATGGCTGTATTTTCCAACTACCAGTGATTCTTCTTTGTTTTCAACTTTTTTATTCTGATCACCAGTGATAATTAGCACATCTTGATTGCATGTTTGGTCAATTTCAGACTGCAGAATTTGGTAAAAATCTTCAATTTCCTTATCTTTGGCTTTGGTGGTTGGTGCATAATTTGAATAATAGTGGTATTAACTGGTCTTCATTATTGTTGTTGTTGTTATGTGCCGTGGAGTTGGATCCGACTCATAGTGACCCCTCCTTGGGTTTCTGAGGCAGTATCACTACGGAAGTAGATTGCCCCATTTTCCTTCTGAGGGTCTTCCTTGTAGGCGTATGGATATTATTCTATCACTGACAGCATTGTACTTCACAATAGATCTTGATACATTCTTTGTAATGATGAATGCCATGCCATTCCTCTTCAATTTGTCATTCCTGGTATAGTAGATCATATGATTGTCTGATTCAAAATGGCCAAAACCAATCCATTTCAGTTCACTAATTCCTAGGATTTTGATCTTTATGTGTTCCATTTCATTTTTGACAACTTCCAATTTTCCTAGACTCATACTTTGTGTCTTCCATGTTCCGATTATTAATGGATGTTTGCAACTGTTTCTTCTCATCTTGAGTCATTCCACATTAGCAAATGGAGGTCCTGAAAGCTTTACTATATCCACATCATTAAGGTCAGCTCTACTCTGAAGAGGCAGCATTTCCCCAGTCATATTTTGAGCACCTTCCAGCCTGAGGGGCTTATCTTCCAACACTATATTGGACAATGTTTCAGGGCTGTTCATAAAGTTTCCCAGTAATATATCAGACAGTGTTTCTATTCATAAGGTTTTCACTGGCCAGTTCTTTGAGAAGTGGATAGCTTCTTTCTTCTTCTGAGTCAGTCTTAGTTTGGAAGCTCCACTGAAACCTGTCCACCATGGGTAACCCTGCTGGCATTTAAAATACCAGTGGCATAGCCTCTAGACTCACAGCAACATGCAAGCCACCACAGTACTACAAACTGACAGATAATTTTGTCTCCTTTAGTTGTTCCAAACCACTCCCCTCACTTCCTGGTCTCAGCCATTCCAAACCCACAATGCTGCCTCTCCTGGTTCCTGCCTTCCAAGCTGTTCCACACCCGCCGCGCCATCTCTCCTCCTGGTTCCCCCATCTCGGTATAAAAAAAGGGAAATAAGTATGTGCAAAGGTTGGGGAGTGGTAAGAATAGCTATTGATACTTTAGAGATAAGAGGTTGCCCATTAGAGGAGGCAATCTTTGGCAGGCAGTGTGTTGTGTGGGGAGTGACTGAGCAAGCAGGGCAGTGAGTGCCTGTGTGAGAGGAGACAGTGGCCTAGGATGAACCTCAGAGGAGAAGGAGCCTTGGTTGTGTTAACATCGGCCTTTTTTTTTTTTTTTTTTTTGTCTTTTAAAGCATCAAGGAATAAGTATTTGTGGAATGAATGGTGAAGTCATTGCAGACAAATTTTCATTCTTGTGGGGAAATCACAAAGTGTATTTGAGGACCAGTCTTTTCAAAGTGCATACCAAAAAAACAAAACAAAACAACCAAACCCACTGCCATTGAATCAATTCTGACTCATAGTAACCTTATAGGACAAGGTAGATCTGCCCCATAGGGTTTCCAAGGCTGTAATCTTCCCGGAAGCAGGATACTACATCTTTCTTCCATGGAGTGGTTATTGGGTTTGAACCACAGACCTTTTGTTTAGCAGCTGAATGCCTTAAACACTGCACCACAGAGCGCCTTCAAAGTACATACTTTCACAGAAATAAATTCAATGCAACTCAATCTTTCAATCTTGGGATGTGGGTCTGGATAAATTTCTTTAAAAGGGAAAAGGAGAAAGAAATACAAAACCTTAGACTGAAAATAGGTGGTTTATTACTCATCTGGGTAGGCCAGGCAGGAAGAATGGCTGCTGCTCCCTAAATAAACCTTAGGGTCCCTTAAATGGAGAGTGACTAAAGGCTCCTGGGCCCTCTGCCCTGTTGTGGGTTCACTGGGGAGACAGGCTAGTTCTCTCAGGATCTGGGATGGGTCTGGGGTGGAACTGAGCCTGCTGGGGCCCTTGTTCCTGGAGAGTAAGAGAAGCCCTTTTGGGCTCAGAAGCAGACTTTACAGTAGCTGATCTGAAATGAGACTGTGACTTTTAAGGGCCTACTTTGTTCCTCCATTTCACACAAGGAAGAGGGAAAAAATTTTGAACACCAGTCTACAACATTTTAATATTTATGGATGTGGACAAGAGACTCCCCCACCTCCAAACTCCATCCAGAGGGAGGAAAGGTTCCCTTTGGATTTGTTCAGGGTAAAGACTTAGAGACTCAAAAGGAGCAGAGAGGTGGAAATAAGATTGTGTATTGCAGTGAACAAGCCCAGCCTTTGTTGTCTGGGGAATGCGATGGGGCAGGAGTGTAGGGGGAGTGGCACACAGAAAGAATACAGAGGGAAATTTCTCTCTGTCGACTCTAGAAATGTTCTTAGAAATCCAAGCTCTGAAATCACATAATCCTGGATTTGATTCCTGCCTCTGCCACTGACTAGAGTTTTCTAAATTTGG
The DNA here is from genome assembly GCF_000298275.1 of Orycteropus afer afer. Lineage (NCBI taxonomy): Eukaryota > Metazoa > Chordata > Mammalia > Tubulidentata > Orycteropodidae > Orycteropus > Orycteropus afer. Next base: position 9,230,582 of record NW_006921619.1, read on the forward strand.
GCAAGTTATTTGACTCATCTGAACCTCAGTTTCCTCATCCTCACCAGGGGCTGCTGAGAGGATTAAAGGATTGAAAGTGTACAGTCTTTGGCCGCTAATAAGTGCTCAATAAACAGAAGTTGTAATTATTATTAAGAGTAATTACTGTCCTTCAATGTACCAAATGTGAGTGATCAACACGGTGGCATTGAGGAAGAGGAAGACATAGAAAGGTGCATGGGAGGTACAGACAACAAAGATGAACCAATATGCACACACAGTACTGCATTGTCAGTGATGGTGAACACTGATCTGCAGGTGGATAGATGGGTGGACAGGTTGAACTATTAGGTATGTCTATGCAGTGGGGAGGGAGCTCTGGTAGCATAGAGCCTAAGGCACTTGACTGCTAACCAGAAGGCTGGCGGTTCAAACCTACCCACGGAAGGAAGGTTGGGCAATCTACTTCTGTAGTGATACTGCCTCGGAAATCCAAGGAGGGGTCACTATGAGTCGGGGTCGACTGGACGGCACACAACAACAACAACAACATGCAGAGGGGAGGGAACTCTGGTAGCATAGTGGCTAAAGCACTTGACTGTGGTTCAAATCCACCAGCCACTCCTTGGAAGGAAGATGGGCAATCTATTTCTGTAGTGATACTGCCTCGGAAACCCAAGGAGGGGTCGCTATGAGTCTGATCCGACTCTACAGCATATAACAACAACAAGAACATGCATGGGAGAGTGTGCCCATGACCATGTATAGGGATGGCAAATAATATTTCTACAAATGTATTTGTATGTTCTGTAAGAATTCCCAGGTACATAGTAGAGCTGACAAGGGACAAGGTTATAGTGACTTCTTGGTCATAGCCAGCTACCCAGAGGGAGCAAGTAGTTGGACTGTGGGCTTGGGACCATGGTCGTGGGGGACATAAAGCTCAATTGGCATAACATACTGCAGAAAAACATTGTTCTACATCCTACTTTGGCGAGTAATGACTGGGATCTTGGAGGTTTGCAGGCAGCTATCTGGATGTGGCGATGGGTCTTTCCTTGTCCAGAACAAAGAAGAATGAAGAATGACAAAGACACATGGAAACAACTGGTCTGGGGGACTCGTACACTATGTGATCCTTAGCCTATATGATTATAAAACCAGAAGAACTGGATGGTGCCCGGCTGCCACTGTCAGCTGCTTGGAGGGGGATCTACGTGGGAGATCGTGGATGGAGTGGGACAACAGTGTGGAACAAAACTCAAGATCATAGAAAAAATAAATGGACCAGGTTTGCTGGTTGATAGAGCCTGGTGGACCCCCTGTGACTATGGCCCCTAGCTGCCCTCCAGGTCTGGAATTGAACCCACTCCTGTGGATTCCAGCCAAACAAAAGACAGGCATATGAGCTGAACATTTACGTTGGGTGGATGTGCTTCTTGGAGAGATCAGTCATGGGAG
>NW_006921619.1:9232249-9242556 GCF_000298275.1 Orycteropus afer afer
AATTACTGTGCTTGCTTTCCATATATGACAGCCTGAGTTCTCAGGTGTCTACCAGGCTGCCTGGGATCTCCCCTCTGACCTACCCACCAGCCATGTCCTCCCTAACTTCAGATTCATCTTGCTGGGTCTGCCCTCTGCTGGGCTTCTCCTCCCTTCCCATCTTCCTTTTCTCACCACTAGATGGCAGCATGAGTCTAACATGAGAAAGGCCCCAAAGAATCCTGGTGTCATTCCAACCTCTTCTCAAGTGGATTTCTCCAGGGGCTTTCTTTGGGGACAAGGCCAAAGCAGACAGTTACGTGGCAACTATTACAACCCTCAGTCTTTTTCAGTCTTTCTCAGTTGCCCTCCTTGGTCATTTGAACAAACATGTGCTGGATGTGTTTCTGTGCTGTTTTCCCCACCCCATTATAGTCCAGATAATTCCAACTCACAGCAACCCATGTGTGTCAGAGTAGAACTGTGCTCTATATGTTTCCCAATGACTGATTTTTCGGAAAAAGATTGCTAGACTTTTCCTATCCGTCACCTCTGGGTGGACTCAAACCTTCTTTGCTTAGCAGTTGAGTGTGTTAGGAAGGAAAGGGAGAATCAGGGTATTATCCAAAGGCTTCAGCACTAGCTCAACCTACATCAGAGAAGCCCTACAGGCTGAGGGTGGGAAGGCTTGCTGCCTCTGCCCCAGGTACCTGGAGCACACCTTGCTCTCTAACCTGGTAGTAAAGGGGCAGAGCCTTGGTGTCAGCATTCCTGCAGCTAACTTCTCCATGGCCATGCTGCCTGTCATCCTCTCTCTCACCCAATGGATCCTTCCAGCTAACTCTCAAGTCCCATTCAGACTGCACCAGGGATAGAAGTGATTCTTCTATCCCTGACTGGTAGGAAAAGGAAATGGGCACTGGGCAGCCCCTAGACAATATCCACTCTCCAAAGCAGCTGTTCTCTGGCAATAGTCAACTTCTGGACTCCGTGTAAAAATGAACAGGAAGGCAAAACATGGCTTTTTAAATTCAAAGTGTAAGTTGTGAAACACACTGAATGGCTATTCAGCTGAAGGTTGTGCAAGCTCTTTGACTTGACAATACTACTTCTAGGAAACTAACTGAATCAAATAGAAAATATAGATAAAAATAAGATTTTGAGTATTGTATCGATGTGGTGTTTATGAGAGCAAAAAAAAAAAAAAGGAAAATAAGATAAAGGTTCACCATTAAAGGAACAGATACTTAAATTATTGAAGACTTAAATTATTTTAAATGTTAAACTGTTTAAAACTTATATATTTGTAAAGAATTTTTACCCAGGAAGAAAGAGCTTATGGTTTAAGTGAAAAATATTGGATGCAAACAACATTATAGCTAGCATAATCCCAATGGTGTAAATTATACATGTATGTAGTAAAATATTGGGAAAAAACAAAACATTAATAGTGTTTTTTATTGAGCAATGAGAGTTTTGGATGATTTTTTGTTTTTTAAGTTCTTTCCCCAGTTTTCCATAATTAACATGTTACTTTTATGTTGAACTTCTATGTTATAATAATTTAAAACATTAACAAATATCATAGGTTGTCTTAATTCTTCATTATGGCTAATATAATAATTGTTCTATATGAGTGTTTGGTACGTACCAGTCACTATACTGTTGTTATTGTTGTGTGCCATCGAGTCAGCCCCAACTCATAGTGATCCCTCCTTGGGTTTCCAAGGCAGTATCACTACGGAAGTAGGATTGCCCAACCTTCCTTCCGAGGAGTGGCTGGTGGGTTTGAACCGCCAGCCGTCTGGTTAGCAGGCAAGTGTCTTAGCCACTATGCTACACTATACTATGGACTGGATATAAATACTTTCATTAAATCTTTCCACCAATACTCTATGTTTCCATTTTATGGATAAAGAAACATACTTCAGAGGGTTTAGATAATGTGCCCAAGTGACATAGCTACCTAGGAGGTGATAGAGCCAGGATTTAAAACCAAGTCTATTTATCTCCAAAGTTCATAAACTATCCACCATATCAGAGCTTGATCAATGCAGTTCTCAAGTTTTGGAAATACTGGGTCATCAAATTCATTCAGAATTCAATTGTTTGGAATTTGGGACTTATTTCCTCTTAGAAATACTGTATAAAGGGTAACCTGCAACACTGTCTAAAGGTCAACCTCCAAAAGCTGATGAATCCACATCTATTCATATACTGTGAAACCACAGCTTTCAGTAAGTTTTACTTGCTAATCCTCTCTCCCAGCTACACACATTGAGATGAGGACAAAATAGTACTTGAGGAGGTCGTGGAGGAGTCACTAAAGCTGTGTATACACACGGAAAGAGGAAGCACAGCCAAAGTACGCAGCAGGGTATGGGCGAAAGTCATGATTCTGAATGGCAGACTGGGAGTGCATCCAAGAAAAGATGGATTGAGTATGGAAACCCGGAGAGGAAATCTAGAGAGCTCCCAGTAGATCTTGCAGATCCCAAACCTCAGTGTTTCCAAAACTCAGGCAGGTAGATGAATGAAGCAGGGGAGATGTAATACAATAGGGAATGGTGGGGACTGTAGCAATGAGAGATTGTGTGACCCACCTAAAGGCAATAAGAATAAATGTTAACAAAAACCACAGTGACAGTCACATATAATTTGCCCACACTCTTTCTAAAATGGTGGTTTTCTGACCTTAGTGTCTAACACCTGAAACTGCTAATTTGTGGAAGGATAGGGACCTCGTGAAGCTGTAGGTATTTGGGGTTGAGAGCTTGTTCATGAGGGGAAGAAGCAAGCCCAATATACTAGCATCCCCTCCTTTATTAATGGGAATATGTTGGGCAAGATTCTAGGGACTGAGGAACTTGTTGACTGCAGCGGACTCTATTTGTGGGTCATTTTTTTTTTTTTTAATTGTGATTTGGGTGAAGATTTACAGAGCAAATTCACTTTCCATACAGCAGTTCACATATACTTTGTCTCATGTCATTGACCACAGTTTACCACAATGAAACAGCTCACCTCCCACTTCCTCCCCATAGTTACCTCTTCCCAGTGTCCATTCCTCCGTACACTCCTGTGCCCTGAGCTGTCTCCCAGTGCATAAGCAGCCCTTCTTTCTCCCATGATTGTTCTCTCCAAGGAGTGTATCTACTTGAGGTAAATGTTCAACTCATATGCCTGTATTTTGTTTGGCTGAAAAACACAGGTGTGGGTTCAATTCCAGACCTGAAGGGCAGCTAGGGGCCATAGTCTCAGTGGTTCCACCAGGCTCTATCAGACCATTGTGGGTCATTTCAAATGAAGCATTTCTTCATTTCTTCTAGAAAAAGTTGGTCATGTGAGGAGACAAAGAGGAAAGTAGACAACATTTACTGAAAACTGTACTGTTTTACATTATCGCTTCATTCAAACTTTGCAATCTCCTTGAAAAGTTGGTGTGTGGGGTAAAGACTAGCTAGATGCTTATCAAACATATTTCCTCATCTTCTTTGGCACACCAAAACAAAGCCCAACCCAGTACCATCAAGTTGATTCCAACTCCTGCTAACCCCATGTGTGTCAGAGTAGAACTGCACTCCATAGGGTTGTCAATGGTTGTTAATTACCAAAGTAGACTGCCAGCCCTTTCTTCTGAGGTACCACTGGGTGATTCAAACTGCCAAGCTTTTGGTTAGTAGCCTGGCACAAATCGTGCCACTCAGGGGCCTTTCTTGGCACATAGCTGGACCTTATTTCCCAGTTTTCTTTGTAATTATTTGCAGTCATCGATTGTGTTACAGACACTAATACATGAGTGGAAGTGATGTGGGTCACTTCTACTCCTGGCACAAAATTCTTCCCCTTGCCATGGACCTCTGTCAATTATCCCCTACCTTTATTTATTTTTTTAATTGTGCTTTAGGTGCAAATTTACAGAGCAGAATTTTCTCTATGTTCAACATTTCATGTACATTTAGTTTCACTCCCCAATTACCATCTCCAACCCTAACCTATTCTTTTCCTCTCCCTTCCCAGTAACCCCCACCCCCTGTGCCCTTCTTAGTTTTGCACTCCTGTCTGTCTAGCTTTTCCTCCATGTGAATGTTGCCCCTCTGGTGCCCCATGGCTGATTGCTCCAAGGGATGTATCTCTGTAGAGTAGGTGGGTGCATTGCCCTGGGTTGAGTGTTCTGGATGTAAGTCGTACTTACTGTTGAGCTGAGAGCCAGCCCTTTGGAATGAGTTTTATCCCAGGCCCGAAGTGTATCCCAGGGCCATAGTCTTGGGGGACCCACCAGACTCCATCTGCCCAGTAATTCTGGACATTATTGTGTTTTTTAATTTTGTTCCACATTTTTCCTCCCACTCTATCCAGGATCTTCAGTTTTAATCCTTTCTTGAGTGGTTGGCATCCATCTAGTTCTTCTGGTCTCAAGGTCCATCATATCCCAGGGCTGATTATTTCCAAATGCCCTTAGTTTTCTTCACTCTTCTTTGCTTCTGATGACAGGAGACCATTAGCTGCATCTTAGATGGCTGTGCGAAAGCTTTTAAGACCTCAGTCGCTACTCACTGAAGTAGGTTGTGGAACAAGCTTTTTATGTATTTCGTTGTGCCAGTTGAGTCTGGTGTCCCCTAGTATTATGGTCCTGAGTCGGCAGATCCAGTGGATCTCTCTCATGGTGTCTGGCTGTCTATAGGGATTGCTCTATGTCTGTCTTCTGTTGCTTCTACAATGATTGTGGATATTTTGTATCACTAGTATCTGTGCAAGATTAGCCACAGATGAATGAATCTAATTGGTCTAGAGCATATTCCTATTCACTGACCCCCATCTGATCTTCTCGGTTGTCTATATATTTATCTGTAGCCTGGTGTTTGGTGTTAATAGTAATACAGTATTGTAGATACACTGGTATTAGTCTCTGTCGTCTATATCTTATGTGCACAATTTCATGTCATCCCTTTCACCAATGTTATCATGCTGGTCACAGACTCTTTCCATACCATCCATCCCCTTACCCAGCTCAGTGTGTGGCTCCCAACTAGTTCAAAATTATCCCTTCCTTTTCCCTCCCATCCCTGGTAACCTAAAAAGTGAGTTCCCTTCTTTAATCAAACCTTTCCTTTTTACAGTAATGGGATCATACAATATTTGTCCTTCTGTGATCGACTTATTTCACTCAGCATAATGTCCTCTAGGTTCATCCACGTTGTGAGATGATTTGCATATTCTTCATTGTTCTCTAATGTAGCATAGTATTCCATTGTGTGAATGTACCATAGTTTGGTTATCCACTCATCCGTTGATGGGCATTTAGGTTGTTTCCATCTCTTTGCTATAGTGAATTGTGCTGAGATCAACATGGGTGTGCATATGTCTATTCGTGTCCTGTCCCTCACCTCTCTTTTTTTTTTTTAATATAAAAGCCTTTTAATATACAAACTATAATCACAACAGCATCCACATAGCATCAACGAATGGGGTGGGAGGAGGGCTGGGGAGGTGGACGGGGGTGGCAAATTCAAGGGGGGAAGATATTCAGGCTCCTGACAGCTTCCCTTGCCAACACTCACTGTGGCCCATTACAGCAAGAGATCTTGGCAGATGGTAAATCAAGGCGCCAGAGGGGCCTTGATGCTGACACCAAGACAGCCAGAGCACAGCAGACTCTTCCAACATGCCACCTGCCCACCATTCAAGTCTCTAGGGAACACCACGTCCAGTTAGGAGATAACAGGAAGGTGCTGTGACTGAAAGGAGAGGCACCAGCAGATCACACTTTTGGAAGCAGTGTTTTCCAGGGGCTGCTGGTTTGAAAAGAACTGAAAATCTTAGAAAGACACCGTATCCAAGTCCACCTCCTAACCAGAAAGTTGGGGGATCTGTTTAAATGTTTGGGAAGGAGAAAGAATGGCAGAGCCTTTGACTCAACAGGGTTGGAACCTTGCCAGACATTGACCAAGAAAGCCTCAGAGGCAGACCAGGGAGGTCTGCGGAAAGCAGCTTTGGGGTAATGATACTCAAGGGAGCACAACGGCCTCCAGGTGAATTTATAGTGTGTGGAAGAGAGAAAGGATGCAGAAAGAAGAACTGAGTACCTGCTTCTTACAGGCCTGTGGAGTCAGTGTGAGATGATTCTTCTGGGCGGGGAAAGAAGACCTGTTCTTTTCTCAGGGCCCAGTCTGACTGGTTTGATGTAGGTAACAGGCCCAAAGTCCTCCAAATGGCCCACATGGTTCTCTGGGAGGCCAGGGTGCCCTTGCTCCAGATGTGTCAGGAGACTAGCTGTGGTCCTGGCTGAGCCCAACAAGGCCTGAGTTCCCACAGTTAGATGCAATCTCTTGAGTTCTCAGGGAGGAGGCTAGGGATGCAGCCAGGGAGGCCCAGGCCTTTGACAGGAGTGCAGCTGAGGGGAAGGCTGCTGCTCAGAGAAAGGCCCTGGTTTTCGATAGCTTCCCTGTCTGTGTTATCCCAGTTGATGTGGAAGCGGGTCACCCGAGGGTTGGAAGCCAAGATGTTCCGCTGGAGCTGAGAAAAGTCTGGCTTCTGTGGTGGGTTCTCCTGCAGCTCAGGGTTAGGGTACTCATTGTTGATGTAGTAGCCCACACGGTAGGTGCAAGTGATGAGGACCACAGTCACACCCACAGCATCGGTCTCAGGGATGAGGGATGGATTGGGGACATCAGCCTGAAAGACAAACATGTGTCTCCCTGCTGGGACAGGGCCAACCAGCACCGAGTCTAGAATCTGATCAAACTCCTCACTCTCAGCTGAGCCAACGTAAATGATCTTCCACTCCAGGTCGTCCACCAGGGCCTCATTGCACTCAAAGCTGACCTCAAACTGGAAGGGGCTGTGGAAAGGGCTCGGATTCTCCAACACCGCCACGTTCAGCACAGACACCTTGGCCATCACCTCACCGGGCTGGGGCTGGGGCTGGTACCAGGGCTGAGGCTGGACCGAGGCCAAGATAAGAGTCTGCATCCGGTGGGTCAATAGACAGCGTTTCCCAAGGCCGCTCCCACCTCCCCTCTACGCAGGCCAAAGTCTCTCACCTCTTTAAGATATATTCCTAGTAATGGAATTAGTGGTTTGAATGGTATTTCTATTTTCATTTTTTTAAGGAAACGCCATACTATTTGCCACAATGGTTGTACCATTTTACAGTCCACCAGCAGTACTTCCCTACCTTTGGATTGGTGTCTACAAGCCTGATAGCCTCCATAATGATGTTTAAAAAGTGGTGGAGCTGGAAAAGGAAAGGAGCTTAGGCATCAAAATTCCCTCTAGGGGAAGAGCAGCCTGCAAATTAGGGTCAAAGAGCAAAGTTGAGTCTGTTCAAATTAAAGCAAAGATTTTACTAAAGGAATAGAGTGATTTGGGTTGAGCAGTAGTTATTGAGCACTAAAGTGCTCTGGTAAGAGGGATTTTTCACAGTGTTTAGGTACAGAAAATTCAGGAATTTGTAAGGAAAAATTCTGATGAGTTGACCTTTACAAAATCATGCTTTAACGGTCACTAGACAATTATGGCCAGACCTTGTCTCATCTCCTTGGAGAAGGGTCAGAGAAAAAGGGGAAGATCCTGGACAAGATAAATGGACACAGTGGCTTCAACAATAGGCTCAAGCATAGCAAAGATTGTGAGGATGGCACAGGAGCTGGCAGCATTTGGTTTTGCTGGACATAGGGTTGCCATGAATAGGAGCTGACTCCATAGCACCTAACACCAACAATTATGAGATCCCTTAAGCATTGCTGTGTTATCATAAAGTTTGAATCAATCACTTTGTTAATTTATGGATATTTGGGGGCCAACCAGAGTAAATACTCTTCCTGGAAGCATGCTGAAAGGAAGAGAGGGGAGAGGAGTGAAGCCCACATGTTTCCGGAAGCATTCTGGCTAGGTGACTTTCTTTAAAATTATTTGTGTATATGTGTGTGTAAGTGTGATTTTGGGGAAAGTTTAGAGAGGAAATTGATTTTGCATTCAACAATTCATGCACATTTTATTTTGTGACATTCACTTCAATCCTGACAATGTAACAGCACTCTTCCCATTTCCTCCCTGTGTTCACCATTTCCCTTCATCCTTTTTTCCTATTCCTTCCTGCCTTCTTAGCTTTATACCTGGGCAAATACTGCCCTTTTGATCTCATATAGTTGCTCGTTTTAATGAGTACATACCTTCCTAGTTTTATTTATTACCTTATAGGCCTGTCTATAATTTGGCTGAAAGTTGAGCCATGGAGATTGAGTTCAGTTCCCAGCTTGATGGGGATCTAAGGGCCATGGGCTCAGGGTTTCCTCCAGTCTTTATCAGACCAGTAAGCTTGATCTTTCTTTGTGATTTTGAGTTTTGTTCCACATTTTTCTCCCACTCTGTAAAGGATCTCTAATTTTGATCCCTTTCTGAGTGGTTGGCAGTGCTAACTGGGCACCATCTAGTTCTGGTCTCAGGGTCACGTAGGCTGAGTTTCCCACGGTACACTAGTCCCTTGGACTAGTTATTTCCGTGCATCTTTGATTTTTATTCACTTTTTTTTTTTTTTTTTTGCTCTGGATGGGGAGAGACAAATAGTTGCACCTGAGATGGTCACACACAAACTTTTAAGACCCCAGTGGCTACTCATCAAAGTAGGATATAGAACATTGTCTTTGTGAACTATTGTTGTTGTTGTTAGGTGCCGTTGAGTCATTTCCAACTCAAAGCAACCCCATGCACAGCAGAATGAAATACTGCCCGATCCCTTGCTAGCTCCATGATCCCTGCTATACTTGAGCCCATCATCGCAGCCACTGTGTCAATCCATCTCGTTGAAGGCCTCCCCCTCTTTTGTTGACCCTCCACCTTACCAAGCATGACGTCCTTCTCCAGGGAATGGTCCCTTCTGAAAACATGACCAAAGTAGGTGAGACGAAGTCTGGCCATTCTCGCTTCCAAGGAGTGTTTTGGCTGCACTTCCTCCAGGACAGATCTGTTAGTTCTTTTAGCAGTCCACGGTACTTTCAGCATTCTTCGCCAGCACCACAACTCAAAATCATCAACTCTTCTTCGGTCTTCCTTATTCATTGACCAGCTTTCACATGCATACGAAGTGATTGGAAATATCATGGCTTGTGTCAGGCGCACCTTAGCCCTCAAGGAGATATCCTTGCTCCTCAGCACTTGAAACAGCTCCTTAGCAGTTGACTTTCCCAATGCTACACGTCGTATAATGTCCTGACTGCTGCTTCCATTGGCATCGATTGTAGAACCAAGTAATGTGAATTCTTTGACAACCTCAATCTTCTCTCCATTAATTGTGATGCTGCTCATTGGTCCAGCTGTGAGGATTTTTGTTTTCTTTATATTGAGATGTAATCCATATTGCAGACTATATTCTTCAACCTTCATCAGTAAGTGCCTCAAGTCATCCTCACTTTCAGCAAGCAAAGTTGTATTGTCTACGTATCTCAGGTTGTTAATGATTCTTCCTGCAATCCTGATGTCATGTTTTTCTTCATATAGTCCAGCTTCTCGGATTATTTGCTCAACATACAGATTGAATAAGTATGGGGAAAGGATACAACCCTGACACACTCCCTTCCTGATTTTAAACCATGCAGTGTCCCCTTGTTCCATTTGAATGATAGCCTCGTGGTCAAGGTACAGGTTCCTCATGAGTACAATCAAGTGTTTGGGAATTCCCATTCTTCTCAATGTTATCCATAATTTGTCATGATCCACACAATCAAATGCCTTTGCATAGTTAATAAAACACAAGTAAACATCTTTCTGGTATTCTTTGCTTTGAGCCAAGATCCATCTGACAATAGCTATGATATCCCTTGTTCCACATACTCTTCTGAGTCCAGCTTGCACCTCTGGAAGTTCTCTCTCAATATACTGTTGCAAACGTTTTTGAATTATCTTCAGTAAGATCTTACTTGCATGAGATATTAATGATATTGTTCTATAATATCCACATTCTGTGGAATCGCCTTTCTTTGGAATGCGTACAAATATGGATCTTTTCCAGTCAGTTGGCCAGGTAGCTGTCTTCCAAATCTCTTCACATAACCGAGTAAGTTCGTCCAATGGGGCATCCATTTGTTGAAATAGTTCAATGGGTATTCTGTCAATTCCCAGAGCCTTGTTCTTCTCCTTCTTTCATTGCAGCTTTGACTTCCTCCTTCAATACCATTGGTTCTAGATCATATGCCACCTTCTGAAATGGATGAAGATCGACCAGTTCTTTTTGGCACAGTAATTCTGTGTATTCCTGCCATCTTCTTTTGATGTTTCCTGCATCATTCAATATTTTGCCCATAGAATCTCTCAATATTGCAACTCGAGGC
>NW_006921619.1:9242826-9244972 GCF_000298275.1 Orycteropus afer afer
AGACTACAGAAATTGATAAAAATCTTCAATTTCCTCATCTTTGGCTTTGGTGGTTGGTGCATAAATTTGAATAATAGTTGTATTAATGGGTCTTCCTTGTAGGCATATGGATATTATCCTATCACTGACAGCATTGTACTTTAGGACAGATCTTGAAATATCCTTTGTGATGATGAATGCCACGCTATTCCTCTTCAAACTGTCATTCCCAGCATAGTAGATCATATGGTTGTCTGATTCAAAATGGCCCAAACCAGTCCATTTCAGCTCACATATGCCAAGGATATCAATTTTTATGCATTCCATTTCATTTTTGACAACTTCCAATTTTCCTAGATTCATACTTTGTACATTCCATATTCTGATGATTAATGGATGTCTTCAGCTGTTTCTCCTCAATTGGAGTGATGCCACATCAGCAAATGGAGGTCTCAAAAGCTTTACCTTATCCATATGAATAAGGCTGGGTTTACTCTGATGATGCAGCTCTTTCCCAGTCCTATTTTGAGAACCTTCTAACCTAACTGGACTATTCAAAAAGTTGCACGGTAATGTATCAGACAGTGTTTCTTTGCTATTCATAACGTTTTCCCTGGTCAATTCTGTGAGAAGTGGATGGCCTCTTCCTCCTTCCCAGTCTGTCTCAGTCTGCAAGCTGGGCTGATACCTATGCACCATGTGCACCCCACTGGGTTTGAAACACTAGTGGCTCAGCCTCAAAACTCACATCAACATGTCACCATGGTAGGACAAACTGACAGACAAGTTTGTCTCCCTGTTGGAAACCTCTCCTACCACACTTACCTGGATCCCTGCAGCTGACTCCTCCTCTGTCCCGGTTCCTGGGCTTTTCCTCCCCTTTCTCCCGCTCTCCTGCCCTGCTGCTTTGGGCATGCCTGGGTTCCCTCGCCTCACCTGGATCCCTGCAGCTCACTCTTCTTCTGTCCTGGTCCCCAGGCTCGTTTGTCTCTGCTCTCTGGTTCTCCTACCCTGCTGCTTTGGGCATACCTGGGTTCCCTCTCTTTGTGAACTATGTTATGCCAGTTGTCCTTAGTGACCCCCAAGACTATGGTCCTGAGCTCCTATGCCCAGCCACTCATTCCCTCAAGATGTTCAGTTATTATTAAGAAGTTTTCAGTTCCGATTAAGTCTTTGTGGCTAGCTGACTTTTGAGAGTCAGCTCAAAATGAACAATAAGCATAAAAATGAAGTCTGGCCTACATCCTGGGCAGTAGCCTCTCCTTATGCCAAGCACCTTCATTTTTTGGGCTCCTACACAACCCCTGGTTGATCAAGGATGCCTATGGAAATTTATTGATTACTATATAGGAGCACCGTCTTCTGTATGGACTTACTCCTTGCATTTATTAAGTGGATGCCTGTTTAAAATAGGCTTTTAAGACCCAGACACTCTCCATGAAGTGCAGCCAGGCACCATCTGTTCTGTTTTCCCTATGTCATAGCTTGGACCTCTGCTCCTGTGATCTTTTAAAAAGGATGTGTAAGAGTGGGGCCAAATTAATAGGACTACTTGGCATTCATCAAGGTGAAGAGCTGAACTATTCTCCGAGGAATTGATGTTTCTTCAAAATACATGCTCTTTTGCAGAGCAAATAGTGTAGAATTTGTACAAGCATTTGCTAAATATTTCATAAAACATTTGATTAATTCTATCATAATAATTATAATGATTAAGAGATTTAATCCAGTTTATAAAGTTGAATGTAACCAAGAACCAGTTTCAGTAGGGAGCTCAGTAAAAATATGAAGAAAAGGAGGGTTGGAAATAGGAGGTGGTTGAAGCCATGCAGCTTTCTGGCAGACTTATTTAAGATCTTCTTCAACTTCTCTTGATGTATTTACCCATGTACAATAAGTATCAGCAGTTGTACAATCTCTTCCTTGTTGTGATAGAAGAAAATAAAGGGAAATTCTATTATCCAACACAACTTTGGCAAGAGAGTTTAAAGATTTTTGTTTAAAGATTTTCTATCTTCTATATTGTTGCATAGTTCACTAGTTATCTAGAACATCTTAGCAAACAAATTTTGAATGGATATTTCAAGTGATGGGAGAACTTGAAGGAACTCATTTATCTCCAGGTGTCAAAAATATGTATGTGTGTATGTATGTGTATATATATATA
>NW_006921619.1:9245208-9247812 GCF_000298275.1 Orycteropus afer afer
ATTTCCCTTGTCATTTTGTGGAGAAATGATGGTTTGGTTGACCTTTTTGAGACATTCTTCAGTCAAAGAGTTATTAACAATAACCAATAGCCCCCACTATGCAGGGAAGAAAATACTATTACAAAAAGGTGGCTTTTCTTTAGTAGTACTGCAAGGTCCTTATATAAGAGTTTGAAGATATCTGGGATGCACTGGGCATAGAAGTAACAAATCAGTACATGAGTAAATCTTCTCTGTATTTTTGGTACAATTTTTCAAGCTTTACTCTGTATTACTGAATCAAGAATGTTGAGTTAAATTGAAACATGGCACCTGGGGACTTGTTTATAATTCTGGAGGGTGCCACAACCTGATATGTATAGCCCATTTAAAGGAAATATTTTGGGGAGACACAATTCAATCCATAATAATAACTCACAAATTCTATAGTGCCTAATTTGTGATTTTTTATTCTGTTGTAACTCCCTCCTTCTTCCTAATGGGAGCCTTTAAAATGCATGTAACTGGGAACAAGAAGCTGGGGTAATGGGGGCTGAATTAGCATGATCTCACTCTGATATCAAAGTGCCTGGGGGAAAATCCGCAGACAGTCCCACATGCCTCACCTGAAAACCAGAGGGTTGGGGGACACCTGATAGAGCAAAAGAGGATTGTCAGCCCCCAGCCTGCCATGAGAGGCTTGAAAATCCTGGGGCAGTTTGTCTATTTCCAGTGGCATCCTTTCTGGTCCCCTTGTTCATTAACATCTGTGTCCCTCCAATTTCGGCTCTGGGCTGAACTCTGTGAACCACTCAAAGAGGCTCTTGCTACCTCTTTGTTCAAACAGACAATGGCTGCAGTAACAACGAGGACAATCAGTTGCAGGTGAAAGTTTATTTTTAACATTTCTGAGGCCAAATGGGGATTTAACGAAAATCAGAATCCTCTCTTCCGCCTACTGTCTCCAAAAGTGTCCAGGGTATGTTTGGCTGATCAGGACTCTTTCTCCAACATGCTTGGACTCCTTCCAAGCAAGTGCACCGCTTGATGAAATGGACAGTTCAAAGTTTTTCTGGGGCCTTATTTTGGCAAGAAAAAGACATTTTATTTAGGGATGAGGTTAAAGTTGGGCCTATAGGGTATGATCACCTTAGGAAGTCATGCTGCTCTGGCTGTTCTGTGATTTCTTTACATTTTAGTCAAATCAACCCTCAAAACCAAAAACTCACTGCTGTTGTTGCTGTTACTTGTTGTTAGGTGCCGTCAAGTCGTCTCTGACTCATGGCGACCCTATACACAGCAGAACGAAACACTGCCCAGTCCCACGCCAGCTCCACGATCCTTGCTATACTTGAGCCCATCACCGCAGCCACTGTGTCACTCCATCTCATTGAGGGCCTTTCCCTCTTTCGTCGACCCTCCACCTTATCAAGCATGATATCCTTCTCCAGGGAATGGTTCCTTCTGACAATATGACCAAAGTAGGTGAGACAAAGTCTGGCCATTATCGCTTCCAAGGAGAATTCCGGCTGGACATCTCCCAGGACAGATTTGTTAGATCTTTTAGCAGTCCATGGCACTTTCAGCATTCTTCACCAGCACCACAACTCCAAAGAATCAACTTTTCTTTGGTCTTCCTTATTCATTGTCCAGCTTTCACATGCATATGAGGCAATTGAAAATACCATGGCTTGTGTCAGGTGCACCTTAGTCCTCAAGCAGACATCTTTGCTCTTCAGCACTTGAAAGAGGTCCTTTGCAGCTGATTTGCCCAGTGCTATATTTCATCTGATGTCCTGACTGCTTCTTCCATGGGCATGGATTGTAGAAGTAAGCAATGTGAAGTCTTTGACAACTTCAATCTTTTCTCCGTTCATCATGATGCTGCTTATAGGTCCAGTTGTGAGGATTTTTGTTTTATTTATGTTGAGATGTAATCCATACTGGAGACTGAATTCTTCAATCTTCATCAGTAAGTGCTTCAAGTCATACTCACTTTCAATAAGCAAAGTTGTGTCATCAGCATATCATAGGTTGTTAATGATTTTTCCTTCAGTCCTGATGTCATGTTCTTCATATGTCCAGCCTCTCAGATTATTTGCTTAGCATATAGATTGAATAAGTATAGTGAAAGAATACAACCTTGACACACACCCTTCTTGATTTTAAACCATGCAGTGTCCCCTTGTTCTGTTTGAATGATAGCCTCCTGGTCTATGTACAGGTTCCTTGTGAGTACAATCAAGTGTTCTGGAATTCCCATTCTTCTCAATGTTATCCACAATTTGTTATGATCCACACAATCAAAAGCTTTTGCATAGTCAATAAAACACAAGTAAACATCCTTCTGGTATTCTTTCCTTTGAGCCAAGATCCATCTGACATCAGCAACGATATCCCTTGTTCCATGTGTTCTTCTAAATCCAGCTTGCATTTCTGGAAGTTCTCTCTCAATATACTGCTACAACCGTTTTTGAATTATCTTCAGTAAGATTTTACTTGCATGCGATAATAATGATGTTGTTCGATAATTTCCACATTCTGTGGGATCACCTTTCTTTGGAATGGGTACAAATATGGATCTCTTCCAGTCAGTTGGCCAGGTAGCTGTCTTCCAAATTTCTT
>NW_006921619.1:9252092-9274155 GCF_000298275.1 Orycteropus afer afer
GCAACTATGGGGAGGAAGTGGGAGGGGAGCTGTTGCATTGTGGTAAACTGTGGTCAATGACATGAGACAAAGTACATGTGAACTGCTGTATAGAAAGTGAATTTGCTCTGTAAATCTTCACCCAAATCACAATAAATGAATAAATAAATAAAAAGGAAAAAAAAAACAAAACCGTCTGTTCAGCTCTTTTATCTTGTAATTTCTTCCATTTGCTTTAGCTACTCTCTGCTCAAGGGCAAGTGTCAGAGTTTCTTCTGACATCCATTTTGGTCTTTTCTTCCTTTCTCATCTTTTTAATGATGTCTTGCTTTCTTCATGGATGATGTTCTTGATACCATCCCACCATTCTTCTGGTTTTCGGTCATCGTTGTTCAGTTCATGAAGATGGTCTCTAAATTCAGGAGGGATTTATTCAAGTTTCATATTTTAGCTCTCATGGACATGTTTTAATTGTCTTCAACTTCAAGTTGAACTTGCATATGAGCAGATAATGGTCTGTTCCACAATCAGCTCCTGGCCTTGTTTTGGCTGAAGATATTGAGTTTTTCCATTGACCCTTGCCAAAGATGTAGTCAATCTGATTCTTGTGTACTCCATCTGGTGAAGTCCACATGTATAGCTGCTGTTTGTGTTGTTGAAAAAAGGTATTTGCAATGAATAAGTCATTAGTCTTGCAAAATTCTATCATGCGATTTCCAGCATTATTTCTGTCACCAAGGCCAAATTTTCCAACTACCAGTAATTCTTTGTTTCCAACTTTGGCAGCCCAATCACCAGTGATAATTAACACATCTTGATTGCATGTTTGATCAATTTCAGACTGCAGAAGTTGATAAAAATTATCAATTTCCTCATCTTTGGCTTTGGTAATTGGTGCATAAATTTGAGTAATAATAGTATTAACTGCTTTTCCTTGTAGGCATGCAGATATTGTCTTATCACTGATAGCATTGTGTTTCAGGACAGATCTCGAAACATCCTTTGTAATGATGAATGCCACACCATTCCTCTTCAAATTGTCATTCCCAGCATAGTAGATCATATGGTTGTCTGATTCAAAATGGCCAAAACCAGTCCATTTCAGCTCACTAATGCCTAGGATTCGGAAGGAAGATGGGGCAATCTACTTCCGTAGTGACACTGCCTTGGAAACCCAAGGAGGGGTCGCTATGAGTTGGGTCTGACTCGATGGCAAATAACAACAACAACAACAACAATGCCTAGGATATTGATCTTTATGGGTTTAATTTCATTTTTGACAACTTCCAATTTACCTAGATTCATACTTCGTGTATTCCATGTTCCAATTATTAATGGATGTTTGCAGCTGTTTCTCATCAATTTGAGTTTGTCACATCAGCAATTGGAGGTCCCGAGAGCTTTTCTTTGTCCATATCATTAATGTCAGTTCTACTCTGAGGAGGCAGCTCTTTCTCAATCATATTTTGAGTGCCTTCCAACCTAAAGGGTTCATCTTCCTGCACTGTATTGGACAATGTTTCCAGGCTATTCATAAAGTTGCCTAGTGATGTATCAGACAGTGTTTCTCTGTTATTCATAAGGTTTTCCATGGCCAATTCTTTGAGAAGTGGATGGGCTCTTCTTTCTTCCTAGTCTGTCTCAGTTTGTAAGCTGTGTGTTGAAACCTGTGCACCAAGTACACCTTGCTGGGGTTTAAAACACTGGTGGCACAGCCTCAAGCCTCACAGCAACATGCAAGCCACCACAGTAGGATAAACTGACAGACAAGTTTGTCTCCCTTAGCTGTTCAAAACCTTTCTGCCCTACTCTTACCTGGATCCCACAGCTGTGTGTCGACCCTGGCTCTTCCCCCACTTCCTGCCTCTTGGGGTGGGGCCTTGTCTCCCTTCTCTTACCTGGATCCCATGGGTCTGTCTCATCCCCATCCCGCCCCCGGCCGCCTCACTTCCTCCCTCTCTCTACTCCTCTCCTCTCCCCTTCCCTTCCCTTCCCCCTCACCTCCTTTCCTCTCCGCGCCGTGGCGGGCCCGCCTCGCAGTGGGGGCTGGTCCTGAAAGAAGCATGGGAAAAATGAATAATTAACTACAGAGGGCAACCAATAAGAATAAGCTCTGATTTTTCAGCAGAAATCATGCAAGGGAGAAGGCAATGGGATGGTATATATAAAACCCTGCAAGAGAAAAATGTCCAACCAAGAATTATATACCCAACAAAATTGTCCCTCAAATATGATGGTGAAATTAGGAGATTTCCAGATAAGCAGAGATTAAGAGAATTTGTTAAAACCAGACCAACCTTACAAAAGATACTGAAGGGAGTCCTTTGAACAGAGAACCTATAATAGCAAAAAGCAACTGACCATTAATTCACAAGATGACATAAACCAGAAACCAACACAGCTATGGAAGTATCCAAAGTAAAATAAGCTTATAAGATTGTAAACAGGGAACTAGAGACATCAATTGGCAAATGAGGACAACTACAAACCAAAAAGAGGGAAAAAATAGTGTAGTTACAGAATTTCTAAATGATGAGGAAGAAAAGAGGGTTGCAAGACAGAATGGACTGTTCTAAACTTGGGGAGAAAATTATAAACCACAGGGTAACCTCAAAGAAAAATGATAAACCTTCACATCACAATAAAAAGGAAGACAAGCACAAATATTTAGCAAATATTACAAACAATAGCAACAAAGGATATGATAACATGATTCATAAACATAAAGAGCTCAGCACAGAAAATAATATGGAACAAAGAAACCAGGAACACTGTGAAAAAACACATAACAAAATAACAGCAACAAAGTCATACTTGTCAATAATTACACTGAATGTCAATGGATTAAATGCACCACTCAAGAGACAGAGAGTTGCAGACTGGATAAGAAAACTTAACCCATCAATATGCTGTCTATAAGAGACACCTTAGAGACAAAGACAAAAATAGAGTAAAAATCCAAGGTTGGAAAAAGGTATATCAAGCAAATGGCAACCAAAAAAGAGCAGGAGTGGAAATATTAATTTCTGATCAAATTGACTTTAAGACAAAAACCACAATAAAAGACAAGGTAGGGCATTACATAATGATTAAAGGATCAATTGAACAAGAAGATGTAGCCATAATAGATATCTATGGACCCAATGAAAGAGCACCAAAATACATAAATCAGACTTTAACAGAATTGAAAAGACAAATAGATGACTCCACAATCATATTAGGAGACTATAATACACCACTTTCAATAAATGAATAAATGATAGAACAACTGGAAAGAAACTCAAGAAAGATGCAGAAGAGCTAAACAGTACAATCCACCAACTTGACCTTATAGACATCTACAGAACACTTCACCCAACAACAGCACAATATATACTCTTTTCCAGTGCACATGGAACACTCTCCATAACAGACCATATGTTAGGCTCTGAAGCAAGCCTTCATAAATTTGAAAACATTGAAATACTGCAAAGCATCATCTCAGATCACAATACTATAAAATTAGAAATCAACTATAGGAAGATCAAAGGAAAAAGAGTAAACACATGGAAACTGAACAACACCCGCCTTAAGCATGACTGGGTAATAAGAAATAAAAAGTGAAATTTAAAAAATTCCTTGAATCAAATGAGAACAAAAACATAACAAACCAAAATCTTTGGAACAGAGCAATAAATGCACACATCAAAAATGAAGAAAGAGTCTAAATCAACACTTTAAACCAACATCTCCAACAATTAGAAAAGGAACAGCAAGAAAAGCCTACAGTCACCAGAAGAAAGGAAATAATAAAGATTCAAGCAGAAATCAATGAAACAGAAAATAGAAAGATGATAGAAAAAATCAACAAGACTAGAAGTTGTTTTTTTGAAAAGATTAATAAAATTGGCAAACCACTGGCACATTTAACAAAGTGTTTAGGTTACCTTTAGTGCTGGTCTAATAGAAATATACCACAAATTAGATGGCTTTAACAAACTGGAGTTTATCCTCTTACAGTTTAGAGTTTTTAAGTCCAAGTTCAAAGTGCCAGGCGCCAGGGGCTGAGTGAAAGCCCCTCAACCTTGGGCTTTAGCTCTGCCTCCTGCTCCTGGTCCACTGAGCTGGAGGCTTTTCTTCACTCAGACAGCTGCTGGCTGCTAAGGCTGACAAACCCAAAGTTGACAAGGGAAAACTTCAGGGTACAGGAAATCGAAGGTACCTGTAGCAGTTAGGGGTAAATTAGCCTCTGAGGGGAGCTGTAAAGCTTTGACAACTGACCTAAAATTCCCTTGGGCACTTCTTTTCAGCATCCACAAGCCTGCATGCTTTGAGTCTTGTTTTCTTTCTCAAGCTGCCTTATGTTAATTTTTTGGGAAAAAAAAAAAAAAGAACAATGAAGGATATGCGAATCATTTCACAACGTGGATGAGCCTGGAGGACATTATGCTGAGTGAAATAAATCAGTCACAGAAGGACAAATATTGTATGAGCCCATGACTGTAAAAAGACAAGGAATGGTTTGCTTAAGGAAGGGAACTCACTTTGTAGGTTACTGGGGTGGGGAGGAAAGGGGTAGGAATAACTTTGGGCTAGTAGGGAGCCACACACTGAGATGGGCAAGGGGAGGGATGGTATGGAAAGAGTCTGTGACCACCATGATAACATTGGAGAAAGGGAGGACACCGAATTGTGCACATAAGACATAGATTGCAGAGGCTAATACCAATATATGCACAATACTGTATTACCACTAACACCAAACACCAGGCTGCAGATAAACACATAAACATCTGAGAAGATCAGATGGAGGTCTATGAAAAGTATTATACTCTAGACAAAGGATAGATTCAGCTGAGGCTAATCTTGCACAAATACCAGTGATACAAAATACCCACAATCCTTACAGAAACAACAGAAGACAGACATGGAGTAATCCCTCACAGACAGCCAGACACTGTGGGAGAGAGACCCAATGGGTCTACTGACTCAGGACCATAGTACTGGGGGACACCAGACTCAATTGGCACAACAAAAGTACATGAAAATCTTGTTCCACAACCTACATCGATGAGTAGCAACTGGGGTCTTAAAAGCTTTCAAGTGGCTATCTAAGATGTGGCTAATGGTCTCCTATCGTCAGAAGCAAAGAAGAGTGCAAAAAACCAAGGGCATTTGGAAGCAGTCAGCCGTAAGACAAGACCAGAAAAACGAGAAGGTGCCCGGCTACCAATGCCAACCACTCAGGAAAGGATCATTACTGGAGATCCTGGATAGAGTGGGAGCGAAAATGTAGAACAAAATCCAAAAACAATAATGACCAGAATTACTGGTCAGATGGAGTCTGGTGGCACCCCCAGTACTATGGCCCTGGTATACACTTCAGGATATATTTTTGGAATAAAACTCACTCCCAGGGGCTGGCTCTCGCCCAAAAGTAAGCAAGACTACACGCAGACCACTCACCCCAGGGTGATGCACCCAAGTACTCTACAGAGATGTATACCTTGGAGCAATAGACCACAGGGCACCAGAGGGCAACATTTGTGTGGAGGAAATGCAGGACACACAGGAGTGCATAACTACGAGGGGCATGGGGGTGGGGGTGGGGTTACTGGCAAGGGAAGAGAGGAGAGTTAAGGTTGGGGATGGTAATTGGGGAGTGAAATGTTGCATGCAAAACAAACACTGCTCTTTAAATTTGCACTTGTTGTTGTTGTTATGTGCCATCAAGTCGGACCTGACTCATAACAACCCCTCCTTGAGTTTCCGAAGCAGTATCACTATGGAAAAAGATTGCCCAACCTTCCTTCTGAGGAGTAGCTGGTGGTTTTGAACCACCAGCCTTCTGGTTAGCAGTCAAGTGCCTTAGGCACTATGCTACCAGAGCTCCTAAATTTGCACTTAAAGCACAATTTAAAAAAAAAAGAAAGAAAGAAAAGAAACTGTAAGAGATCTACATAAATGGAAGAACATACCGTGCTGGTGGATGGGAAGACTGAACATCGTGAAAATGTCAATTCTACCCAAAGCAATCTATACATGCAATGCAATCCCAACTCAGGTCCCATCAACATTCTTTAAGGATATGGAAAAACTAATCACTAACTTTACATGGAAAGGAAATGACCTCAGATAAACAGAGCATTATTGAAGAAGAACAAAGTAGGAGGTCTCTCACTCCCTGATCTTAAAACCTACTATACAGCCACAGTAGTGAAAGTTACCTGGTATTGGTACAACGACAGACACATAGACCAATGGTATAGAATCGAGAACCCAGAAGTAGATCCATCTACCTGTGGTCAGTTAATCTTTGACAAAAGGCCAAATCCATTAAAAGGGGAAGAGATTGTCTGTTTAACAAACGGTGCTGGCAAAACTGCATATCCATTTGCAGAAAAATGAAACAAGATCTATACCTCACACCATGCACAAAAACTAACTCCAGATGGATCAAAGACTTAAATGTGAAACCTAAAACTATAAAGTTCCTCAAGAAAAATCTAGGGGCCTTAATATATGGCATAAATAGACTATGAAGCATAACCCAAAATGCACATACAGTAGAAGATAAATAGTGATATTTGAATGGTGATAGATGAATGAGACCTTCTAAAAATTAAATTTTTATGTGCTTCCAAAGGCTTCTCCAAAAGAGTCAAAAGAGAACCTACACATAGGGGAAAAATATTCAGCAATGACATATCTGACAAGGGACTTATGGAATTTATAGAACACCTCAACAATGAAAAGACAAATAATCCAAATAAAAAATGAGCAGAAGACATGAATAGTCACTTGATCAAAGAAGATATTCAGGTGGCCAACAAACATTCGAAGAAATGGTCACGATCATTAGCCATCAGAGGGATGCAAATCAAAACAACAATGTGATATCATCTTGCCCCAGCACTAGTAGCAAAGTTCAACAAGACAGAAAATAACAAATGCTGGCAAGGATGCAGAGAGATTAGGACTCTCATACACTGCTGGTGGAATTGTCAAATAATACAACCAATGTGGAAAGCAGTATGGTGATTCCTTAAAAAGTTGGAATTAGAAATACCATTTGACCCAGCCATTCCATTACTAGGTATATATCCTAAAGAAGTGAGACCCAGGACAAGAACAGATATATGCACACCCATGTTCATTGTAGCACTATTTACAATAGCAAAATGTTGGAAACAACCTAGGTGCCCATCAACAGAAGAAAGGATAACCAAACTATGGTACATACACAAAATGGAATACTATGCAATCCTAAAGAATAATGTAGACTCGACAAAATATTGCATAACGTGGATGAATTTGGATTAGTCTGTTATTGTAAAAAGTCAAGGTTTCTGTATGGAAGGAAATTTTCTTTGTTTTTTACCAGGGGTGGGATAGGAGGGGAACAAACACTGTTAGCTAGGTAGAGACAAATATTGTTTTGGGTGAAGAGAAGGGTAATGTATCAAATGTGAATGATCAACACGGTGGCATTGAGGAAGAGGAAGACATAGAAAGATGCATGGGAGGAACAGACAACAAAGATGAAGCCTTTTGCACATATAGTATTGCGTTGTCAGTGAAAGCAAACATTGATCTACGGGTAGATAGATGGGTGGACAGGCTGAACTGTTAGGTATGTCTATGCAGGGGGACGTGTGCCCATAACCATGTGTAAGGGTGGCAGACAATGTTTCTACAAGTATATCGGTATGTTCTGTAAGAATTCCCAGGTTTACAGTAGAGCTGACAAGGGACAAGGTTGTAGTGACTTCTTGGCCACAGCCAGCTACCCAGAGGAAGCAAATAGTTGGACTTGTGGGCTTGGGACTATAGTCATAGGGGACATCAAGATCAATTGGCATAACATACTTCACAAACACTGTTTCTCATCCTAGAGAATAGTGACTGGGATCTTAAAAGCTTGCAAGCGGCCATCTAGATGCAACAGTGGGTCTCTCCTTGTCCAGAGCAAAGAAGAATGAAGAAAACCAAAGACACATGGAAACAACTAGTTCAAGCAACTGGTACATCATGTGATCCTCAGCCTATACGACTATGAGAACAGAAGAGCTGGACAGTGCTCGGCTACCACTGTCATCAGCTCGGAGGAGGATCTATGTAGGAGATCCTGGACAGAGTGGAAGAACAATGTGGAACAAAACTCAAAATCACTTTTTTTTTTTTTAAAAATAAAAGGACTAGGTTGCTGGTTTGACGGAGCCTGATGGAACACCCAAGACTATGGCCCCTAGCTGCCCTTCAGGTCTGGAATTGAACCTACTCCTGTGGCTTCTAGCCAAATAAAAGAGGCATATGAGCTGAACATTTACATTAGGTAGATACACTCCTTGGAGAGATCAATCATGGGAGAACAGAAGGGCTGTGTATGCACAGGGAGATAGTTCAGGGGGCAAGAGTGCATAGAGGGATGGACACAGGGAAGAGGTAACTATAGGGAGGAAGAGGGAGGGGAGCTGTTGCATTGGGGTAAATTGTAGTCCATGTCTTGAGACAAAGTGTATGTGAGCTGCTATATGGAAAGTGAATTTGCTCTGTAAACTTTCACCCAAATCACAATAAAAATTAAAAAACAAAAGGAACACTTCTTGCCAGTCCACTACTTCCCCCTGCTTTAAGACCTGTCCACACCATCTTTGACTAGTCAGCCCCACCCCCTCCTGGTGCTTGCCTTTTTTCGGAAGAAGAAACACTCTGAAGGTTCTTGAGTTGGTTCTTTCCAAATTCTCATCTCTGCTCACAACCTCACTACATCCTGCCCTGCATATCCCCATTTTCATCACCAATTACTTCTATCAACTCCATGAGGGAAAATTTAAGACCACATCTCCCTCAAACCATTTCCTTTCTGTCTTCCTATTTAAAATTTTTAAAATTTTGTTTTTTGTTGTCAAAAATATACACAGCAAAACACACACCAATTCCACAGTTTCTACATGTGACAATTCAGTGACATTGATTACATTCTTCAAGTTGTGCAACCATTCTCACCCCCCTTTACTGAATTGTTTCTCTCCCCCCATTAACATAAACTCACTTCCCCCTAAGCTTTCTATCTAATCTTTTGAGCTACTATTGTCAATTTGATCCCATAGAGATAGATCTTTAAAAGAGCACGATGCTCTGGGCAGATATTCTTTACTTTATTGTTCAGAGAGTGTTTTTTGGTTTAAGGTTTAAAGCTTAAATATTGCCTAGGTACAACAGTATTGTGGGTCCATCTAGCCTCAAAGGATCCAGAAAGTCAGGATTCCATGAGACTTTGAAATTCTGTTCTGAATTTTTCCCTTTTTGACCAGGATTTTTCTATAGAATCTTTTACTTACATTCCTACTTTTTTTTTTTTTTTAAAATAGGGCCATATCCAGGAGCCCAGACTTGGGGTCAACATTGACCTTCTTTTCCCATGAACTCCTATAGCCTGTCATTCACAATGTCCTATTTGTCCTTTCTTCCAAATCCTCTCATATTTCTTTTTTTTTCCCACTCCTTCTGTCCCAACCCTAGTCTAGGCTCTTGCATCTGTCTCTTGAATCTGTCTCTTCACTGGTCTTCCTATAGATATTAACATGGCATGCATTTATTCATTCATCCATCTACCCATCAGAAAAATATTTATTGAACACCTACTCTGTGCCACACACTGGACTATACACCAGTGAGCAATATAGACCTGGGTCAGTTAGGGAGTCAGGTAACAGGCAATTGCAGTGCCACAGTGTGAGTGTGGTGATGGAAGAAGCATAGACCACTATGAACACCCTGGGGGAGCCCTAATCCAGATGGGGATAGGTGTTAGGGGAAGAACTGCATATTCATAAAATCACATTTTATCCTGCTTCAACTAAAATTGGCTTTCTATTACTTCTGTTCCTTCAGGTTCAGTCTTTGCAATGTGAGATATCAAGCCCTCCCTCATAGGCCCAGCCTCATCCCTGGACCCTCCAGTGGTAGTAAAATTAGAAATAGTAGTAGTAATCATAATGATAGCAGTAATACTGTTGTTGTTGTTATGTGCCGTCAAGTCAGACTCGATTCCTAGTGACCCCACCTTGAGTTTCCAAGGCAGTATCACTACAGAAGTAAACTTCCTTCCAGCAGTAATGTTAGTGAAACTTAATTAAGATTATATAAACCCAAACCAAAAAGTCCACTGCCATCGAGTTGGTTCTGCCTCATAGCGACCCCCATTGGGTTTCTAAGGCTATAAATCTCTACAGAAGTAGATTGCCTCATTTTCCTCTTGCAGAGCAGATGGTGGGTTTGGACCACTGACCTTCTGCTTAGCAGCCAAATGTCTTATCCACTATGCCACCAGAGCTCCTTCAGAGGCCCAGGCCCTCTTTAAATATTTTTCTTATATTAACTCCAATCAACATTCTCTATGGAGGAGTTACTATTGTTATCCCCATTTACAGATGAGGAAACTGAGGCACAGGTGGGCTAAATGGCAGAACCTGGATTCGAATACAGGTGGAGTGGATCCAGGCTGGCATATGGGACTTTAACATCATTGTGCTTCTGCATAACCCTACCATGCGGATCACAAACTCTCTACCAGTCACCCTACATTCTCTCTGGAGGGCTTTTCTTCCTAGTGCTTTCTCTCCTGGGAATGTTTTTCTCTTTCTTATCAAACCCGGCCTCTTTTACAAAGTCTCCCTCTATGGAAAAGAAGTGGGTCTGGACTCAGTTCTATGTTCAAGTCCCAGTTCCCTGCTGTCAAATCCCTCCTCCCTGACTCTCAGCTCCCGCATCTCTACAATGGGAATATTACTCTTCCCTACACAGGGGTGTTCTGAGGACACTGTGAAATAATATATGTTGCTTTGGAAATGCTGACATCCTGTATAAATGTACAGTAATCAGCATCTCTTTTCCCTCTTGTTTCCCAAAATAAGATATTTCTATACAGTCTGTATTTCACTATAGCAGTTTCTTTACACATTTCCTTGGATGCATGACTTCATCTTTCTAAACCTCAGTCTCCTCATCTGTGAAATGGGGATAATACCACCTAACATACAGGGTGAATGTGGGGATTAAATGAAACAGTGTTTTGAAAGGGCTGCACATTGCATGCCCCTCAAGCCTTGACTTTTCTCTAACTGCTGGGATAAATCGTTTCTGTCTTTCTAGCAGAGGGCAGGCCAGAGTCATGCCTTCTCTCTTCCTCCATTTTTCTAATGCATCAATGCTCCTGTCTTCTAGGAGCTTCTGATCTAATTCGGCATCAACATCAGTATATTTGTTGACCATAGAAAAATTCCTTTCTTGTTCCATTTGACTGAGCCATCTTCATGCACCGCCACCAGCAGCCCAAACCTGGTCCGAATGCAAAAGAACATTGTGCAAGCACAGCAGCACTCTGTGACCCTTGGAGTGCTTGTTCAGCTGAAATTACTTGTGTTTGGCACAGACCTTCGCTTTTGACTTTGGCAGAACTTCAGGGAGTGAGAATGCTGGGTTAGTGTTAGGACTGGGATTAGAATGTGGGACTCAACAGATCATACTGTTAACACTTCTCCTCTTTGCTAACTTTATGAGGTTCAAGAAAAGCTTTCTGGGGAATGGCACCAACGTATATGCCAAAAGCTGAGATGGGCCAAGGAAGATATAGTCAGCACTTGGAATCTCCGTGCTTAAAATTTAACAGCCAAGGAGGGAAGAATGATATGCTGGGGAGCAAGGGAGTTGGGGGCAGTGGGGATAGGTGTGTAAAAAGGTTTTGGAAGGATGCAGGATGCTGAACAGGCTTGGCTCCTCGCAGTTCCACCCCCACAACATCTTTCATGGCATCCCTTCCTCTCCTTCTCTAGCACAGCACCCTGTCCTGGCCCTCATGATCCACACCAATTAGGGTGTTACTTTTTGATAGGCCTCCTTGGTCCTCCTACTCATCCTAAATATGCCTGCCAGTTTTTATTCCTCTCCTTAAAATAGTTCAAGGCTTCGCAATGTTTAGGAAAGAAAAGACAAGTGTTCAAGGCCCCCAAGCAGACCCTGAACTATCCCTCTGTCCTCATTTCTTCCTTCACCCTCCACAAAGCCTCCAACCTCAGTCAGTTTGATGGGTGCTGTCCCCCAGACATGCTGTGGACTTTCTAGTCTGAGGGCCTTTGTCCTGGCTGGCCCCTTAGCCTAGGTTGCTCTCCCCTAGTTCCTATCTTTGTCTGGTAAATTCCTCCTCATCCTCTCTGGTCCAGTTCAAACAGACTCTTTCTGTGAAGCCTTTCTCAACTCTTCTAGGAAAAGTGGATGCCACCTCATTTCTGTGTACTGTATTAGTCTGTGTGTGCCACTATGTGACCCAGTGGTCAGGACTATCTTATTTGTAATTATGCACTCCTCCCCCATCCAATCTTACCCAGGGCCTTGTTCAGCATATATTAGTTTATTTGATTTATTGAAATCTGATAGGACAAACTCTCAAGGTGTCAGGGAGGAGCCAGAACAGTTGACTGAGTTTTGAGCTGTGTCTGGCTCATTGCTTCTGTCTTCCCCGCTCTTCAGAAAAGTGCAGTGTATGGGGAATGGACACCAGGCAAATGTCTCCTTGTTTATCAGGGACAACTGGTTCTTAATAATGTATCTGTCTTTGAGAAGGTATCCCAATTTTAGCCCAATTGAGCTCTTCAAAAATTGTCCCCACTATGTAGCAGACCCTATGTTGCACTCTGGGAACAGAGATCTTACCGATATGGTCCCTGATCTGTAGGTCCTCACAGTTTAGTTAGGGAGAGATATACAAATAATTTCAAGAAAAGGCATGAAGCTCAGCCCAGCCTGGGAGCATCCAGAAAGGCTTCTTGGAGGAGGTGACTCCTGAGCAGAACAGTAAAGAATGATCAGGAGTTAGACAGGCAAAGACAGATTTTACAACCAACACCTCCTCAGGCTACCATGAGGATCCAGAGCTGAAAGATTGTTGTTGGTGGGGGAGGGAGAAGATGAGATGAAGAAAGATAGAGGTACTGTTTTGGGTACCTAGTGCTACTCTAACAGAAATACCACAGGTGGATGGCTTTAACAAACAGGAGTTTTTTCTCTTAGTTTTGGAGGCTAGAAGTCTGAGTTCAAAGTGCCAAGTTCCAGGGGCTGAGTGAAAGCCCCTTGACCTTGGGCTTCAGCTCTACCTCTTGCTCCCGACCCACTGGATATCGAGGTGCCTCTTCACTCAGGCAGCTACTGATGCTGAGGCTAACAAGCCCAAGGTCATTAAATATAATGGCACAGCCCCAATATTACCAAACAACACGGCAGGCCACTACTTCAAGTCCAGAGACAGTCCTAAGATTGGCAGGAAGCATGGTAGGCTGCTAAATGAAGACTCAGCTGCATGCAGGGTCCAAGCATGCCGAAAAGCTGCCAAGACCTTTCTCAAAACTTCTCCTTATATACTGTGCTTGAACTTGATCCAGAATGCAATGGGCACTGACATGGTAAAATCTGGCCAGATTCTGATGATCTCCTACTAACAATTGGGTCTGCAGACCTGCAAAACAGGGGCCTGGCTTTTGGTCACTTGTAATATCAACAAGCAAAAATACAGCAGGTTAATCAGGTCTTCCATCTTCTCACTTCCTACATTGGTATGATCTAGCTGACCTACCTAGCAGTAGAGCTGGGAATTAAAGCAACCCAGGGCCCAAGGGGCTGAGACCCTATCTAGAGGCAAAGTATGTACCTCTCCAGGGCAAAACAATTGCCTCAACATCCCTCCCTGAAAGATCAGCCAGAGCACTTCCTTCCAGGCCAGCAAGTTCTTAGAAAGTTAAATTCTTCAGTTTGGGGCATTTTAGATGGTTTGGGAACATGTTAGAAATTCAGAGACCCTTTAGCCTCCTGCAAACAGGCTGGAGGGGTCTTAGGTCAGAACCAGATGGAGAGGATTCTGAGGTTCATCAGCCTCCAGGAGACCTCAAGCTTGCTCCAATAACTCTCTCTGCTCTTAGCCCCAGGCTGTGCCAGGAAAAATGGTCTGTTGGAACATGGGAATTCTGACAGCTTCTGGGAAACAATGGGAATCTGGCTAAATGGAAGAAACTGCTTTCTCTAGGTGCACAGCAGCCAGAGTTCTGGGGCTCCTGTCCTCAGGTTTCATACTGGATCCCCATGCAAAATATATAAAAGGAGCCTCCTGTTTAATTGCAAAATAAACAGCTCTCCCTGACACATGGAAACAGCTGTATTTCAGAGTCTGCTTTGGAGGAAGAGGTGGGCAACAAAATGTGTGATGCTGTTCTCTACAATTTCAACTGGAGCCTTCAAGTAGAGCAGTCAGTCATAAATAACCCTTTTGACCAAAACTTATGGATGTCTGCTGATGATCCAGGAAGTGTCCTGGCCTTGAGACTCTCCTGGCTTTTGAAGCTTTGGGACTTGGTCAGAAATGTTTTGTTAAGCAACCTTAAGCCTATCCTAGGAACTCTGGTGGCATAGTGCCTAAGGCAATTGACTGCTAACCAGAAGGCTCGTGGTTCAAACCCACCAGCCACTCCTCAGAAGGAAGGTTGGGCAATCTACTTCCATAGTGATACCATCTCAGAAACCCAAGGAGGGGTCGCTATGAGTTAGGTCCAACTCGATGGCACATAACAACAACAACAACAAGTCTATCCAAGAAACACTACTTTCATACCTACTGTGTGCCAGGCATCGATATGGCTGGTAGGGATACAACTGTCTCTGCTTCCAAAAAGCACTCTGTCTAGTTGCAGTGGGTGGCAGGTTGAATCCACCCAGAAGCACCTTTGGGGAAAGGCCTGGCAATCACGCCACCACCACAAACAGTTCCCATTGAGTGGATTCCAATCATGGCAACTGCAAGTGTTTCAGAGTTGAACCGCACGTAGGTTTTTCAATGGCTGTGATCTTTTGGAAGTAGATCACCAGGCCTTTCTTCTGAGGTGTCTCTGAGTGGTTTGAGCCATCAATCTTGAGAGTGAGTAGCTGAGTACTTAACTATTTTTGCATCACCCAGAGATTACTCCCCAAAATCACAGCCATTGAAAACTCTATGGGGTACTGTTCTACTCCGGCACACATAGGTTCACCAGGAGTCAAAATTGACTCAATGACAATGGTTTTTTTTGTTGTTGTTGCAACAGGAGGGGCGGGAATAAGACTTATCACTTAGGACCCTTTTGCTTGTAAGTGGTGAAAAATTCTGCCTCCATCTGACTCAAAGAAAGGAAAGAAGCATAAAATGGGTAATTAACTCAGGATTCAGTTTTTCCCTTTCTAGGTCAAGCCCCTCCTCAGAGAGGCTTTTCCTTTGTGATCACAAAATTCTCCCTAACACCTACTGAAGATTATTAGCGAAAGCCTTCCTATATATTACTGGATCCCACCAGGTCTCATGCTCAGTTCTGAACCAATCATTGCAGCAGTGGTGAGGAGGAAGATTCACTGATGAACTTAGGCCTATGTTACATGCTTCATCTTTGAACCAGGGGTTGGACCCTACATGAAGCACAGAGGTTGAGGAGGGAAATAGGCGGTTACCCAAAGGACAAATGGAAACTGGCACAAAAAGTGAAGTACTCCAAGGTCAATTAAGATGATTAATTATTAATTGTTATCAATATTATTATTAAGTTAGGTTCACAGAGAGATAGCTCAGAGGGCAGGAATGCACAGGAAAGAAGGACACAGGGAAAAGGTAACCACAGGGAGGAAGGGGGAAGAGAGCTGTTACATTATGGGGATTGCAATCAATGTCATGAAACAAAATGTGTCTGAACTGTGAATGGAAAGTGAATTTGCTTTGTAAACTTTCACCCAAATCACAATCCAAAAAAAAAAGAAAAAAGGGTAATAGGTAGGGCTCTGATTGTAGGACAGAAAGAAGAGTAACCCAAAGCAAAAAAAAAAAAAAAGTTCACTGCCATCGAGTGGATTCAACTCATAGCGGCCCCTCCTTGGGTTTCCGAGGCAGTATCTCCACTCCTCGGAAGGAAAGTTGGGCAATCCTACTTCTGTAGTGATACCACCTCAGAAACACAAGGAGGGGTTGCTATGAGTCAGGGCCGACTGGAGGGCACATAACAACAACAACATCTCTACGGAAGTAGATTGCCCAACCTTCCTTCCGAGGAGTGGCTGGTGGGTTTGAATCCCCAGCCTTCTGGTTAGCAGTCAAATGCCTTGGGCTTTACACCACCAGAGCTCCCCACCTAAGCAAGTAAAGCAAAAAATAAAAAAGAAATATTTTGGACTGATACTATGGTAGGATCACAAGATCAAATAAAGAGTTGACAGAATTTTCAAGAAGGTCAAAAACAAGGTCAGTCTTTTGACTATGTAGAGGTGTTTGTGAATGACTCCCTAACATCTGTTCTACCCCTAGATATCCAAGAAATAGGAGCAGAGTGACAGAAAAAAAACCAGGTTTGGGTGACATTGTTGAGCCGCTGTATTAGCCAGTCCTGGAGCCTCAGGTGATGTGAGCCAATTAATTTTTCATTTTTATTTTCATTTTGTTCATTGTTTGAGTTCGAAATCTGCTCCTTTCACCTAAAAGCATCCAAATTGGTAGACCTTCAGGACTCTATCTTTCCTCTGGGTTTCTCTCTAACTGCTGCTTTATTCTAGAAGGAAGGCTCCTCTACATGGCAAGTTCCAAGTAAACATCCTAATGGCTGTGTGTTTGAAAGATGGTGGGAAAGGGTTTTGATTGTTCTGGCATTAAAACGTGCTTACCATTTGGATTAATCATGTGCCCAGGTGCATGATATATTCTGATTGGCACAGCTTGGGTTAATTATCTCTAAACCAAAAAATCCATTTCACTTGAGTAGAATCTGATTCGTAATGACCCTACAGGAAGAGAAGAACTGCCCCATAGGGTTTTCAAGGCTGTAATCTTTACAGAAGCAGACTGCCACATCTTTCTCCTATGGAGCAGCTAGTGGATTTGGACTGCCGATCCTTCAGTTAGCAGCCAAATGCTTAAGCACTGTGGCTCTCCGGCTCTTTCTAAATATCTCTAGTTTGGATTAATCATCGAAGGACAAGGTTGAGAGATAAATGGAACAGATATTGCTCCTGGGGTGGGTAGCTGTTTGAATTTGTATCTACTACAAAAACGGGTTTCAAAGTGTAGTCCTTAATTAGAAGTACCATTTCCTTTTAGTCTTTTCTTCTGTGGACATTGTTCAGATAACGGGTATAATGTTGTTGTTGTTGTTATGTGCCGTTGAGTCGGACCCGATTTATAGCGACCCCTCCTTGGGTTTCCGAGGCACTATCACTACGGAAGTAGATTGCCCCATCTTCCGTCCAAGGAGTGGCTGGTGGGTATAATAGCAGACACATATTATACATATATATTCAACTTTATAACAAACGTTTTTGTTTATTACTACAAAATTTTCATAGTCATAGTTTTCATGACTACATAAGAAATCAGCAAATAAATTTATCATAATTTTTTTCTTATTATTGTGCATTTTGGTTGTCTCCAATTCCTGCTGATATAAACATCTTTGTGTATAAAATGTTTTTCCCCACATTTTAAATTATTTCCTTAGAATGACTTTCCAGAAGTGGAATTACAGGGTCACAGGATACGAAACATTTTATGATTCTTGATACATTTTGCCAAATTTATTCCAAAAGTTTTGTACCAATTTACATTGCCACCAGCAATGTGTGAGAGTGCCAGTTTTCCCATACTGTTGGCAATTTGGGGTATTTTAATTAATTTTTTTTTTTTTCCAATTTAATAGGGGAAGAACGTCACTTCATTTTAATTTACATTTTTATTACTTTACCTGACATTACTTCATAAATTTCTTCCCATGTTGTTTCAGTCTTCTATAAGCCCTTTTACGGTCAAAGTTTGATAAGTGAAGATAAGGAAAGGGCAATGCAGTTTAGAGAGCGATGTGAGTGTCAGGAGGGGAGAGTGGGCATTGGTGAGTCAGTGGTAGAATTCCTGACTTCCATGGAGGAGACTCAGATTAGTTACCTAGCCAATGTACCTCATGCTCAGCCACCACTTATCTGTCAGTGGAGGCTTGGGCATTGCTATGATGCTGAACAGGTTTCAGCAGAGCTTCCAGACTAAGATAGACTAGGAAGAAAGACCTGGCATTCTACTTCTGCTAAATCAGCCAATGAAAATTCTCTGGGTCACAATTGTTGGATCCACAATGAGGATCCATCACAGGGATGGTGCAGGATGTGACAGCATTTCGTTCCATTGTGCATGGGGTCACCACGAATTAGGACTACTCAGCAGCAGCTAATAATAACAACAATAAATGAGTCACAGCACAGAGTCATAATAATTCAAATTTAGCTGACCTAGAACTGAATCATTGTTTTCATGACTCCTCCTCCTCCTGTCTTAATGAAAAGCACCTCCAGCTATCTAGTATTCAAATGGAAATCTGGGTGTCATTGTTGATGCCTCTCTGCCCTTGATGATCTAAATCCAATCAATTATTAAGTACCCTAAATTACTCTTGGGAGCTCTGGTAGCATAGTGCCTAAGGCACTTGACTGCTAATCAGAAGGCTGGAGGTTAAAACCCACCAGCCACTCCTCAGAAGGAAGATGGGGCAATCTACTTCTGTAGTGATTCTGCCTTGGAAACCCAAGCAGGGGTCGCTATGAGTCGGGTCTGACTTGACGGCACATAACAACAACAACAAATTACTCTTAAAACCAGTTCTCCATCCTGACTGCAACTACCTGAGTTCAGGTCATTTATCATCGCCTCCCAAAACTATTGCAAAAACCTACCAATGGATTTTGTTTTGGTCCATATTGCAGGCAGAAGTATCTTTCTCAAGCCCAAATGTAACTAAAGTCTTTTAACAACTTCTGTGGCACTCAGAGTGAAGTCCCCAAATTCTTTAGTCAATTTTATAAACCCTCAGGGATCTTAACTCTGCTCTGTTCTTTTCTAAGTGATACAATCAGGAGATTGTATTTAGACTTTCCTGTAGCCATGCAGTGATCGTGTCCCTTTGGGGCCTTTGGGAACAAGAATCATGTTTTCAAAATGGCTGACTGGGGCTGGGATTGAATGATCGGAAGCATTACCTAGTCCACATGAGCAGCCTTACTAACCTGCCCTGTATCCACACAAACCAATTGAATGGTGCTTTAACCCAGAGTTAGGAGTCCCCGGGCCATGAAAATGATTAAAGAGCTTAGCAGTTAATCAAAAGCTTGATGATTCGAGTCCACCCAGAGGCACCTGGGAAGAAAGTCCTGGCAATCTCTTTCCAAAAACTCAACCATTGAAAACCCTATGTATGAAGTATTGATTTGGGTAAAGAGAAGGGCAATGTACCAAATGTGAATGATCAGTATGGTGGCACTGAGGAAGAGGAAGACATAGAGAGGTGCATGGGAGAGACAGACAACAGAGATGAACCATTTTGCACATACAGTACTACGTTGTCAATGAAGGCAAACATTGATCTATGGGCAGACAGATGGGTGGACAGGCTGAACTATTAGGTATGTTTATGCAGGGGGGAGTGTGCCCATGACCATGTATAGGGTTGATAGATAATGTTTCTGCAAGTGTATTCTTGTGTTCTATAAGAATTCCCAGGAGCTCTGGTAGCATAGTGCCTAAGGCACTTGACTGCTAACCAGAAGGCTGGCGGTTCAAACCCACCAGCCACTTCTGGAAAGGAAGGTTGGGCAATCCTACTTCCATAATGATACTGCCTCGGAAACCCAAGGAGGGGTCGCTATGAGTCAGGGCTGACTCGACGGCACATAACAACAACAACAACAACAATAAGAATTCCCAGGTATATAGTAGAGCTGACAAGGGACAAGGTTGTAGTGACTTTTTGGTCACAGCTAGCTACCCAGAAGGAGCGAATAGTTGGACTGTGGGCTCAGGAACACAGTCACAGGGGACATCAAGCTCAATTGGCATAACATACTACACAAGAACATTGTTCCACATCCTACTTTGGTGAGTAGAGACAGGAATCTTAAAAGCTTACAAGCAGCCATCTAGATGCAATGATGGGTCTCTCCTCGTCCAGAGCAGAGAAGAATGAAGAAAATCAAAGGTACATGGAAATAGTCAAAGGGATTGGTATACCATGGGATCCTCAGCCTATATGACTATGAGACCAGAAGAACTAGATGGTGCCTGGCTACCACTATCAACCACTTGGAGGGGGATCTATATAGGAGATTCCAGACAGAGTGGGAGAACAATGTGGAACAAAACTCAAAATCGCTTAAAAAAAAAAAAAGGGACCAAGTTTACTGATCTGATAGAGCCTGGTGGAGCCACTGAGACTATGGCCCCTAGATGCCCTTCAGGTCTGGAATTGAACCCACTCCTATGGCTTCCAGTCAAACAAAAGACAGGTATATGAGCTGAACATTCACATTAGGTAGACATATTCCTTGGAGAGATCAATCATGGGAGAATAGAAGGGCTGTGTATGCACAAAGAGACAGCTCAGGGGGCAGGAGTGCATGGAAGGATGGACACAGGGAAGAGGTAACTATAGGCAGGAAGTGGGAGGGGAGCTGTTGCATTGTGGTAAATTGTAGTCAATGTCATGAGACAAAGTGTATGTGAACTGCTGTATGGAAAGTGAGTTTGCTCTGTAAACTTTCATCCAAATCACAATAAAAATTAAAAAAGAAAACCCTATGAAGCAGGTCCTATTCTGACACACTAGGGTCATGAGCTGGAGTAGATTCTACAGCAAATGATTATTAGTCAAAGTAGCTTTAGGGTTAGTCCACTGAAATGTTTGTCATTGGCTCATGGTGAGGAGAGTACAGGAATTGAGAGTAGGCATTTAGAAACTGTTATAGCAATTTCAAAGGAGCTCTGGTGGTGCAGTGACTAAGGCATTTGACTACTAACCAGAAGGTTGGCAGTTCAAACCCACCAGCCACTCTTGGAAGGAAGACTGGACAATCTACTTCTACAAAGATTTACCAAAGGAGGTTGCCATGAGTTGGAATTGACTTTTTTTTTTTTTTTTTAAATAATAATTTAATAGAATAATTGGATGTATACCAAAAAACCACAAACTCACTGCCATTGAGTCGAGTCTGACTCACAGTGACCTCTACTGGGTTTCCAAGGCTGTACATTTTTACAGAAACAGACTGCCTCATCTTCTGTGGAGTGGCTGGTGGGTTTGAACCACCAAACTTTTGATTAGTAGCCAAATGCCTTAACCACTACACCACCAAAATAAATATACCAAAGCCACTGTCATTGAGTCAATTCCAACTCATAGCAACCTCACTGGGTTTCCAAGGCTGTAAATCTTTACAGAAGTAGATTGCCTCATCTTCCTCCCACAGAGCAGCTAGTGATGGGCTTCATTCCATGACATTCTTGTTAGCAGCCAAATGCCTTCCCCACTATGCTACCAGAGCTCCTTACGACACCACCAGAGCTCCTTAATTTTATATATGAGATCAAATGATTTAAAAATGAGTTGGTATTTTGTATATCTGTTTTCATTCCATTTTCTAGTAATGTGATTTTATTGTATTTTACAAAAGTATTGGTCCCTGATGGATTGGATGTGGGCTCAGGACCATGATTGTAGGGGACATAAAACTCAAATTGGCATAACATACTAGACAAAAACATTATTTTACATCCTACTTTGGTGAGTAGTGTAGTGCCTAAGGCACATGACTGCTAACTAGAAGGCTGGCGGTTCAAACCCACCAGCCACTCCTCCGAAGGAAGGTTGGGCAATCCTACTTCTGTAGTGATACTGCCTCGGAAACCTAAGGAGGGGTTGCTATGAGTCGGGGCCGACTTGACGGCTCATAACAACAACAACAACAACTTTGGTGAGTAGCAACTGGGCTCCTAAAAGCTTACAAGCAGTCATCTAGATGCAACAATGGGTCTCTCCTCATCCAGAGCAAAGAAGAATTAAGAAACCCAAAGACACATGGAAAAAATTAGTAGACCATGTGATCCTCAGCCTGTATGATCATGAGACCAAAAGAACTAGATGGTGCTCAGCTACTACTGTCAACTACTCAGAAAGGGATCAGTGCAAGAGATCCTAGATTGAGTGGGAGAAAAATGTGGAACAAAACTCAAAATCAT